>NW_012115488.1:21140908-21403076 GCF_000951035.1 Colobus angolensis palliatus | reverse complement strand
TCCTGAGTAGCTGGAACTACAGGCACTTGCTACCATGCCTGGCTAATATTTTATTTTTTGTAGAGATGGGGTCTCACTATGTTGCCCAGACTGGTATCAAATTCCTGGGCTGAAGTGATGCTCCTGTCTTGGCCTCCCAAAGTGCTGGGATTACAGGCGTGAGATAACACGTCCAGCTCAAGTTTCAACTATAGCATTACCATTGACTAACTTGGAATTTTCACTACCTATAAATAAAATTGAAGTTATTTTCCTCTTTGAAGAAAATACTTATATCTTAATGTGGAGAACTGTATTTTTTTTTCAATAATTGTATTTTAATGTGAACTAACATATATTTGACTTTTCAAAAGGTTTTTATGCCTTTCAAATATTGAAAACGAGATTTAGAATGAAACTGAGTAAGTCGATTAAAGCTTTATTAAGGAAAGACTTGGGAAAACCTTGAAATGCCAGAAAGCCCTGTAAGAAAAAGTGCATAAATGGAATGGAAATCTGCAGAAGAGCATCTGCCACTGTCATAAATAAATTTTCTTTGGCATAATCAACTAAAGTTTTCAATACAGCTTTGTTCATGTCATTGTGCTTGGCACTGAACAAGTCAGACTGAACAGCCTCTTGTTTGTGTCTCTCTAGTCTTGCAATCAGAGTTGACCATACTGTCTACAAAGGACACCAAAGTACATTAATTGGAACATATCTGTAGTAAATTAGTAAATGCCGCATGTATTTGATACAAGTAAAAATAGTTAACCCATTACTCTCAACATGATCATGTTCGGTCTTTTTGAAAAAAAAAAAAACATCAGCTTTTATTTTAGATACAGGGGTACACGTGCAGGTTTTTACATGGGTATATTGCATCCAGATAGTGAGCATAATATCCAATAGGTAGTTTTTCAACCATTGACCTCCCCTCTCCTACCTTCTAGTAGTCTGTAGTGTCTACTATCCCCATGTTTATGTCTCTGTGTGCTAAATGTTTAGCTCCCACTACTAAGTGATAACATGTGGTATTTAGTTTTCTGTTGCTGCATTAGTTCGCTTAGGATTATGGGCTGTAGCTCCAAACATGTTGCTGCAAAAGACATGATTTCACTCTTTTTTATGGCTGCATAATATTTCATGTTGTATATATACCACATTTTCTTTGTCCAATCCATCATAGGCACCTAGGTTGTTTCTATATCTTTGATATTGTGAATAGCACTGTGATGAACATAACAGTGCATGTGTCTTTTTGGTAAAATGGTCTATTCTCCTTTGGATATATACCCAGAAATTGGATTGTTGAGTTGAATAGTAGTTCTGTTTTAAGTTCTTTGAGAAATGTTCAAACTGCTTTCCACAGTGTGCATCACGTCCTTTCCTTTACAAAGCTTTCTCAACAGAGTGAGGCACTTTTTATTTTTCAGATAAGCTCCTAACAAGTTACTGAGTATTAAGAAAGTCATATTGCTATCCTCATTTGTGTATGAAGTACCAAGAAATTTGGAAATCTTTTTCTTTTTTCTTTTTATTATACTTTAAGTTTTAGGGTACATGTGCACAACGTGCAGGAAATCTTTTTCTAAGAAAATCTATTATTTCTACAATGACTTTGACACAATTGAACAACCCTGTTTGGTTTAATTGAGGAAACTATGTCATGTGGTTTGGCTCTGTGTCCCCACCCATATCTCACGTTGAATTGGAATCCCCAGTGTTGGAAGTAGGGCCTGGTGGGAGGTGATTGGATCATGGGGGTGGTTTCTGATGGTTTAACACCACCCCCTAGTCCTATCTTGTGATAGAGTTCTCACAAGATCTGGTTGCTCAAAAGTGTGTGGCGTCTCCCTCTTTACTCTCTGTCTTCCTCCTGCTCCAACCATTTAGGACATGCTGGCTTTCCATCTGCCTTCTGCTGTGGTTGTAAGTTTCCTGAGTCCTCTCCAGCCATGCTTCCTGTACAACCTGTGGAACTGTGAGCCAATGAAAACCTGTTTCTTCATAAATTATGCAGTCTCAAGTAGGTCTCTATAGCAATGTGAAAATGAACTAATACACTATGCATAGGTATTAAAAATATGTGACAATTTATTTATAATGCCATAGACATTTTCTCTTTACAATTATGTATAGTAAGCTTATTAATATATTTGATTACCATAGAATTGAACTAGGGTGAAGTCTGTTTTAGGACTATAAAAAAATATGTTTCACTACCTATAAATAAACTAAAACACTAAATGTGTGTGAAGAAGTTAGCTCATTGATTGTTTATTTGACAGTGAAGACTGATTACCTTAGGTCTCTAATGACTGCCAAAGTATAATGGTTCCTGTCCTCTGGGAAGTTCTTCAATTTAAGTCAGAGGAGTTCCTTTCATGGTAGTTCCTTTCATAAACTCCTTGTGACTGAACCTGACCAAAACCACAAAGAACATATACATCACTCTCCTGCCCACCTACAGTGACAGTTTTCTAGCCAGTTAGGTAATACCATCCAGTTTACTATTCAGGTTTCTGCATCTTTCACAAGACTTAAATTGTCCACCTACTTTTAATTTGGGGTTGCCACATTATTTTCAGTGAAAGGTGAAATGTTTAATAATTTCTTTCAGTAATCTTTAGCCTGCAATTATCCTTCAGCCAGAATCAAACTGTTTCTCAAATAGAGTCTTATCATATGTGTTTAACTTTCCGTAGACTACTTGATTTCTTTCTTGTAATTCTGTAGAGCAGTGTAAGCACAAGTACACAGAACTCTCACTGCATCATTTATGCGTAAATATAATAGGTTATGAAACTGGCCTAATGTAGCAAAACATCCCTTCACCCTCCAGGTGGTTCTAGAGCATTTAACATGCTTTATCTTAGGTGGTCTAGTGGCTGGTTTGAAGGCTAACACTAAGGTACCAGATATATAGATACTTACGTCACTTTTTTAACAATGAAGAAGGAATTAACTCAAGAATATATGATTATTAAGAAGCCAAATTTAGCCTTTAATAATCATAAGAAGATTACTGTAGGTCCGGTTAAATTCTTTGAAAACTTAGAACTCTCAGAATTCTTACTTAATTTAAAAAAGGGATCGCAATACAAAATGAAATCTCGTCAAGATTTGTCTCTAAACTAATGAGTATGGTGAGTGCCTCTCAGAATTCCTGAGAGATTTGGGATATGTCTATCCTTTGAAATTCCCAATATCTTAAAAATAGGGAGCTACCAAACCAGGGTAGCCAACAATATTGTGATATGCTTTACATACTTATATTTGTCAAATGAAGACTTTTAATACATATACAAGTCTCTGACTATGTCTATAAAAACCCCTTTGGTAATAATGGCAAAAGGCTACATCTGAGGCTCCTTGACCCTGTGGTTGTGTTTAGCATGAAACCTAGCACCCAGGCTTAATCTCGTCTGCTGCTTGCTCAGAATATATCAATAGGCAAGGGGCCTTGTTTATCTTGCTTTCCACTGGTGTAAGAGTGAACTTGGAATAAAATACTTGACATTCTTGAAAAGAACTGAACCATTTGAACCATGTGTGGCATATGATCATTCTTATACAAAGACTCCAGGGCCCTGGGCACTTAGCCTTTCTCCTCTGATTTCCATCCAAATGACTATGTTTGAGAAAAAGAGGTAAGGCCATTCCAATTAGGAAGTTATATGATTTATTTGAATTGAAATGTTTAGTATTGGGGCTTAATATATATTTATATATTTTAGGAATAGATTTTCTCATAATGGATAGTTTATGACCAAAAATAAGAATAATAGGATAATGTAGGATAATAAATAAATAATAATATATAGGATAATTTTTTGGAAATATTATTTAATTGATGTCTCAAGAAAACAAGATTACAATTACTTCAGCACAAGGCATTGATGTTCTGTTTGGTTGTTTGCCTATTAATTTAATTGTAAGCAATATAGTTTGGGAAGCAAATTTATCACCATATTTAAAGAGCTGACATTAAAATATAGCATTTATAATAAAAGTAATCATCAGTCTAGAAGTTAGAGTAAAATTAATCTTTTATAGAGGATTTTCAGCAGCCATGACCATCACTACTACGTAGAAAAATTTCTACATATTTATAATGAAATTAGAAACACACAACCAGTGAACCACAAAAGTTAACCTCATTAGCTCAAAGTCCCCTTGGCCAATCACTTCCTGAGAGGACAGTGGAGTTTCTAAGGACACCATAAAAGTGTTCCTTATGAACAATATTAAGCACTGATTTAGAGATGTTCTGCAGATAAGAGGTTAAACTAGATTAGCATACTTGAAATCTGTTTTAGAGAAATATGTTTACTCATTGAATACCTTCTATGGTCAATGGCACATTTTTTCAAACTAGAATAAATTTTAGAATGTGCACTACGTAATATCAAAAATTTGAAAAATGTTTTCTTTCTTCTGTTTTTAATTAGTCAGGGTGTTAAGACAAAGAGGAAAGTATAGTAGTCCTTGTTTAAATAACTCTGGATTGTCTAAGCTATGGCAAATCCAAGTTATATCTCCAATGAGGGAATAAGTGAAGGAAATAAAACATATAGCTCACCTCCTACAAATGAAGCTTAGATATGTTTAGTTATTATATTATCCTTTAGGTTGCTTTTAATGACCAGGAGGGTTATATGTAACAAAAACATAATTGGTGCGATGAATAAAATTGAGGCTAAATATTTGGGTATATTAATTATCATTTCCTTAGAGTAACTTTTAGAAACAGAGTTGATGCATCCAAAATATACATATTTTAAAATAGTAAATCCAAATGAATAAATCATACTCCTGAGAATTTTAATTATTTTATGTTCTCTCCAGATTGTAGGAGATAGCCATCTCTCTGGACAAAGTGTGGGCATTTTTTGATCATATTAATTTAAATTTGGACAGTATATAAAAAGGTAAATAACAGAAAACTGGCTGGTCATATGCAGAAAACAGAAACCGGACACCTTTTTTACACTATATACAAAAATTAACTCAAGATGGATTAAAGACCTAAACATAAGACCTAAAACCATAAAAACCCTAGAAGAAAACCTAGGCAATACCATTCAGGACATAGACATGGGCAAAGACTTCTTGACTAAAATACCAAAAGCAATGGCAACAAAAGCCAAAATTGACAAATGAAATCTAATTAAACTACAGAGATTCTGCACAGCAAAAGAAACTATCATCAGAGTGAACAGCAAGCTACAGAATGGGAGAAAATTTGTGCGATCTACCCACCTGACAAAGGGCTAATATCCAGAATCTACAAAGAACTTAAACAAATTTACAAGAAAAAAGCAATCCCATCAAAAAGTGGGCAAAGGATATAAACAGACACTTCTCAAAAGAAGGCATTCACGCAGCCAATGAGCACACGAAAAAAAGCTCATCATCACTGGTCATCAGAGAAATGCAAATCAAAACCACAATGAGATACTATCTCATGCCAGTTAGAATGGCGATCATTAAAAAGTCAGAAAACAACTGATGCTGGAGAGAATGTGGAGAAATAGGAACGCTTTTACACTGTCGATTGGAGTGTAAATTAGTTCAACCATTGTAGAAGACTGTGTGGCAATTACTCAAGGATCTAGAACCAGAAATACCATTTGATCCAACAATCCCATTACTGGGTACATACCCAAAGGATTATAAATCATTCTACTATAAAGACACATGTACATGTATGTTTATTGCAGCACTCTTCACAATAGCAAAGACTTGGAACCAACCCAAATGTCCATCAATGATACACTGGATAAAGGAAATGTGGCACATACACACCATGGAATATTATACAGTCATAAAAAGGATGAGTTCATGTCCTTTGCAGGGACATGGATGCAACTGGAAACTATCATTTTCAGCAAACTAACACAAGAACAGAAAACCAAACACCACATGTTCTCACTGATAAGTGGGAGTTGAATAGTGAGAACACATGGACACAGGGAAGGGAACATCACACACTGGGGCCTGTTAGGGGGTTGGGGGCTAGGGGAGGATAGCATTAGGAGAAATACTTAATGTAGATGACAGGTAAATGGGTGCAGCGAACCACCATGGCGTGTGTATAACTATGTAACAAACCTGCACGTTCTGCACATGTATCCCAGAACTTAAAGTATAATTTAAAAAAATGTTTTTAAAAGAAGAGAACAGAAAAAAAGATGTTTTACCTTTGTTAATAACATATTATACCTCAGGGAAAAGAGATGTATTGAAGAGAATATTCAATGCACTCAGAGGATGTGCTAATGACTATAAAATGTTCATAAGAAGCTAAAGGAGAAAAATTACTCATTTTAATGGATTTGCTATATTGCATCTACCTGGAAGGAGACAGTGGTACTCCTTACTTTGTTTTATGTTAATACATGAGTACCCTTTAATGAATGAAATAGCCTCTGCTAAATATCATAAGCATAAAATATTGAAAATAGAGATATTTGCTGTTTGCTTCAGAGCTATGAAAATGACATTTCATTGCTGGCTATTATCTGGTTTTATATGATAGAAGTAAACCAAATATGAGACTATAAATACTGAATTGTGTTAATGTGAAGGGAATAGAAAAATTTTTGCTTTTAATTCACAGATGTGCAGCTCTGTTAAAGACTGCATTTTAGTTTTAGGTGGCTTATTATTCAGAGCTTAATGCTGAAAACTAGAATATCTTTCTAGTTATCTTAGTTTGGCAAAAATCAACACTTCCCTCACTTCTCAGTTCTTCTTCCATTGAAATAAGTATGGGAGTTGTGTGATGTGGGGCAGCAAAAAGATGCAGGGATTTGGAATCAGAAAAACTTGGGTACAAATTTTGAACCTGGCATTTATTAAATGTGTAAATTTGATCAATATTGTATGTAAAATCGCACATTAATACATATTGATTTACCAAGATTTGTTTGTAAATCAGAATACGTAAAAGTTTATGATTCTTAAGTGATGCAAAATTGACTCTATTAATCAAGGTAGGGTAACTTATATAAATAGAAAATCCTAAAATTTCAGTTACTTAATACAATAAAAGCCTGTGATATGGTTTAACTCTGTGTCCCCACCCAAATCTCATCTCAAATTATGACCCCCATAATCTCTACATGTCAAGTGAATGACCAGATGGGAAGTGGTTGGATCATACGGGCGGCTTCTCCCATGCTGTTCTTGTGATGGTGAGTGAGTTATCATGCGATCTGGTTGTTTTATAAAGCAGTTTCTCTGCTCTTGCTTGCTTTCTCTTTCCTGCCACCACGTAAGATGTGCCTGCTTTTCCTTCCACCATGATTGTAAGTTTCCTGAGGCCTCCCCAGCCATGTGGAACTGTGAGTCAACTAAACCTCATCTCTTTATAAATTACCCAGTCCCAGGTAGTTCTTAGAGTAGTGTGATAATGGACTAATACAGCTTATTTCTTGATTATGCGATGAATGTAAATCACTAGGTTGAGGGAGGCATCTGTTGGCCTGTCATCCCCTGAAAACATGGAATCAGGTGGGAGGTTTTAGTGGGCCAAGCCTGAATGTTGCGTATGTCACATGCATTTATCTTCCATTAGCCAAATTCAGTCACATGGCCATACAAATAAACTAGCTGTGTACTCAATAAAAAGATGAAATAATTTCAGTCTCTGTTCATTGACTAAGTGACCTGAGCAAATTCAACTGATGTAAGTAATCTAAGGTGATTGACCTAAGCTAGTTTAGCTATTCACAAGTATTGGTTTTCTTCCTTTCCTTTCCTTTCTTTCTTGTTGGCAGAGTTTCACTGTCGCCCAGGCTGGCATGATCTCAGCTCACCACAACCTCTGCCTCCCGGGTTCAAACGATCCTCCCACTTCATTCTCCCTAGTAGCTGGGATTACAGGTGTTCACCACCATGCCCAGTTAATTTTTGTATTTTTAGTATAGTCGGGATTTCACCATGTTGGCCAGGATGATCTTGAACTCCTGGCCTCAGGTGATCCTCCCACCTCAGCCTCCCAAAGTGCTGGGATTACAGGTGTTAGCCATCACACCTGGCCAGGTTTCTTAAAATTAGATGTTATTAGTCTATAATCATAGTGATTATAAGTGAGAACGGGTGGTATTGGTTTTCTGTTCCTATGTGAATTAGCTTAGGACGATGGCCTGCTAAGCTAGAGAGCTGCATCCATGTTGCTGCAAAGGACATGATTTAGCATTTCGTATGGCTGCATAGTATTCCATTTTTTATATATATCACATATTTTTTATCCAATCCACTGTTGATGGGCATCTAGGTTGATTTACTGGAGTTAATTCTTAAAAGATGTATTTCTATGTCTTCTGGTTTTAATGTTCTGGAGACCTGATTGAGATAAAGATTTGCTAGATTGTATTTATTTCTTTGTACTCCTTCTACTTTCCCCCAAATTTCAAGTAATTAATATCGGGTATTAGATTATGTTACATACTGGTATTTGAAAGCACTAAGCTTGTCATTAATTTTTTTCCTTTTTCTTCCTAATGAAAGAATATGTGAAAAAGAATCATAAATTCAACAACTATTTATTGAGTGCCTACTGTGTGGTAGGAATTGCTTTATATGCTGGGAAGTTAGCAATGAGCAAGAGAGCAAAGAATTTTACTTTCGTGGGGCTCACTTTCCACTGACAGGAGGTGGAAAAGGAACAGCATGTAAGTGAGCAGGCATGCACACTAAATGCTAGAACATAAAATGCTAGAACATAAAATAAAATACAGAGAAGTGTCAAAGGAACTTGTTGAAGGTGAATGCTGCTTGAGGAAGAAATAATTAACCTGAGACGTGTATGATAAGAAATCAGGTATGTGAAGGTAGATGGGGGAAACCGCTAATGCAAAAGCTATAAGGGAGGCATAGTACAGGAATGACAGCCATCCCTTTTCTCAAGCGAAAAGGGGTAGAAAGTAAAAAACAGAAATGTGGCTGAGTGGAGCAATGTAGGAGATGCATTGGAAGCAGGTGTCAGATGATATAAGGCATTGTAATCTATCTTCCAAAACACTCTTCTGGACAATTGCACAATTTAACCAACACTTCCTTTTTAGGATATGTTAGTGTGAATGCTTTCACTGTTCCTTGTGCACTTTATAGATACCATTTTCTCCTTATGGCTGCATTTTCTTGGATTGTTAATTTATGTCCAGTTTTGAATGTCTGAAAGCTCTGTGACCTGATGAACACATTTACGTATCATTCCCAGTCACTTCTTGGCTCATTTACATCTATCAAAAGATGGTGAGCATTAGACATCTGTGCACCTTATTGATACATGTTATACATATTATCATAATCACTTTTCACACTGAGTTGAAAGGTTTGTGATGTGACACTGGTTCTTTAGTCTATAAGCAAAGTTTGGCTCTTGTACTTAAATAAATGCATGACTGGCTAGATTCTATGCATATTACATATGTTCATTGGCAGTCTTAAGCTCCTAAAGGATTGAGACAGTTTAGCTCTGACTACCCTTAATATTACTGCCTTAATAGCAGGTGTGAATATGCGTATTATGCTGTAGCTGATGATGAAAAACAGAGACGGTTAACATCTGAAGTGTAACACCAGCTGTAAGTGCCTCTATATTAAGAAAGTGTTTCTTTTCTAGAACAACTATGAATGGGAAAATACAACACATTTTTGTGTCCATCTGTTTGTGACACAGCTTAGACAAATATTGTTAAATGATTTGAGGACCAGCTTCTGGGTCTCTTCCACACCTTTTCATGTATTTCATAATTTAGCAGCTATTTAGAATACTTTGAATGTTATTGGCTTAAATAGCTAATTTATACTTGTTCTAGAATATCGAACTATTCCAAAGAGCAACATTCTATTCCTGCAGTCATACTTCATAAGCCCTCTTGTTAATTCCAAGAAACAAACTCCCACATGCTGAACAGTCTGAGCTATTTGCATCATTATACTCTGAAGCTTGCAGTCATTTTTCTTCCTCTCAGCTAACAAAACAAATACATTTTTATTGATGATGTGAGCAATTAAAGAGATAAATTAGAATATTTTAAAGGAATGCTACCTTCTAGGTAAAACTATTAGTGAGGTTCTCATAAAATCCTCATTCTATCAACATCATTCAAGATTGGACAGAAATTCCGGAAGTTGAATCTCTCATACTTAACTGCCAAAAGGTAAATATTGGCTCGAGAAAATGTGTTTAAAGTTTTACAGAGGCAATGATGCTCCTAGAAGGATTCCTTATTCTGTCCTAAGTATTATAGAACAAATGTAAAAGCTCACAGTCTGACTCTGCCAAGATTCCTCATTTGTGAAATTTACTTTACTTCACAGAATGAACAAAAATGCTTTCCAAAAGATTATCTGCAAATGATCCAAAAATGCCTTTGTGAGTACTTTTATTTAATTTTTGAGATCACCACTCATAGCTGTGATTTGGCAAGTGTTTCTCTTTTCCAGATACCGCATCATCTTTCACAGGTTGTGAAAAATGAGTTTGAGACCAATCTCAGCTGTGAATTTTGTTACCTTTCTTTAATGTTAAGAGCAACTTTTTGTGAGAACAACTGGCTGAGACTTTAGATGAGGGTTTTTTTTTTTTTTCAAAAAAGCTAAGAGTAGTGAAAGATTATTTGTTGATACCCTATTACATGGTAGACATGTTGAACGAGATAATATTATTGCCCTCAGGTAGTTTATACTGTATTGAAGGACTGGAGCATATAAAAAGGAAATTCAATATAATCTTATGTTTGTGTGTTAGGGGCTGGGAGAGGGGAAATGCAATCAGAGAAAAGATTTCCTGAAAGAAATAATATCTAAGCTGAGATATGAATAATATACATGGTTGCCCAGAAGAAGAATAGGGATATTGAAAGGAAAGATGTCTCAGGTAAAGGGCCTAGCATTTGTAGAGCCCTTGGGTTGAGAGAACACGGTCCATTCTGAGAACTGAAAATAAATAGTTCAATATGATTAAATCATCAACTGCACTTTGTTAAGACACAATGCTATCTTAGTCAACTTGGGCTGCTATAACAAAACCCCATATATTGGTGTCTTAACCAATAGACACTTCTTTGTCACAGTTCTGGAGCCTGGGAAGTCCAAGATCAAAGCACTGGCAGATTTGGGTCTTGGAGAAACCCTCTTCCTGACTTGCAAAGTGGTAGCCTTTTTGTTGTATCATTACATGGATGAGAGGGGAAGCTCTGGTATCTTCTCCTTTTATTATGAGGGCACTAATCTCATCATGGGGGTTCTACCTTCATGACCTTATCTAAACCTGATTACTTCTCAAAGGTCTCACCTCCTAATACCATCACTTTTAGGGATAGGGCTTTACTGTATGAATTTTGGGGCAGAGCACAAACATGTAGTCCACACAAATGCAATTTTTCTTAAGATGTAATATATATTAAATTTCAAATTTTTGTTAAATTATTAATTTGTATTAACAATAGTGTATAGGACTTCATTCCTAAGTGCTTGCTAAAAATCTTCAGGTGGAATAAGAAACCTATGGTGCAGCACACCAACATGGCACAAGTATACATATGTAACAAACCTGCACGTTATGCACATGTACCCTAGAACTTAAAGCATAATAATAATAAAATAAAATAAAAAGAAACCTATAAAATGATTTTTATATCCAGTTCTCCCCAGAAAACTTGAAACTGGTATTTCTAAAATGACTTTCTTAGTATTTCCTCTGGACAAAATATATTTCAATTTTGACTGGAAAGAATGTGCAAACTCTGGAGAGGGGTGTTTTGTTGAGCTAGAATTCTTCTTAGTAGACACAGGCCAGGACCAGAACCAAACCACCTTTAACTGCTCGACTTTTATATTAGTCAAATAAAGGTAATTATCCTTAGCTGTCTCCTTTCCTGCTTCCTTCCAAACTCAATTTTCTTAGTGGTGAGGAAAGTCACATTAAAATTCTACTTTATGAAGGCTGGATGGCATAGTCTAGATATGCTTTATTTGAAAAATAACAAAGAGATTGGATCAGTGAGAGTCCAAGAGAAGACAGACAGAAGCCACAAAATAATTTGAAGAAGACAAGTTTAATATAAGAATCAACTATAAATTATAACTATAATTATTAATTATAACTCATAACTATTAACTATAACTTAATAGTTAGGGAACTAACTATTAAGATATCAAGAGAACCCTGAAGCCTATCCTAGGGTTTAGAGAGTATAAGGAAGAAATAAACTTGGAAGGGTGGCCTCTCCCCGTGTCTGGGATTCAGGCCTCATTAGAGAAGGTGTGGTTGTAGCCCAGTAGATGACAGAAGTTCATGGGGGTTGCATGGCCAAAGCTGGTCTACAGTCTCCAGGCAGTAGGGCCGATGTTGCACAGGGGGTACACGAGGAGCTGAGATGTTAGAGTCAGCAGATGTGTGATGCCTGTGTATGGAGCGCTGCAGCAAAGCAGTCACCAGACTGGACTTGGGACTGAGAGTGCACGAAGTGGTCGCATGTTATGGGCCAGCAGTAGGATGTCCACTGCATATCCCCACCCATACTCCTCTGGCTGCCAGTGGTAGAGACAAGAAATAAAAAACAGGCCATATAAGCAACAGAACGAGAAGCTCTTTTTTCCTGTAATGTCCTTCTAGCCCTCTCTACTGAAAAAAACATAACATTGTAGTTACTGAAAAGGAGATTGCTTAAATAGATTCACTCCATTGTCACAGAGCAGATCATAAAGCATGCATTTGGATCTGAGAAGCAATGGTTTGATAAATGACACAGAAAAAATGGAAAATAAGTTGGCAAAGGCAAACTGTAATCTTAACTAAGGGAAATATGTACTTGCCTGTACATCTTCTTGCACTCTCTAGAACAACATACTTAGAATTCGATCCTGAGGAAATATTGCAGTAGTGAAAACTTCATTGATTTGACCCTTATTTTTCTTCATTCTGCTGCCCCCACCTACATATATGCATGTGGGTGCACATACACACACACACACACACACACACACACACACACACACACCCCTTACCTGAATTCTGATTCCTGATCTGCCAAATCATAAATCTCTAAAACAATCTGCCTATTTGTAAAGTAGCAATTAAAATATGTCTTCACAGTATTGTAAGGGTTAAAAAATGATGTTTGTGAAAACTCAGCCCATTGCAGATACTAAGAAAATGTTTGTTAAATTCAAATCCTTTGTAATTTTTGACTCAAGGACTTGTTTAACAGAATACAAGTGAGAAGGACTAGAGCTGGTGTTTCACTTCATATATGTGGAGGAAACTTCACAGAAGATCCTAATGGAGACAGTTCCAAGAAAACATTAGAGTAATATCTATGCTCTACAATTAAATTGATTCAGGCTTTGTAAACTGAAATTACAAACTCATTTTGTAAAGGCCTCAGACTTCTATACTTCTGTGAGAAGGTAACAACTATTCATTGCTACCCTACTTACACAGATGTTTGAAAGTTACAATTGTAGGGTTGATCAATCAATGTGGTTATTTTTCATAAAGTTTCTCCTTTCTGCTGCATGATTACCTTTCACATTCAATATGTATTCCTAGCTAAACACACTTCCATGTGTGTGTGCAGACACCCACACATTTATTTATTTATTCCAGCTAGTAGAAAATATTCTTAGTTGAAACATGAATAAAGCTACTTACTTCCAAACTCCAGCATTAGTCATATTCTGTGCTCTTTGTTGCCTTACAGTTCTTGGTGTTTCCCAATCATATACCATTTTATGTCGTCAAATCATAACATTTCCTCTACCTGGAATCTTTTTGAAAGGTAATGCATCATTTAAGGCTTTACTGAGAGTGCAAACAAGAATTGGTTGCTCTGTCCTTCGATCTATCCCACTGCCAACCCCTCCATTCACCCCAGCATGTGGTCTACATACACCTTTCATGGTGTATTTTCTTGTGTTGCAGGCTTATGTATGTCTGCTGTATCCAAATAAATGCTCTTGAATGAGAGGTCCAATATCTCCTTTGTGTATTATGTAGGGGAGGGGTGATGTCTTTGTCTCACCAATCCTAGGTTCATGGCTAAGTCCCCTATTACAAAAACAAATTAACAAGAGAAAACATACAGATTTATTTAATATAAATTTCATGGAACACAAAGCCTTCATAGGAAATATGAAATAAAGACCAGAAGAAACAGTTAAACCTGTTTATGTTGTTGTTGTTGTTTGTTTGTTTGTTTGTTTGTTTGATACGGAGTCTCTCTCTGTTGCCCAGGCTGGAGTGCAGTGGTGTGAAGTCAGCTTACTGTAACCTCTTCCTCCCAGATTCAAGTGATTGTCCTGTCTCAGCCTCCTGAGTAGCTGAGACTACAGGGGCACACCACCACACCTGGCTAATTTTTTTATTTTTCATATAGACAGGGTTTCACCATGTTGGCCAGGCTGATCTTGAATTCCTGACCTCAGATGGTCCACCCACCTTGGCTCCCAAAGTTCTGGGATTACAGGCATGAGCCACTGCACCCGGCCCTGAGTGTGTTTTTTATACCAAGTTTGATAAAGAGTGGATTGTCATGGAGAAAGGGCAAAGAGTACATCCTAGTGGTGGTAAACTGGGGGGAAACTTAGCGAACCCTTTTTTTCAGATTCTTCTCTGTGTTGTGTGTCTTCAGAGATAAGAATATTCCTTTCCTCCACATGTGGGATGGGAGGGCACATCTCATATGAAGGCCTTGCAAATTTCTTCAGGAGAAGGTCATAAAAATCGTTCTTAGTTTTTATGACCTGCTTCAGGGGGAGAAGGATGGGGGAGATTCTTCTCTATGTGGTGTGTCTTCAGAGATAAGAATACTCCTTTCCTCCACATATGGGATGGGAGGGCATATCTCACATGAAGGCCTTAGAACCTACTTCAGCAGAAGCTCAGAAATCCTTCCTAGTTATTATGACCTGCTTCAGGGAAGAAGGATGTAGGAAAGGTCAGAGACACCTTTTCATATATCCTGTTTCTCAGATTTCTTCATCTCAAAATATTCAATATGCCAAGGTGCCATATTTTGGGATAACATGTCTTGAACCGCATTGAATACATTGTGTATTATGGTATATCATAATTGCTACCCAATATTTGATTAGCATAATAATAGCAATAAGGTAAGTGATATCAATTTGATTGTAATAATAATATTAACTATATCTTAAAATTTAGTTGCTGAACAGTTAATACATTTGGAAGACTCAAAATTCAAAAAGCATGAAGTGTCCTACAATGAAAACTCTCTCTCCACCTTCGACTCAATTCCCCTCTAGCTAGGTAATTAATGTTATTAGTTTCTTAGCAATTCTTGCAGGGAAATTTTATATGTGTGTAAGTAAAAATATGTGAAATTACCCTATATGTTTCAGGTATGCAGCACTTTGCTTTTTTACCTTAACAACACATTTAGGATAGCTTTTCACATAACCTGTAAATAATTGTAGCTAACACGTTTATTGTTTTCTACGTACCAGATTTTGTTCCCAGTGTTATATATATATAAACTTATTTAATGCTTACAACAGCCCTAAAAAGTAAGTACTATTATTATCACCCTTTCACTAATGAAGAAACTCAAGCACCAAGAGTAAAATAAACTGCCCATGGTCACATGATAGTAAGCACATGACTCAATATTAGAATACTAGTAGTTTGGCTCTATCATTCATGTTTTTACCCCTATGCTACACTGACATTTGTAGAACTTCCTCATTCTTGTTTACAGCAGAGGATGGAACATTGACTATTGAACAACTGCCATTTTTAATCTCACTGTATACCAAGCACAGGGCTAGTCACATTAACTGAAGGAGGCACAATTTATATGGAGTTCTCTATGACTATATCATCCCTGGTATTATTTGATATGAATATTCTGGAGGCCCTTTCAATAATGCGAAGAAGATGAGATGTAGATTGGCAATTTGGTCAAGATTACATAAATCTCTGGTAAGTGGCTGAATTAGGATTTACTTGTGAATCTACCTGACATCAATGTTTGACTACCAATGTTTGCCCTTTCTCCATGACAATCCAGTCTTTATCAAACTTGGTATAAAAAACACACTGAGGGCTGGGTGTGGTGGCTCATGCTTGTAATCCCAGTACTTTGGGAGCCTAGGCGGGTGGATCATCTGAGGTCAGGAATTCAAGACCAGCCTGGCCAACATGGTGAAACCCTGTCCATACTAAAAATAAAAAAATTAGCCCGGTGTGGTGGTGTGCCCCTATAGTCTCAGCTACTCAGGAGGCTGAGACAGGACAATCGCTTCAATCTGGGAGACAGAGGTTACAGTAGTCAAATCTGAAAGCACTTCCTCAGATGCTCTCAGGCTTAAAATCCACAGCAAAGGGAAAATGTACCTTTTAGCTCCTAGGTTGTACTGAAACTGCCTGTAACAGAAATCTAACCTCACTTACTCCATCTTGCTTACAACTTCCAAGCTGCCCTACTACATTCCTGGGTGTGAGTAGGCCCAAGTTAACTATTCGAGGAATTTAGTTTAGAGTGTAACTTTAAAACAAAGATAACAAGAGCTCCTTCCCAAAGCCAGGCCCCTCCTTGCTCAGAGACCATAACACTTTGTAAAACTAACAAATTAGCCAGAAGGTTAAAATTAGGCTTCAGGAGTCATGTAACCAGAGGTCACAAGATATGTAACCTTCTGCCTTGCCCCTATAGATAACATCATTATTGTAAAACCTAAGATTGGTAGTTTCCAGACCCTGTACTCTGATGGGCCAGCTGGCTCCACCCGAACCAGGAACCCATACCAAGAAACTGGCTCATCTTGTCATGTGGTCCCCACCCAGGAACCAACTTAGTGCAAGAAGACAGCTTTGACAACCTATGATTTCAACCCCAATACAACTGGTCAGAGTTCCTCATTCCCTAGTCCTCTGCCTACCAACTGTCCTTGGAAAACCCTAGTCTCAAAGTATTCAGGGAAGCTGATTTGCGTAATTAGTCCCGTCCTTTCATTTGGCTAATCCTGGGATTATTAAAGTCTCTCTACTGCAATATTGCTATCTCAGTGAACTGGTTTTATCTGTGCAGTGGGCAAGAAGAACTGACTGGCCAATTACAGTTTTGAAGAAAAAACAGTGATGCCATCTCTGCTGAGTTTTCTTTTTGACACATCTATGGATTCTCTGCAAATATTTATTTTCTTGTCCACCACCCCTTTCCTAAACTTGCCTTATCTATTTCATTCAAACGTAAGAGGAGGTATAACAGGAATTCCTATGAGTAACATAAATGTTCAGCTTATGATATGGATTGTGGTTGACTCAGTCTTCAGAAAGAAAGTACAAAAGAAATAATGACAAACTGTATTAATTTGCTTTTTAATCTTTTTTTTTTTTCATCCAGCTCAAATCTGATGGCCCTTGCCCTTATGATGTTGGTTTTTCTTTGCGTTTCACTTGAGTGACTCACAATTCTGGAAACTCGTGAAAATTTGTGAAGTGTCTGAACAGGCTTTTTAACTTTCCCTTTAACCTTTGAAAAGGGATTACTCTTCTGGGGGAAGATGAGCAGATGGTACCTAAAACAGTTGGCCAAATATCTGTAACTACTCCGTTACTTGACTGTATGTCATTGGCTGGAGCATCTGTCAGGAAGACGAGTTATGCTTCTGTGCTTCTCTGTCTTGACAATTAATCACACCACTCCTCCATTTCTCACTGTTCAACATGTTGTCTTTTTCAGAACCTGGTGCCAAGAGATTTCAGTGACTCTGACATAATTCAAAAAAGATACTACAACAATAGCATTATTGCAAGTCCTATGAGACAGAGACTTCACTAGAAGAGAGGCTGACATTTGTTCAGTTATTTCTGACAAGACTATATAGAGGCAGTCACTTAATCTCAAGCAAATTATGATCTATGATGATATCTCAGTAAGGAAAAAAATCTAATATGCTATGGAAACTCTACGACTTCATTCTTCTTCATCATTCTGACTTATTTCCAGTCAGCCTATATTCAAACGTGTACATGGTGAAGAAAATCCATCATTAATCCTCATGGTGATAATATGTCATTATTACCACTCGAGATGCCTGAGTCAAAGATCAAGTGTCTGAATGCAATAGTATATATAATATTGTCTGTGTCAGTGGATTAGTCAGGGTTCTCCAGAGCAACAGAGCCAATAGGATATATGAAAAAATATGTATCCATATATCCTATTGGCTCTGTTTCATATATCCTATTGGCTCTGTTGCTCTGGAGAACCCTAATACATTGACATATATATACAACTACATATATATACATGTATATTTATATAAGGAGATTTATTGTAGGAATTGGCTTACGTAATTATGGAGACTGAGGTATCCTATAATACGTCATATTTAAGCTGGAGAACAGGGAAAGCTGGCAATGTAATTTAGTCTGAGTCAGAAGTCCTGTGTAGCAGAGAAGGGGTCAATGGTGTCAGTCCTGGCTTGAGTCCAAAGACCTGAGAAGCAGGAGCACAGATGTCTGAGGACAGGAGAAGATGGATATGCCAGCACAAGCAGAGAGAGCAAATTCGCTCTTCTTCTGCCTTTTTGTTCTATTCAGGTCCTCAACAGATTAGATCATGCCCACTCACCCTGCTGAGGGCAATCTTATTTGTTCAGTATCCATATTCAAATGCTAACCTTGTTCAGAAACACCCTCACAGACACACCCAGAAATAATGTTTACCAGCTATCTGGACGTCCCTTAGCCCAGCAAAGTTGACACATAAAATTAACTAACACAATCAGATAGAGGTTGTTAATGTCCATGACTATACTTTGGCCAGAGTAACAAAAGAAAGAACAGGATAGGTGTACTAAGCTGGAGGAGTCATAGTCATAATAATAAAACCACTGGTCATAGATGTTTATTCAAGTAGCATATTGCAGGTATGTAAGACCCTTTAAAGGTAGAATGAATAAGCTCCATTTCATAGGTAAAAAACAGGTTTTATGCTGCATCCCAGGCATGCACCAGTTCTTATGACTTTCCAGACACCATCTCAATTGCTCCAAGCTCTTTAGCCAAAGTCATGATATTTTGAATGTTTTTGCTCAACACTGGTCCAGCCCAGTGGAGGCTGTTTATGAGTTAAGCTAAGCCAATGGGCCCTTCTACCTACATCAGAACAAGAAACTCACATACGGGTCCAGGGGATGAGGCAAGACAGAGGACTCAGTTTTATTTTTCTTCTTTCTTTTGCCAAACCTTGTGGTTGCATTTTCTTTCTTTCTTTTTGAGATGCATTTTATGATTTTTAGCTGATTCTGGAATAGGGGGTATATTTATGGGAACAGAGAAATAAGAACAGAGACTGTCCATGGAAAAACTAATTTGAGAGTGCTGTGTTAGAAAGTAAGTGAACCTGCCACCTATTCATTAGCTCTTAGAGGCTACCATAATAATGTGGAATTGTACCCTCTCTTCCACAAATTGTGGAGGCTGTAGACTTCTATATAAAAGGGGATCAAGGGCACAACTGGAATTAGCAGAAGTAGGAAAGCTGGAGATCCTGACTTGAAATTGTATTTGTTTAATGTGATATCCTTAGATTACATATTATAGATAAATAAAGTCTCAGATGCCTTTAGTTCACAGTTTAATATTTAAAAAGTCAATTGTTTATAACAATATTATCTGATGTTATGATTGCAATTATCATTTTTATTTAAAACAGTTTTAAAGGACAGTGGGTCTAGCAGAGCTGAAGCTTACCCAGGTTATCCTTTGATTCTAATATTTTTCATGGGATCTTCCATGTTGTTTCCACCTCCACCCTCAAAGCTGTCAAATACTCCTTTGGGCTTCCTTTGTAGTTTATATACTTTTCAATTCCAGCTTTTATTATTTAGAGTTGTAATTATTTATTTATACCTTTCACTAGATCATTTGCTTTTCAAGAGCAGGGATATTATACCTATGGCACTGGGTACTGGTACATAGTCTATGCTCAACATCAGTGTTAATTGATGTTGATACCACAGATACAGAAAAAGAATAAACAGTTTGAGTCAATCAATCTGTGCCATGACATTGTCAGTAGATCCACTGACTCATTCCTCAGTGGAACTGGTGAAAAGTATTTTAAAACAACCATTCAAAGCTTCTGGAAATGGCCCTAAGTACAAACTGCAAATTCAAAAACATGTGTTCAAGAAAATCTATGAAAGAATGGTATGAAAGGTGAGAGTCTGTGACATTTGAACCAAGACTGCTTTTTTGTTCTGCCTTCCCAGTTCAACAAGGTAGAGACTCTACTCCAAACTGCTGTAGTCAAGAACATGAGACTGCTACAGCTCCAGTCCCTGGAGGACTTCAGCATTTCTCATTTTGCCCTAGCTATCTGTTGCTGAGGCTAAATTTCAGGTGATTGCTAATAAGAGGTGGAAGACTGAAAATACTGGGCTCCTTAATTCACTTCCCATAGGCTCATGAGGCAATGGTTCCATGACAGGACAGGCAAGCTGAAAGGATCTCTGGCTGTTTTCTCCCCTCCCATCACTGAATGCACAGCTCCTAGAGTAGTGTGGTCATGCAGAGAAAAGCTTTCCATTGTTCCCGCACCCAGTTCTTGAGCCCAGCTCAGCAAGTTCACCCGGGAGAAGAATCGGGCCATAAAACAGTTCCTAATCTCATCTCAAAGGAATTGGCTTCACTGCAACACAGCATGGAGAAGTTCAAGTTTAAGAATACTCTCTAGAATAGTGGAGATTGTGGGGAAAGGCAGTTGGGAGGAGATTCTTGGATTTAATGACAATGCAGTTTAGACTGTAGGCTAGCAGATTTGCAGGAGAGAATCAGAAATGAGACCACTAGGAGGAGTCCTCACAGGTCAGGACAAATATCAAACACTGACCTCAAAATCTATTTTTTTTCCTAAAAGCCACAGTTTGGTTGGATTAATTTGCAGGGAAATTTCTGCCTTAGGACATTGTTGAAAATAATAGAACAATCAGCTGGCAATTACGGTTAGGGAAAGAAAGGAAGAAAAACCCTGCAAATACCACTGTCATTACGTCACATCATAGGGTAACTGTAGGCGTATCTGTGCTTCACTGAGAAGCATTAACGGAGATTGAACACTTTGTGTGTGTGTTGAAGGGCAGAGGAGTGGGCATAGGGATAGACTTCACTAAAATAATCTAGCCAGTCTCTAACAAATAAACAAATAAGTGACAATAACAAGCCTGGCAAGCAGGAAACCAGTACTTGGAGTTTCTACAATATATTATCTGAAATTTCCAGTTTTCAGCAAAGAATTGCAAGGCATTAAAACAAACATACAAACAAACAAAAACTGGTAACAGAAAGTCCTGTGAGAATGACCAGAGATCAAGTTTCATAGAAAAATCTTTCAAAGTAGCCACTATGAAAAAGCTCACATCACTAAAGGAAATCATGATTAAAGAAGTAAAAGAAGGTATGATGCCAGTGTTGCACCAGATAATAGCAATGCAAATAGGAGGGTGATAAATGGTACTGGGCTTCTTTTTGAGGTGATAAAAATATTCTGTAATTGACTGTGGTGATTGCACATATTTGTGAACATACTAAAAATCACTAAATTGGCTGAATTTCATCTCAAGAAAACTACTAAAAATTAAAAACAAAACAGGCCGGGCGCTCAAGCCTGTAATTCCAGCACTTTGGGAGGCCGAGACGGGTGGATCACGAGGTCAGGAGATCGAGACCATCCTGGCTAACACGGTGAAACCCCGTCTCTACTAAAAATACAAAAAATTAGCCAGGCGAGGTGGCCGGCGCCTGTAGTCCCAGCTACTCGGGAGGCTGAGGCAGGAGAATGGCGTGAACCTGGGAGGTGGAGCTTGCAGTGAGCTGAGATCTGGCCACTGCACTCCAGCCTGGGCGACAGAGCAAGACTCCGTCTCAAAAAAAAAAAAAAAAAAACAAAACAAAACTGACAAGAGAAATAAAGTTTGCTGTAGGCAGGGCCTGTAACTCATATGTCTCTGGTTCTCCTATAGTATATATCTTGGATTTGTATATGGTGGATTCTCAATAAATATGTGTTGTTAAATATTTGAACAGAAATAATCTGAATTGTCCACATGCTATGATGTCAGGAGTTATTGGAGAGTTCTACATATCAAAGTTCTGTATAAAGAATCTCAGAAATTCTCAGGATCGCCATATATTAAAAAAATCCATTTTTATCTGATAGAAAATTATCACTATTTTGCTACTCTCTGCAGCCTTTCAAAATACAGAGCCAAGAAGAAGATAGAGTACTGTAATTAGAATCTGACCAGAAGAATTCATAGACATGCTAGTACTCTGTTACTTTATAGCTATTAGCCTACTTTATAACCCAGTATACCCTTCTATGAAGCTGAAGACTATAATTTTATTACAATTCCCAAAGCCAAATTCAGTCAAAAATATTTTTGTATTTCTTCACATTATTTTTCACATTGTTGACTATTTTCTGCCAGCCATCTTTCTTGGTCTCCTCATAGGCTACAAAATTTTGAGTTTTCTCACTACACTAATTAAATATGAGATTTTACTGCATATACTTTAAGAAGTGCTAATAAAGCATGATTTTTTTCAGATATACTAGATGTTATTCCTTTAGAAAACCCAATAATTGTAAATAAAATAAATCTCATCTTTAAATATGTTCTATAGGAAACAGGGTTTTCAGGGTTTCTATCTCTATAGTAAGAGTCAAGTTAGAACTATATTTATTATGTAATTTCTAATTAGAGATGTTTTTGTCTGACTTAAGAAGAATACATAATTTATATATGTATATGTATATTACATATATACACATACAAATGTATACATATTTATAAGAATGATCTGCTAATAGTTACTTGACTTTGCATATTTAATAGTAAAATAATTTTCACATATATGTAAAAGAGAGAAAGTATCTAATGGTGAAAGAAGAGTATATAATGATACTTGATTTCTGTAAACCTCCAGGATGGCCTATGATGTGATTTCCCAGCTTATAGTTAGACTGTTTATTATAAAACAAACATTACCCTCTCATATTAGAGTTACTGAGATTCTCAAATAAATACATTTTTAAAAAATCAATGCACATTTAAAATATGTTAAGAAAGAGAAATAAATGTTAAGATGTGCCTGTTAATAGAGACTTTTACAAAATCTACCAGAATTATTCAGAATATTTATAATCTTAATTACTTCCTCTCAGGAAATTTTTGGCATGTCAGGTTAATTAAACATTAAAATATTCAGTATCAAGAAAACAAAAATCCAAAACTAATTATACAAAGGATTTGAACAGTAAAAATCAGTCTTCTTAGGTATACCATCAATGACTTTTGACAAATGTACATAATGTGTAATCATGACAACAAACAAGCTATGAAATACTTTAATCTCAAAAGGTGTATGTATGCCCCTTTGCATGCAGTCTCTTCTCCTCAATCCCAGTCCATGGCAACCACTGATGCAGTTTCAGTCTGAAGGTTTCCTTTCAAGAATGCCACATGACTGCAGTCATATAGAATGTAGCCTTTTGCCGGGCGCGGTGGCTCAAGCCTGTAATCCCAGCACTTTGGGAGGCCGAGACGGGCGGATCACGAGGTCAGGAGATCGAGACCATCCTGGCTAACACGGTGAAACCCCGTCTCTACTAAAAATACAAAAATCTAGCCGGGCGAGGTGGCGGGCGCCTGTAGTCCCAGCTACTCCGGAGGCTGAGGCAGGAGAATGGCGTAAACCCGGGAGGCGGAGCTTGCAGTGAGCTGAGATCCGGCCACTGCACTCCAGCCCAGGCGACAGAGCAAGACTCCGTCTCAAAAAAAAAAAAAAAAAAAAGAATGTAGCCTTTTGTGTCTGGCTTCTTACAGTCCACATTATACTTTTAAGATTCATCTTTGTTTTTGCATGTAGTTCATTCCTTTTTACTGCTAAGTACTATGTCATTTGTATGGTTATACCACAGCTTATTCATCCATCCCCCAATTGATAGGCTGTTTTCAGTTTGGGGAATATAAGGTTGTTATGAACATTTACATACTGAAATTTGTATGGATATAGATTTTCATTTATCTTGAAAAATTTAAAGGAGTGGAATTTCTGAGTAGTACAGCAATATAAAGAGCACTCACAACTCAGCATTAAGAAAACAAACAACACAATAAACATTAGGTGAAAGATTTGAATAAACATTTCAACAAAGAAGATATAAAGCAAGCAAATAAGCATGTGAAAAGGTACTTGACATGATTAGTCACTAAGGAAATACAAATTAAATTTATAATGAGATACTACTATACAGCAGTTAGAGTGACTAAAATAAACGGGTGGCCAAGTGACGATAAGGATACGAAGAAATTGAACTTCTATATGTTGCCAATGGGAACGCAAAATGGGACAGCAACTTTGGAAAACAAGTTTGGAAGTTTCTTACAAGATTAAACATACACGCTGTCAAGTTTCCTACAACTAGCTTAAGCAAATGGCTCCACCTAGTGTATATATAAGATAAATGTTTATAAAATTTACATTTACATTTGAATTGGAGGAATTACAAATCAATTTTCACCCTACTTTTTGTTTGAACATTCTTATTTTATTCTGAATCATATTTCTGAATAGTAGTTTATGCTCTCAAGGTAAGAATATCCCAAAGAATAACAAATGCATAAAACAAAATCTAATTCAATGTGTAAAACAAAAACAGAAAATAACATGAAGCCAGAGTAGGAGAAAAATAGTAAGAGAAAATTGCCTTTCTCTCAGGCGATTTTTGGCATGTCAGGTTAATTGAACATTAAAATATTCAATATTAAGGAAACAAAAATCCAAAACCAATTAGACAAAGGTTTGAACAGTAAAAGTCAGCCTTTTTAGGGGTACAATCAATGACTTTTGACAAATGTGCATAATGTGTAATCATGACAACAAACAAGATATGGAATACTTTAATCTAAAAGGTTTATGTATGCCTCTTGCATTTTGTTCCTTCTTTTCACTCCCAGTCCATGGCAACCTGATCCAGTTCCTGTCTGAAGTTGGATCAGGTGCTGTATAACCTTGTGTGAATCTAAGACACTAGTGAAAAACCTGTTTTCTTAAAGGTAAAATGATATGTTAAAATAGAGTGCTGAGAAAGCAAGAAACCTCTATAATTTCAAATTATCTCTTTTTTTGTATGTTAGTAGTAGAATTAGTATGTAAAATGAATATATAAAGAGATGATTATGCAGCTCTTTGACTTTAAATCATTCACTACATCTACTTATTTATCCTTTGACTTTAATTCAGTATTGAATATATGGCACACACAATACTAGGTTCAGCAGATGCAAAGATAAATAAAGCATGGTTTCCATCTTCTAGGAGTTCACATATATTCTGGGACTGACAGTAACGTTATATAAAAGTAAAAGCAGAAAAATTTTAAAAGCACAAAAGGTAAAACCTCTTTCTACACACAGTGATGTAGATACATTAATTTTCAAAGTTAATTTCCTGATAAAATTTCATTTATTTTACATGAAATTTGTGTCTCTTTTCAGATATGTGCAATTATAGGAAAGCCTACTTTAATTTAGAAGAGGGTTAAATTTTTCCTTTGCAAAATTATAAGAAGAATTTTAAATTGCCTTGAGAATCCATTGTTTTCAAGTAATTTGGTAGAATCAGTTTCAAGATAAGCATTTACTATAGAATGCAAGGCCCTAAGTGCTATTAGTACTTACCATACCATGCTACATGTAATTCGACAGTAATAAAACTGTATTTTATAAAATTCTTTAATAAGACTTTATGAATTTAAGTTATTCTAAACTAGCAATGTTAAGAATTAGAAATATAGTTTATCTCATTGTGCTTCTTTGATTCATTTGATGAAAACCTCTTTCACTCACTAAGTAGAGAATATTTTCTTAAACGGTTTAGATTACATCTATAAAACAGAAACATTTGGGTAGTAGAAAATATTGGGAAATCGGTTCATTCAGGACCATGCCATTATTTTCTTCCATATTTTTACTATAAAAATACTTTTCAGAGGAAATCCATCTTTGAAAAAATCAAGACATTTTACACTTTATATTCTACACCAGAACATTAAAATAAATATTCAGTGGGTTTTGTAAATTGGACTAATCACTTTCCAAGAGGACCAGGACACAAAATTCTCTCATGTAAATAGTGGATGTCAAAAAGTCATTAATGTAAGATTTTGGAAAGCCATTCTTAGTCTGGGCAGACTCTTATCAGTGGTCAGATGTTCTATTGTTTTTCTAAGGCATGCTGCAACTAGGAACTGTTTTTATTCTCAATTTAGAATGGTCATCCCAAATGGCTGGAAAGCTTCATGTTTCTCATGTTTCCTAGCAGCATTGGTCCCTGAAGAGTGGAACCGGCCAAGATTATGATGTCATTCCCACTGTGGCCATGAGTATTCAAGGACTAAATTGTTTCTCATCTTATATAAATATCTATTGTTTATACTATTGAACATATTGCCCATGTTTAATGTTACAGAGTTATACTAGTATTTACAGAAAATTAAGAAAATTCACCTTGTTTAGAAATTTATAGAATATTTCCTTTCTATAGTATGGCAATTTATGTAATAAACTATTCACTGCAGTTTGATTCAACTCTTAAGATAGCTAAGTTAAAAGATGCAATTCTAAATTCTTTAGAGAAAAATTTCTATAACCTATTAACAGAAGAAACTTTCCATGCACATTAAACTTGGTTAGCTATAAATTATAAAAGAGTTTAACTATAAACCTTTAACCTATGGTATATAATAATTTGTCTGTTTTGTGGTAAAAATTCTATATAAAAACAATACATGGCTTCTAATGGGCTATAGAGCCATGCTTCCTGTGTGCCTGCACCAGCGATCTCTGCTTTTTGAAACTGTGGCTTATTCAGGACTGTATCCCATTTCAGCTCTTCTAACGGAAAGGGGTTTGTTTAGTGAATTTATGTTTTACAAAGTTCTTCCCTCAAAGGAAGTCAGTGTACCTTTTATTGCAACACCCTTACAACATTCTAGTGATGTAAAAGGCAAAAGTTGATTTCTACAACTTAGTACTGAGGAAACCAGTGTTTACTGAAGTTAAGTGGTTTAACAGAAGTCATTTGGAGGTACAGAATAGACTCTCTTACCTCCATTTTAAAAATAATCACTCAGATCATATTTTTCACACAATTTATAGCCATAGTACTAGAGCATATCAAATTCTTCAAGTCAATATGCGATACAGATGCTGCTGTGAAGAGATTGAGTTTTCTGCACATGTTTGATAGTGTCACATTTCAGAGGTAATCAGCGCTTTCCTAAAGCTTTCTGTTTAAATTACTCTTGCTAAACATGACTTTTTTAAAAATTGTGTCTGCTTGATCATCAAAAAGATCATTTATATTTTTTTCTGCCAGTGGCAGGGAAAGGACATCATATTAAATGGGTTGACTAAGATAATTATTATTTAAAGAAAAGCTTATTTTTAAAATTTTGTTTAGAGATGAGGTCTCACTCTTGTCACCCAGGCTGAGTACAGTGGCGTGACCATAGCTCATTGTAGCTTGGAACTCCTGGGCTCAAGCAATCCTTCCACCTTGGCCTCCCAAAGCACTGGGATTACAGACATAAGCCACTGCACCCAGCCTTAAAGAAAAGTCCTTAATTGCACAGATTTGTGCAATGGCAATAGGAACAAATAAAGTAGTTCATGGACAGTTGGTAACTACATGTGATTGAAGCAAATCCGAACTCTGACTGGTATCTGACAGAGGCTGGAGCTGCTCTGTACTGACAGGAAGAAAACGGCTCAGCCCACATGATCCATTTCTGGTTCTCCAGAAGAGGGCACCATGTTTCAATGATACAAATAGAAGAGAGAAAAGAAACTAAGACTGTGCCAAGACCAGGACCGAGTCCATTCTCTAGGCTTTGATGACTAGGCTTTCTTCAAGAAAGGAAAGGTTGAAAATTAATTCCAAATTATAGATTATACAGCCATAATTTACTTCAGGTTTGTTAAAGCACATGTGTTGTGAAATGTAAGATATTAAGAGGTCTTGTTATAAATATCAGCCTTTTGTTGTTGCCTCCAAAAGTCCTAATTAAAGTACTACAAAACATTTATTAATAAATAGTCAAAACCAGGTAGATCGGGCATTAAGGTTACACAGCACTTTCACAGGCACTAGCTTGGCATAATAAGCCCATCACGAAAGAAATCACTTTATTAGCTATTTTGGTTAGCTTTAACACGTGTGTACTCATTTTATAGGGGGTTCTTATAGAGTTACTAAAATTCTTTTAATACTGTCTCTCTCATTTTAAAAGATTTGATAACAATGAATAATTGAGTGATTACTATTTTGAAACATTCTAAACATTATGAATGTGTCCGTGTTATTAAATTTGGCCTATTGTATTTCAGAACCTAAAATATCTTTTGATGTCTTCCCTCTGTCATTTAAAAGGGATCTAAAGGGATCTCAATATTGACCAGGTACTGCTTGATGAAACACGACATCTTTGTAACAATATTCACCATACATTTATGGAAAACCAACACATTTAAGCCATTGTCCTAAGAGCTTGGGTGAAGTGCTAAGATTATTAAGATATTTGAGTAACTTTATCCAGATACATGCAGCTCTGGCTTGATTATTTTTGACCAAAATTGTCAAAGTTCAGTCAAACACGAGTTAGTTCAACCTTACAATCAGGCTCTCTCTCTCTTTCGTGTTTTTTTTTTGTTTTGTTTTTTTACATGTTTCTAATAATTTATTTTATTACCTTTTAATAAGACATTGGTTCATAATAAATTGAAAATTATTAAAAACAAAAAACTTTCTTTTCCAAAGTTGGAGAAGCTATATGAATAGACAGTAAATCCCAAAAATATAATGAGTAAAAAGAGAAAATTTGAGAATTGTAAATACAGTGTGTTGCCGACTCTCTTATAAGTAAATATATACATAGTAAAGTATCTATTGCTTATATGGTAAATGAAACAATAAAATATATGCAATTATACAGTAGAAGGTGTAAGTATGTACTGATAAGCCATGCATGAGCGTGACATGCATCGAACGCTAAGTAGCAGCACCCTCTGTAAAAGGGGGGAAAGAAAAGGGAATAGATCCCTGGAGTGTTAGGAGCTTCAACTATATCTGCGATGTTCTGCTTCTTTTTAAAAAGATATCTGAAACAAACAACATGGGACAAAGTTGATTTCTTTTTAATGCTTGCTCATGGGTATGTGGGTGTTTATTATATCATTGTATCTCTCGTTTTAAAATGATTAACTAGTTGACTGAATTGATCTGATATTTTTAGGAAAGTAGTTAAACTGGGTGTTGTGTGTAAGGACATCTTCGATTGTCAGAAATTTAATTCTGATTAACTCAATTGAATCAGATTATGTAGGAACATAGACAATATTTTTTTTCCTTTATGTTACCTTCTTCTACTAGTGGTTGCTTTTCTTTCCTACTTGAATGGTGGATTTTAGCTTTGCAGCAGCCTACTGACTATGCCTGAGTTTACAGATGGCTGTGCATCTTACACAGAACTCAGGTTCCAGCTGATAAATGCTGTAGCAAAAATATAGTGAGAAGTGTAAGACATAGAAGTTATATTATGATTTTAGAAAAATCCAAGTGAAATTTCCTGAGGTGCATTTGAATTTAAGGGCTATTAAAATATACATTTGTTGTGGTTTCATTTTTGTTTTCTTGTGTGATATTAGGGAAAGTATTTTTCTTTTCCCCTCTCTTTTAGTTCATGTTCCATGATAGCTATTTCAGCTTTATCTTTCCTTTTCACTCCAACAAGTCAGGCCAAATTGAATATGTCCTTCAATTCATAAGTTTTAGTTTATGTATGCTGCTGTAATTTACTAGAGGTCTTTTTAGCTTCATTTGCTACAGACTTTTGCCTTGCAAAAAACAAAACCGAAAAACATAAACAACAAGAGCCTTATCAAAACTTGTTCCCTGAGGCATAATTTACTGTATAATAGGAATTATGAAATGTAAGAGAACTTGGTAAACTTTCAAATTATCTTCTCAGTCCTAACAAGTAATAGTAACCATTCCATAAATTTAGTTTGCTCCCTTTTCCCAGGAAACAAGAGGCCAACATCAGTATCACTGTGGAAATTTAAAGAGGAAATATGCTAATCTTCAAGTATCACAGTTCGCTAGAATGATTTTTATAAAGCAAAAAATTGCTTGGTTTAGGGCATAATACACAGACTATGTAAAATAACACACAGCAGCCATTTAGTAAACATTCTTAATTATCTTGTTATGAAAATAAAAGTTGGGCAGTCTCTGTTGGCCTGTTGTTTTCCTTGCCCAACTCAGTGCAGTTAATCAGGAGCTTGCTCAGCCCTTTGTCCTTTCTTCTGGGAGATAATTCACTTTCCATCTCTCCACAGTGCTTACCAATGCAGTAAGGCACACCAAGTACAAGGGAGTTTAAAATACTCCCCTGTCAACGACCAAGACCCACTGACTTGCTCCTCCCCTTCTTCCCTCAGTATATTATAGTTCAGTTTAATCTGGTGTATAGATTCCATGGATGAGAGAAAACCCAGATAAAAGTCTGGAGATTATACCTGAAAGAAGTCAAACAGAAGAAGAAAGTTTTCAAGAATCCAGTAGTTATCATCCCATATCTTGAAGGTGTGGGTAGAGGAACCTGGATAAAATCTAGCGACTGAGAAATTGTAGCAGAGGATTTAGTACAACAAAAACAAATGGTAAGATGGCAACTGGTTACTTTAAGCAAAACAAAACTGGCAAACTAGGGACAAGATTAGCAAGCATAGCACAGTAGTTAAACATTAAGGATAATGTACACAGACACACACACATACATACACATATATATAATTCATAGTAAGAAGATAAAATGTTTTCCTAAAAATTTTCCAGGATAATTATACTGCAATATTAGCACATTAGTTCTAAACATACTCAAAAGAGTAAAAAAATGGAATTTGCTGGTGAAACTCAAATAGAATTAATGACTTCATGAACTTGGTATTTATATCACATTTAAGGATACAAAGTTGCATTGGTTAGGAATCCGTAAGTTGTAAGAAATAAAAGCACAAATTAAACCAGCTAAAGAAAATGAAAACAAAGGGATTCATTGGCCCACAATACTGGAATTGAAGAGATGTGCTTCAGTTATAAGAGATTTCAATAATCTCATCAGAATACTGTCATTCTGTCTGTATTCCTTCTTTCTGTATGTTGGCTTCATTCTGAAGATAAGCTCTTTTCAGATGACATGGAAGAAGATTTCTGTTAGCTGAAGCTTATATACATTCATCTTAGAATCTTAGTTGAAAAACTCTTAATAAATCTAGATTAGTAAAAACTATTGCTTTTGTTTAAGTCATGAGACGAGCCTTGTGTCAATTACTGTGCTAGGAGATGAGGTGCTATGATTGGTTGAGAGTGGGTCATGTGACCACCCCATAGTTAAAAAGTAGTTCTGAACACTAGGTGGGAGCAGTCCAAATCAGAATGAATTGGAGAAAACTTCCTATTGTTACAATAGACAGGAGAAGAAATCCATGGCAGGCAAACCAACAAAAGTTCCCTACTGTAGTAATATTTTTAATTGGGAATGGTGGAAAAAATTATTTATGAGAATTGATTTTTAAAAAATCAAGTGAAACCATTTTACTGTCAAAACACCATAAAAATATGTTTTACACTTATAGGTAAAGTATAAGAGGGTATAGTCTACTTACCAGAGTTAATGCTCTTTGTGCTCAATTTTCTTTACAAATTTTAGCCAGTTGAAAAATGAAACCCGATTATATCTATTATATTTGCAAGCCTTATAGGCAAACTAGACTGAAAGAAGTGTATGATAGTTGTAGTTAATTCTGACTTGAGTGACAGAACTATATAAATAAAGTTGTTGTAACAGAAGGTTAATGATTCTGATTGTGGTATGGTACACTTACGTTCAGTGTAGAAAACAATATGTGATATGAAACTTATAATAACTGTGACTGTTGGAGTGCACAAAATGAAGGGAATTCCTCAGAGCAAGCAATTCCCCTTTAAAATTCATGTGTGGCTAACTTAACAATTATTAAAAGTTTTAAAAAGAATTTTGAAGTCTGAAGTTCTATCTGCATTACATAGATTTGACATATCTTCCATTTATAGGTTATATAACCTTTAATTATGTAGAATGTAAGTTAATAAATTTATTAAACCTTTGCAGAGAAGATTTGTCAGCAAGTTCACATACAACATACAGTATTGCCAGTTCATGGTTTTGTCATTCTCAGTAGCTACAACCAATCTTCAACTGTTGAATAAGTTATTTCTAACCATGGTATCTAGAAGTTAATAGTAAACTCAAACCTTGTGCAAAGTTTTCTGGTGTTAACTTAAAATATAACTACCAAGATTCAACAGAGATTTTTGAAATGGTAATCCAAATATTTTGTGCTAACTTGTTCTGAAAGTCTGGAAGGAACCCGGCCCATCTGAATAACTCTAATTTGAAAATTAGTTTGTGAGTTAAGAAAAAGGGGCAGAGAGAAAGGAAAACTCAAACTTGTTTTCTGCTTACTCTCTTACTTCCATGAAAAAACAAATTCATGAAAAGTTGAAAACTGATGACTATAAAACATATGTATGTACATAAAACTCATAGTAAGAAAATATGTTTTTCTAAAAGTTGTCTCATTTGATGCAGATAAAACAAAAACTATCTAGAATCTCACATTTATCATTAACATTAGTTAAATTAAAATGTATGTTCTGTAATAAAGAAAACTCTCAGAATAATAAATGTGCTTTTGTCGTCACATGAACCTTTAAAAATTACTTTATCTTAGTATTGCTTCTAGATCCACCTAATAGTATTGTAAACAGATTGCTAAAATATCTATGATGAATGTGTTGAACTAGAAATTATTTTTCCCAGCGACTCCTGAGATCCTATCAAATTATTTTTCTTGCTCCTTCATAGCTGCAAAAAAGGACAAAATTTTAGTAAGTGCTTCTTTAACATTTATATACTTTGCAATAATGAAATTGATATTTAGTTGAGTTGTGAAGACTATTTAAGATTATCTAAAACGTATATGATTATATTATCTATCAGCTTACTTCAAAAAGTCTTTCTAATCAATAAGTTAAATCAAATTATAAGATTACATAAATATTTTTACTACTTTATTCAACAGATTGTCATTGTGTACCTATTGTCTGATACATGCTATTCTAGATGGCACACTGAGATTGCAGTCATGAATATCTGTTCTCTTGAATCCTATTTTTCTTTCCTTTTTTAACTTTCATTTTAGGTGCAGGGGTACCTAAAATTAGGCACATGTTAATGAGGCAAACATGTATCATGGGGGTTTGTGGTACAGATTATTTTGTCACCCAGATATTAAGCCTAGTACACATTAGTTGTTTTTCCTGGCCCTCTCCCTTCTTATTGGAAATCAAATGGTTGTAGGTGTGCAGCATTATTTTTGGGCTCTCTATTCTGTTCCATTGGTCAATGTGCCTGTTTCTGTATCAGTACCATGCTGTGTTGGTTACTGTAGCCCTGTAGAACAATTTGAAGTTGAGTAACATGAGGCCTCCAGTTTTGTTCTTTTTGCTTAGGATTGTCTTGGCTATTTGGGCTCTTTTTTGGATTCATATGCATTTTAAAATAGTTTCTTCCAGTTCTGTGAAAAAATGTTATCGGTAGTTTGATAGGAATAGCATTGAATCTGTAAACTGCTTTGGGCAGTATGGCCATTTTAACAATATTGATTTTTTTCTACCCATGAGCATAGAATGTTTTTTCATTTGTGTCATCTCTGATTCCTTTGAGCAGTGATTTGTAGTTCTCCTTGAAGAGGCCCTTCACTTCCCTTGTTAGCTGTATTCCTAGGTGTTGCATTCTTTTTGTGAAATTGTGAATGGGAGCTCCTTCATGATTTGGCTCTCACCTTGGCTGTTGTTGGTGTGTAGGAATGCTACTGATTTTTGTATGTTGATTTTTGTGTCCTGAAAGTTTCCTGAAATTATTTATCAGTTCAAGGAGCTTTTGCACTGAGACTATGGGGTTTTCTAGATAAGGAATCATGTCGTCTGCAAACAGGGATAGTTTGACTTTCTTAGATGCCCTTTGTTTCTTTCTCTTGGCTTATTGCTATGGCCAGGACTTTTAATACCATGTTGAATAGGAGTGGTAAAAAACAAGACAAGGTGCCCTCTTTTACCATCATACTGAATGGGCAAAAACCAGATGCGTTCCCCTTGAAAACGTCAGTTGGGCTTTTGCCCATTCCGTCAAATGGGCTTTTCCCCAATCAGTATGAAGCTAATTTTGGGTTTGTCATAGATGGCTCTTATTATTTTGAGGCATGTTCCTTCTATGCATAGTTTATTAAGGGTTTTTAACATGAAAGGATGTTGAATTATATCAAAAGCCCTTTTTGCATCTATAGAGATAATCATGTGGTTTGTGTTTAGTTCTGTTTATATGATGAATCACATTTATTGATTTGTGTATGTTGAACCAAACTTGCATTTCAGGGATAAAGCCTATTTGATAATGGTGGATAAGCTTTTTGATGTGCTGCTGAATTTAGTTTGCTAGTATTTTGTTGGAGATTTTTGCATCTATGTTCATCAAGGATATTAGTGTGAAGTTTTTTGTTGTTGTTGTTGTGTTTCTGCCAGCTTTTGGTATCAGGATGATTCTGGCCTCATAGAATGAGTTGGGGAGGAGTCCCTCCTGCTCAGTTTTTTGGAATAGTTTCAGTAAGAATCGTATCAGCTTTTCTTTGCACATCTGGTAGAATTTGTCTGTGAATCTGTCTGTTTCTGGGTTTGTTCTTGGTTTATAGTCAATTTATTACTGATTCAATTTCAGAGCTCATTACTGGTCTTTTCAGGGATTCAATTTCTTTCTGGTTCAGTCTTGGGAGGATATATGTATGCAATAATTTATCTATTTCTTCCAGATCTTCTGGTTTGTGTGCATAGAGGTGTTCATAGTAGTCTCTGATAGTTGTTTGTATTTCTGTGACATCCTCTTTTTCAAGATAATACATAGATCAGTAAATAAGATAATTTCAAGTAGTGATCAATTCTATAGAGACAATATAATTGAGTGATGGGAAAGTGTGCACTCATGTTTGAGTTTCATGTTGTAGGTTTAGGAAATGAGTTAGTCTAGAGAGGATAATTTGCAAACCCATTATGCTGAGGAAGCACTTAATTTAAATCTTTCATTAATTTTTTTGCAATGTACAATGTCTAATATCCATAGAGGAGATTAGAAATGTAATTAAAGCTCTACCATAGAACAACCAGCAGGCAAGATGTTTATACAACTAACATATTTATAGTGAAAAATGTCTTTGTTGACAACTAGTCTGTTAGAGTGGGAACTGAGAATTGAAACAGAAACCACAACTTTTCAAAGCATATTGTGCCATGCCTTGCAAAACAGATAAATTTTACTGAATGATATCCATTGTAGACTTATAGCACTAGTTTGCTCAGACCCATATATTTCAAGGTAATACCATAAATAGATTGACGTTACAGTAACTTCTTAAGGATTCTCTAAAGAGAACACTGACTGCTCCAGCAATTCCCTAGTTTGCAAACTGTGACCATTTGACCTAGGCTACTCTATTTCTCACTCCAGGCCCCCAACTCCATGTGTTTCTCCCCTTACTCCCCAATTTGTACATACCCATTACTCCATGGTATGCTGTCTTCCTTGCTGCAAGTAATGAACCTAACTCTGTTGACTATAGGTGTGTTCCAAGTAATCTTTGGTTGGTAAGAACTGATAAAGTACTACTTTTAGATTATTTGAACTATTTCAAATCATACCACCTTTTTTGAAAGTGGAAATTAAATAGGGAGAAAGAGATGAAAATATCTGAATAAACTTTCTTATGTTAATCAGCCACCTGAAGAAATTAGAAAGCATATACTTTTTCAATTTAGTTTTCTGAAACAATAAGCAACTATGTATGATTACAGAAATATTAAATTACCATCATGTATTTGATATGTTCTAAGACTCTGAAGATATGCCTTAAACTCAAATCATTATAAAATGAATGTCTTCTATCACAGGGCATTATTCTCCAAATTAAAAACTCTTAGAATCTGTTAATATGCATTATACAATTATAGAGATGTAGGATTTTCACTGTTTAGAATTGACTCTATTGCTGTAAGAAACCCAGGTATTTCAACCAAAGCACCTTATTTTTATCACGATATTTTGTATTTAGGAGACTTGTCCCTTTGTATTCAATTTATTCTGAAGTATAGTATCTGGGTGGTTTAAGTGGCCTTCTAAATTGGTAGAATATTTGCTTGGTGAGCAAAGAAAAATTGCAAGCAGTTCTGTCTCATGTGGTGAAGCAGCGTACATCTCTTTAAAGCCCCTTTGGGACCAAGCAGAGTTTCTAGCAGGTTGTCACACAGACCAGCAAACAGAGCAACAGTTCTGCATAGTGAGCAGCTCCTCAAGTACACTTTGAGAGTAATTCTGGGTTATCTAGAGTTTTATTTTCCAAAGAGCATCAAGATAGAGGTATGGGAAATGTATAGTCCCTGTAATAGGTCTTAAGACAGTTGTCCTCCATTCTTATTGCATATTAGAAGCATCTGGGGAGCTTTAAAAAAAATCCTGATACCCTGATCATAGCCCAAACCGATTAAATCAGAATCCCTGAGGATGGGACCCAGACATCAGGGTTTTGTAAAGCTCTCTGGATGATTACCGTGTGTGGCCATGATTGAGAACCACTACTTAAGGAATAAACTGAGTTACTGGCAGTAGTGTGTCACTTGGAAAAACAATTTAATGGTCTAAGAAGGGTAAAACAAACAAACAAACAAAAAAGTAAGCATTATCTCTTCGACTTCCTTGTTAAGGAGACATTTCCTTGTGAATGTGCTAAGGGTTACATTAACCCATTTAAAACCAATTTAGTTGTTCAGATGACAGTTAATGTCCCGCCAGCTCTCCATTCGTCCTGTTTTTCTGCCAGAAATACTTGGTTAATTTTGAGCTTCAAGTTTTATGATATTTCTAATAGTAAAACATCTACATTGATTAAGACTATTGAGTAGTTGATATTTATTAAAAAACAGAATTTCTAGTTAATTTGATAGAATGTTGTAGCCTGACTCTCTAATAGTGGTTAGTGATTATCTGTGGACTATTTTTCATTAGACCTTTTGTTAAATCTTTAATCAACTAATAGTATAGTGATATTTATATATTTATAAATATCCATGTGGTTCAGAGCTCAGGCTTTTGTGTTAGACCTAGTCTGAATTCTGGCTAGCTGTATAATCTTAGTAAATTAGATGAATCTGTGGACTTTTTCCTTTATCTGTGAAATAGCGATAATGTGTGTATTAAATATAGGACTAATGACAGAGCACAGAGCACATAGAAAATACTTTCCACAGTACTTGATGAATAGTAAGTACTAAGTGATAGCTATTATTATATCATTTTAGTGATCTCCACATCGGTATAATCTGGAGTCAGTAAAGGGTCTCCTTTCCATGTATGGAAGAAACGAATGATTTTTGCTTTTTTGTTTGTTTTTGTTTGGTTTGTTTTGTTTTGTTTCTGCAACTAGAGTATACCAAATATCGAGCCAGGAGGCTTGTATAGATTTTTAATCTCATCCTCTATGTGTCAATTAGATCACATCATCCTAGTTTTGCAAATGAGAGTACTGTGGCAAGACAGACTAAGAATGCTACAATTAGGCTAGGCGCGGTGGTGGCTCACACCTATAATCCCAGCACTTTGGGAGGCTGAGTTGGGCCGATCACTTGAGATCAGGAGTTAGAAACCAGCCTGGCCAACATGACAAAACCCTGTCTTTACTAAAAATAGAAAAATTAACTGGGTGTGGTGGGCGCCTGTAATGCCAGCTACTAGGGATGCTGAGGCATGAGAATCACTTGAACCCGGGAGGCGGAGGTTGCAGTGAGCCAAGATCACTCCACTGTACTCCAGCCTGAGCAACAGAGACTCATCTCAAAAAACAAACAAACAAACAAACAAACAAAACAATGCTACTATTTCAGTGGACCCTTTTAGTGATATTTAATAGAAATAATCTTAAGGAATACCCACAAACCTTGCTCTCATATTAACTTTAAACAGTAGAAAGCGGTCAGTATTGTAGTGTAGGGAATATTTCTTGTGGCTCTTTTTTTAACTATTTAACCTTGGAGGCTAGGATAAGAGAAGTCATTCAAGTGTTGGAATATCTTGATGTATAATACTAATTTTTTTTCCTTCGGAAAACAGAAAAGAAAGTGATACAGAGATGTTCAGAATCCAGAAAAGTGAATGTTTGGGGCTTCAAATAAATAATGGGCCCAAGGTAACCCTGTATTGGTCAGCACGAACTAGTCAGTTTGATTTCTAATCTTAGTAAATATTTTTTTTTCTAGTACAGCAATCCACATAGACCAATGATAATTAGACCTGCTTTCTCCTTTAACTGGATTTTAAATGAGCAAAGAGAAGCAACACTTCCTTTGTACCTCATCTCCCTTTCTCTTTCTCTTTTCTTTTCTTTTATTTAAAAAAAAAAAAAAAGATGGAATCTCTCTCTGTCACCAGACTGGAGGGCAACAGTGCAATCTCGGCTCACTGCAACTCCCGTCTCTCAGGTTTGAGCGATTCTCCTGCATCAGTCTCCTGAGTAGCTGGGACTACAGGCATGCGCCACCACGCCCAGCTAATTTTTGAATTTTTAGTAGAGACGGGGTTTTGCCATGTTGGCCAGGATGGTCTCAATCTCTTGACCTCGTGATCTGCCCACCTTGGCCTACCAATGTGTTGGGACTACAGGTGTGAGCCACCACACCTGGCCTCCCTCTTTCGTTCTATTCTGTCCACCTTAGAAGAAAGCATCCACCAGTAGCAGGCTTATTTTAATAAACAGAGCCAGGAGGGTGAGTATGTGGTAGTGGAAGCACAACATGAGCCCAGTACCTGGGGCTGGTATAGAGAATTTTTTGCTTGGTCTAATTATGCTTTGAGGCCCCCTACTTGTTTACTTGTAGATTATTCTCTGTAAAAACAAGATTAACTATAAATACGGAACCCCAATGGAGACTAGTTTTTGTCTTAAGGGCTCATAAACATAGTATTCATTACTACCTCATGGGTCCTGAGGAAGAATATCCAGATCGTGAAATTCTTTCTCCTTGTGGTCACAACGGTGAATACTTTCTCCTGTGTCTAACTTTTTGTTTTGTTCACAAGATGTGAAATAATGAAGCTCTTTCCTTTATTAGTGCTTGATATTAAGAGTTCTTAATTTAGTTGAAACTTGCTCACCTGTAATTCTTTAGGTTCTTTCACTTCATTGAGGTCCTCCAGAAAGCAAAGCCTGGAAAAAGAACTTGTGTGCTAGTAGTTATTTGGGAGGCAGTTACAGATAGCTGCAGTGAGGGTGAAGTCAAACAGGATGGCAAGAGAAGCCAAGACCAAGGTAAGTTACACAGCTGGTCATTTCTGTCAGTAATAGAGGCTCCATCCATCCGAGGAGGGCCCTCCCTGAATACCTTCCAGAATTGTCCACCTGAGGATGGTCAGGAAGAGGTGTCTGGCTTTGGGCTCCCATTCGCCACTCACTGAGGGTTACTACACCCAGCTACCATTGTGTGTATGCTGAATGGGACCCTTCAGGACTCTCAGGGCACAGAACTGTAAAAGCCTGACCAGTTGCTTGGGGTGAGACACTATCAGCACCAAGAGAATTAAAGCAAACACCTAACTGATCACCACAGCCATGGCTGAAATCAGAGGCGAAGCCAAGGGAAAAGGAGACTGGGTAGCTGACAAAACACAGAAGCCATTTTGGGTTAGGTGTAATTGAAATATATTTATAATAGATCTACCTGTGTTTGAATCTGGACTCCCTCATGTGCTGTGTGGGTCATTTTTTACCAGTTTCTCAATGTTTTCATTTCCCTGTATCTCACATTTTGTTTCTTCATGTATTCATTATAAAATGGAAGTGATATGTGCTTCATAGCAAGGATTTAATAATTAGCACTGTTACAGGAAAAGTGTTTGGTCCATATTGCCTGGAGGATACTAAGTTATATAGAAGAAGAGGAGGCTTGCGATCTCATCACATAACTTTAAAAGCACTTTGATAAAAATTATTTCTGCTGAACTATATAGCAATATAGCAATCCTTGAGTTAATCAGGGCAAGAATTATATTTATTTCTTAAGTAAGGCCTTGAGACACAGAGAGATTATGTTGTAATAAAAATCTCTTATGTGGTAAGGAACAGTGCCAGTTTTCTGCCTCCTTTTCTCAATGCTTAATCTCTTTTCTTCATTTTTAGCAAATATTAAACTAAGTTGGTCTGCAATTTCCACATACTTACCTACAAATACAAGTAATGGATCCCAGGCGTAATTGCAGTGGACTAATAACTGTTTACTTACTGAACTTGGTGAGTAGCTCATTCCCTATCATTGATTTTACTGTTGAAAATTGGAAAGGACTTGCCAAGTCATTTTCCCATGTCAGAGTTCACTATAGAAGGGCCTGTGTAATTATCTCCACTGACTTCTAGCTCTTAATTAAATTGGTGATTTCTGCTGTCTTCCTTAAAGTTCTTAGGAAGCAATTTACTTGTCTAGTAATTCTGATTAAGCATGCACATTAGATGTAATTTTTTTAAAAAAGCCTAGGTAACTCTTAAAAAGCATACAAAGGAGTTTATAATTCAAAGAGCCAGAACCAGAGTTATATAAAATGTATTAATCCAAAATTCATCATTTAACAGAAATTTTAGTGACAATAATTTAACAAAGGTTATTACTGTCATTTATTCATTTAACAAAAAGTATCTTGCAGTTTTACACAATATCTTAAAACCTATCACTATGGCTGGGTGCGGTGGCTCATGCTTGTATTCCAGCACTTTGGGAGCCGAGGCGGGCAGATCACGAGGTCAGGAGATCCAGACCATCCTGGCTAACACAGTGAAACCCCGTCTCTACTAAAAATACAAAAAATTAGCTGGGCGTGGTGGCGGCTACGGTAGTCCCAGCTACTCAGGAGGCTGAGGCAGGAGAATGGTGTGAACCTGGAAGGCGGAGCTTACAGTGAGCCGAGATCCTGCCACTGCTCTACAGCCTGGGTGATAGAGTGAGACTCCATCTCAAAAAAAAAAAAAAAAAACCACAAAACTATCACTATATGTTATCTTTTCAATATTTCTATAATATTTATTATGTGCCCAGCATTTCTCTACATATACTAACCCATTTATTTAATCCTACCTAATGAGGTAGGAACAATTATTATCTCCATTTTATAGAGGAGAAAACTGAAGCACACAGAGGTTACGTCACTTGCTCAAGGTCCCATCACTAGCAAGTGACACAACCTAGCTGCAAACCCTTGTGGAGGGGTCTCAACATCTATACCCTTAAATCACCTTACCTATTTCCTGTGGTTCATGTGGATCCTCAGAAAATAATAGCTTCTAGTGATTTTAGAAAACACAGATGAGTTTTATTAGAGCCAGGATTTTTGTTTTCTGAATTCTCCCAAGACCTTTTAAAGTAAACATATACAGTAAAACTACCTCTTGAAGAATTTAACAAGATATATGAAATGGACTACCATAGACAAAATGTGCAGCGATGTCTGTGTTTATTCTGTCAACTCAGTTTTCTTGATATAAGTTTTCATATCCCATATTATATATGATCTATCTTTAGTTGCTAAAGTCAGAAATCTAATTAAGTTAGTTTAACAAAAAATAAAATTTATTGGTAGTTACAACTGAGCACTCTAAATGTTAGTGCCAGTTTGGGAGTTTACTTTTTCAAGACATATTTTTTTTAAAAAAACAATCCCTCTTCATCTCTTGTCTTTGCTTTACTCTTTATTGGATTCAGGTAGGCTGCCTGCATGTAACATCAATGGTGACCCTAAAAATGACAAAATTATATAATTGTTAGGGCTCTCAATCTCTGAAGGAGATCTTCTTTCATGCAGAGTGTGCATTAATTTCCAGAAAAGAGTTGCTTGGCTCTGCTTGGGTCATGTGTCTGCTCCTGGAGTAATCATTAATTCCAGAAGCATCTGGTGCTTGATTGGTCAACCGAGGATCAACACATTATTAGAACCACATCAAATAGGGAAAGAGCAATTCCCAAAAGAAAAAGAGGATTCAGTTAGCAAAAGAGAAAAAACAATCTATGTCACTGATAAGTTCTTGTTTCTTGGGGTTCTAAAGTGTTCAGGTCTCTTTGAGACTCTTCATGATGAGAACAATGGTAATAGACATTGCTGGGCCCTGTTATTTCCTCAGAGAGCAAGACAATGAAGATTAATCATAAAGACATTGCCTATTATTTATTATCTCACTTAAAGGAAAACATACTTTTTTATTATTTATGATGAACCATAAATTGCTTCTTGTGATTAATAAAAGTTATTCAATTTAAAATGAAAACATTGGCTGGGTGCAGTGCCTCATGCCTGTAATTCCAGCACTTTGGGAGGCTGAGGTGGGAGGATAGCTTGAGCTCAGGAGTTAGGAACAAGCCTGGGCAACATGGTGAAATCCTCTCTCTACAAAAAATACAAAAATAATTAGCTGGGTGTGGTGGGGCATACTTGTAGTCCCAACTACCAGGGAGGGTGAGGTGGGAGGATTACCTGAGCCTAGAGAGTTTGAGGGCTCAGTGAACCATGATGGTGCCACTGCACTCCAGCCTGGGGGACAGAGTGAGATCCTGTCCCCAAAAAATAAACACATAAATAAAATGAAATTATTTTACTCTAAGCTCTCTGTCGTGAATGTAATACTGTATAATAAAACATGCCTGATAACACGTGAGTTCATCCTTTCTTCTCCAGTCTTATCTTCCATATTCCTTTAGACTTATTTTTATTCCAGCCATAGCAAAGTATTGGAAACTCCCAAAATGTGCTGTCTTTTTACCTGGTGTTATGCTTTTACATGCATTGTCGTTTCCTGGAATGCCAGTACTTGTCTGCCACATACTCTTGGTTCCAAGGAAATCTACCCAGTCCATAGTCCTTATAGCTTTGCACTGACCTAACTCTCATTCCTATCCTTTCCTCCTGTAGCATTTTAGGCTAGGAATGATGCATCCCTCAATTAATACAGCAAGCCCTCTTAAGATAAATAGTATTGTTATCCTTTAATTACATTTGAGGAAACCAAGGCACTAAAACACTGCATAGAACTGGTAAATAATGGAGTCAAGAAACAAAGCCAGGCAGATGGATTTTCAAACCCATATTCTTAATTACTGTAATATATTGTAATATATTGGCTTTTATGTAAAGGATGCTTATTGAATGAATAGATAAGTGATTATTAAGAATCATAACCAATGGGTAAAAGAAGAGTTAAAATTAAAAAGAAACTAAAACCGGTATCAGTTTACTTAAAAACAAGACAGAGAAGCCAACTCTTTCACATTTCATGAGTGTGATGTCAATTGGACAGAGGCTTTAGAAAAATGTGACGATATTTTTGCAGAACGAGGTAACATGTTTCTGAGAAGAATTTTTCATCTATTAGAACCATAGCATTTAATACACACCACACACACACACACACCTTTCCAGTGTGACCTGTTAATTCAATATATACATTTAATATTTATTTTTTCCTTTTGTCAAGAGTTAAACTTGTTAAACTCGTGGTAACCCACATGCACTTATTTGTCCTTTCACAAAATATCGCTAATGTTTGTCCTTTGACATTTCAGGAGTGAAACCTTCTGACAGCGCTGCTGAAACACTGCCTGCTTTGGTTTGAAATTCACCTGGGTTTAGTGAGGTATGACATGCAGGTATTGGGAAACTGTCAGTATGAAGTTTGTTTTGCCTGATTAGCACTGGCTTCCAAAGCAAACACTTCAATTAGGTTAGATTATAATAAGATGCCAGGGAATGCAAATAAATGAGAGATGATGGGTTCATGCAAAAACAAACAAACAAAAAGAAACGTTTAAAGCAATATGTAGCCTCTGTAGAAGCAGAATTCTGTCCAAAAGTTAATAAGCTTCAGACCTTAAATAACAGAATAGACAGCATGTTCCATATCCAAGGGAACCTTCCCCTATTCTCATTTAACAATTATAAGAAATCTAAATTTAACCTCATTTAAAAGATCATTATTCATCTTAATTTGTTGACTTCTCCCTAGCTGAAGCTAAATGTTCCTATTTTTATCTGAACTATGCCAATTACCTGATAAATCTTTCACTGTCATTTAGAATATATTATTCACTACCAGGAACTTCCTTGCCTTTCCTTTATTCTTTAGATGAAACTGCTATTTGGGATTCTTCATATTGTATATTTTGAGATAAATTGCAAATAAGTAGTCAGAGAAAAAATTATTTTATCTTAAAGTTAAATGCTTTTTTTCATTATCTTCCGTGAATACTTAACATCAGGTGTTTAGAATCATGCTTCTATACCCTTAATTTGTTTAAACCCTTCAATGTATTCATTTCATATAAGATATGCAGAAATGAGACAGACCCAGGGAGATTTGTCTTCCAACATTCAGGGCCCCTTATATACTAAGGTCTCCAACTAATCCCTGATCATGTAGGCTAATTCACTCCTGTTTAAAAGATATACTAGCACTGGTTGCCTACAATATACTCACACACATATTTCTACTCTAGTACATTCACACTCCTTTCTCCATAGCTCCATGGGTTTGCGTAGAGGATCATAGCAGCTGGTGATGATCCAAAGGACTCCCACTCTCTTTTGGAAGACTTGATTTCTAATGTGTATTGACACCTGATAGGTTTTCCTAAAGCCCTTCTCCAACTTGAGCTCATATCAATACCCCCTGACTGAGGTCTTACCATTTGGTGATTCACCCCAACCCAGCAAACCCTGCACCTAGAACCCAAGAGCAAGAAAGAATATCACTAATATTGAATGGGATTTTTAATGCCAAGATTTACTTCTGAAACAATTCTTGAGATCTGAACTATTCATATTATTGCTTATGCCTCTCCTGAACTCCATACCAAGCTCTTGTAAGCCTCAGTCTGTCACAACTCTGCCCACTACATTGCTTTCCTGGCTTCGATCTACTGGACTTTTCCTAAACCTTGCCTTAGTCCATATCATTATGCCCATCTTCACAGTGAGATCTGTGGCCCTGATTCTATGATCTGTACATGAATAAGACACTGGGGTGCACATGCTAGAGAACTGACAAGGTGGGAGAGTCACTTTTTTCCCTTCACAGCAGGACAATGATTTCCAATACATAGGTTCACATTAGTGTATCCTTTGTGTCCAAATTAAAACTTGACCAGGAAGTGCCCTGCCTCTTGAATAACAACACACATATGTATGCCTATACTGAGCTCCAACCCTGTGCCGTGTACTGCATGAGGGACTTGGCCTATAGATTTCTAGCTGATCCTAGTTATGAACATTATCATCATTATTTATGAGTCCTTTGCACTACAGTAGATGTTTCATACACTTAATTTTAACTCATACCCAGTACAAAGTCATAGTAAGGCATTATTGTTCATATGGTAGAGATAAGAAAACAGGCTGTGATATGTTAAAAATTAATAGCAGCAGAACAGGAATTTCAACTGATGGTATTAATGCTCTGACATTCTAGGAAAAATTACAAACATAAATAGACAAAAGATAGAAATTTAAATAGCAATACATATCTCTATGTTGTTTATAGGTAAAAAGATTGATTACCCTGTTGGACACACAAGTAAACAATAGCATCCCAAATCTGAAAGTAATGGAATAATGAGCCTGATTCTCACTACATGCAATGTACTAGCCGTTTAAACTCACTGTCCCCTCACTTTAGGCCCAAAATGTCCTGGTCTCTTTCTTTCTCTCCTTCTCTTTCTGTTTCTTCATTGACAAGCATGGGTATGGGCAGAAATCGGGGTGACAAAATCAGGCACAGTATGTAAGCAACACTTACCATGCTGTGGCTCATACTATTATTGACCAATTGTTTTTTTCATTATTTCAGATGAGTGAGACTTTGGATTTATAAGACGAGGAAGAGAGAAAGATCTCTTTATTCTTCATGTGCATCTACTAATCTCTTTATTCTTCATGTTCACAAAAGGCCATGTGAGGGCACAGTGAGAAGATGGGCATCTGCAAGCCAGGAAGAGAGGCCTCACCAGAAACAGAGTACGCTGGCACCGGAATCTTGGACTTGCCAGTCTCCAAAACAATGAGAAATAAATTTCTGCTGCTTAAGCCACCCAGTCTGTGGTACTTTGTTATACTGTCCTGAGCAGACTAAGACATGTGGTTTGTATTGTTAGTATTTTAGGGGCACATTGGATAATGCCAGAGAATGTGGGGTTTAGAAATAACTTGGATGTATATCCTGGCTTTGCCCGTTGGTAAGTTTGTGACTGTGGGCAAGTAATGTAACATTGTCTTTATCTAAATGTTCTCATCTGTAAAATAAATTAAAAGCAGCTACTTCATGGCATTGTTTTAAGAATAAAATAAGTTAATACAGCAGCCTAAACCTGGGACATGAACATTTTTAAAGTTGTGGACTGTTTGAAGGAAATCCATTTTCTGAACCCGAACTCTGCGTGTACTGTTCCTGAGAACTTGAGGCTGGAGGAGGAGGCATGCCAGAGTGTCATGCCTGTTTTCTTCCCTCTTTTCACAGCCTTTCTTTTCCACACTCCAATGTAAGGCACACCTCTTACTCATCCGGAATCTTACTGTGCTGTTTTCACTAAATGCATAAATGTTCCTATGAAATGGAACTATATGAAATGGTGTTGTTAGTGTTGAAATAATGAATGGTGGTAATAATTAAAAATATTTTTGCAAGTTTGGCAATTTCCAATATTTTGCTTTCAACAAAATTGAAGGAGAACTGAATTGAATTTTCAGGTGAAAGTATTAAGAATAATTAGGGATGGTTAGAGCCAAGAAATCTTTCATTCATATCTACTTCTGTATGTGAACACAATTCTTAGCTTGTCATGTCCGTGTCACGATTTTTAAAAATTATTTTTGAATTTATGTGTATATATTTTTAATTGAGGGTGGTGGGTCTCAAATCCCTTTATGACCTAGCGTCAGAAGGCAGAGTGCATCTCTCTGGCTGTAGTCACAAGGCAGCCCGCATTCAAGGGGAAGACACACAGATGCCACCTTTTGATGGGGATGCCACCTTTTGATGGGGAGCTATCAATGTCACATCATGAGAGAACATGACGGGCAGGTTATATTATTGAAGCCATCTTTGAAAAATACAAATCACCACATATTAAGTGGAGGAGAATTCTGCAACTTCAGAACTGCAAGGAATTTTTTGTCTCTATAAGTGGATAAACTTGAATTTACCTTTGAGATCAGTTATATTCTTTGTTTTAGGGGAGAAATATAAATATTTTAATAGGGCTTTTCCTAAGGCAAGCTAATATCCCATTCTGGAATAGAAATATACCATAATAAAAAATGTGGAATTAATCCACATTATAAATAAACTTTTTTCTTACTTAGCAATGAAGCCAGCTCTCTGAAATTTGTTTTCTTTCAGAATAATAATAATAATAATAACTCCCCATTTTATCTCCTTCTAGAGTCCTTGGGAGTCCTGGTTCTGAATCTTAGACCCAGACAATTATGCTGAAGGATACTCCTGTGTGTGGAGAAGTTAAATCTAATGTGGCAAAAGTTTGGAGACTAGGGGCAGTGATATCCTCAAGGAGTTCAATTGGAATGCTTTGACGCAGAGGGTGCTGGGAGTATGTAATGTCTGGTTTTGAGTTTTCCTCTTCTTCTTGATATGGTAATTCTATATTGTAATGTCCCAAAGGTTTAAGTAAAATTTAGCTTGATGTTACATTACTTTTTGGGGTTCCTTGTTCTTTGTGGAATTAAGGAAGAGGCTTGTATTAGGATGACCAACTTGTCCTGGTTTGCCTGGGATTTCCCACTTTTGTATTGAAAAATCTCATATTTCAGGAAATCGCTCAGACCTGGACAAATCAAAATGGTAGACTACTTTGGTTGGACTCTATACTTAGGGTTAACTTGTTGGGAGAGACGGGTAACAACCTGGTCACGGCTAGTTTCAGGTCAGTTAGTGGCAACCTGCAGAAGATATGTGCTGTGTCTTTCTTACTGGAATCAGCAGCTCAGATGTTAAGCAAATGTTAAGAAAAAGTATCAAAATCTTGGAAACAGGCAAATAAGATTATCGGGTATTCTTTCAGGTTCATGCTGGCTACTGTCCATCAGAGGCTACATGGTATTATCTGATTCTCTAGGGGTTAGTACTTTTCTTTGACTTTCTATTTAGAAATGAACAGAATTTTTTTGCCTCTGTGAAGGTAACTTATAACTTATAACACTAACTTATGAAAACTGATACAAATGGTTCTTTTCTGATAGTAATAGCAATGCAAGTGATTTCCTATAAAAAAGATGACTCCTGAAAGTTATAGTTTTATTGCCTGATATTAACCAATTGATATTAGCATTAGCCAATTTAAATTAGAATTCTTATTTGACTCTTTTGTCTTTAAGCCACTATAAATACTTTGCTTTCCCGAATTACTTTTGAATCTGTCTCATGATCTTGCTGATACCCTAATTAATGTGATAAATAAATATTTGACCCTACTGATTTTTTGTATGAGTGGTGATTGTATCATTTAAAAAAAATCATAGGTTCACATTAGGGATTTATAAAATGCATTAATATCCTTCAGAAACATCCAAGAAATTCATGGAGAAAGTGAAACTGGTAAAGCTGTGGGTTTCCTACATCCAAGCAGGATGGAGACTTGAATGACTGATATTGAAGACTAGTGATGTACATAGCCTTTATATAATGGACCACTACATGGTAGTGAGGGGGAAGGGCATATTAGATTTAAACTTTGTAGTAAAAGAAGCATCTAAATCAATGATTTCTGCACAGTGGAGGATGTTTTTGAGATCATATCCAATAAAAAGTTGTAGTCCTAAGAAACATGGCTAGAAAACTCTTCCACTGCAAAGAGAGAACACTTTACAGAATATACTTAGAAGAAGATGACTTTCATAATATCTAGTTTTTTAAAGGTTTGAGACAGTTATGTTTATAGGGCTAGAGGTATTGAAATGCATTTGCTAATGCCTTGGTTCTTAAAATGTGAGTTTATAAAAAATTATAGGTAAAGAACATGGAAATTCTAAACTCTGGGTCAAACTGTATACAAATGACTCTTTTTTAGATGACAAAAAATGTATAACAGCAATTTTATACCATTCAGTTGTGTACGTTTGTCTTAAAACTTCTATTATTTAAATAAGAATTGGAATTCATTATCAGAACCATACTATTTATGTTTGAAGTTTGTTGAATATATAGAATTATCTATACTTGGATGACACTTTTGTAATAGCCAATAAATATTGGTATATTTTCCTCCCTTTCTTATTCCCATAAAAGGAAAAAGCTTGCTCTTTGCTCATTACCGCAGAGGAAAGTTATGAAGAGGTTAACATGCTCACAGAATAAATTGAGTTTTCTGGCTTTAGTTTCAAAAGGCCTGAAAGCCTCACAGGTATGCAAGGTGACTGCATAAACGTTAAGAGTTTCTCTGAGGAGAACATCTAGAGAACAATATGTGTTCTCTCCCTCCTGGGGTTGGAGAAAAGGAAAATAAATGTGATGAAGAGATTTGGATATTCCTAGAGGGAGACTTGACTATACAATATAGTTATCTTCATAGAGTATGTATGAAATCTTAGTAAGATAACTCTATCACCCTGTATGTTTTCTTGATCCATGCCAATCCTCTTACTGGTTGCTCACTACAGCTAGAATAATGCAAGAGAATACATATGTTGTGTGATTGTGTCATCAGTGACTGATGAATTTCCATTGCTCTGCCTCTAATGTTTACATGACCAATGGTCGTGCACATTTGACTCTAACGACATTGGTCTTTTCTCAATTCCTTGAAGGTGCAGTGTTCTTTTCTGCCATATAAGCTGTTCCCTCTCTTCTTCTTATACCTAGTCCTTGGCTTAGAAAATTCTTAATCATTCGATGGCTCTTAGCTTAAATGATTACTGAGGGAATCTTTTTTAATCCTCTGGCTTAGGGCAGATCTTCTTGTATATTCTTATTGCATTCTGTATTTCTCTTTATTTAGCAAATTTGTAGTTGCAATTAAATAATCTTCAGATTTTTTAAATGTTATTTTGTGTATATATATTTCTACTCCATTCCTGCATTTGTGTCAATACTTTTTCAGTATTTCTCTCTTCCTTGACCTTCCAAAGATCTTTCTCTATTCATGACTCATCCCTAAATTCTGCAAAAAGGAGACCTTTTCCCATGAACCCCATTTCATTTTGCTTTAGAAATCGTTTTACAAATATACTGTGCACAGTTAAAAAGTTACCACAGGCTGGGCATGGTGGCTCATGCCTGTAATTCCAGCACTTTGGGAGGCCGAGGTGGGCAGATGATGAGGTCAGGAGTTTGAGACCAGCCTGATCATCATGGTGAAACCCCATCTCTACAAAAAATACAAAAATTAGCTGGATGTGGTAGTGTGCGCCTGTAATCCCAGCCACTCAGGGGCTGAGGCAGAAGAATTGCTTGAACCTGGGAGGCAGAGGTTGCAATGAGCTGAGATCCGGCCACTGCACTCCAGCCTGAGCTACAGAGTGAGACTCTGTTTAAAAAAAAAAAAAAAATGTTACCACAATATAAACAAAGATACATTGTTGTATACTGTTCATAATCAATAACACTAGTTCAACTCTCATAGAGTACTGGAAACAAAATTGGGAATGTTAAATAACTTTATGATTAAAAACAATTGAAAATATTTTCTAGAAAGAAAACATAAGTAACAAAAGTAACAGAAGATGAAATCTACTTTAAATGTGGAAATCCATTTCTTTTAGACTTAGTCTAAGAATAAAAGTATATGCCCTCTAGATGGCAGCAAATTAATTTTTATTATTTATTTATTTATTTATTTATTTTGAGAGTGAGTCTCGCTCTGTCACCCAGGCTGGAGTGCAGTGACTCGATCTTGGCTCACTGCAAGCTCTGCCTCCGGGGTTCACGCCATTCTCCTGCCTGAGCCCCCCCAGTAGCTGAGACTACAGGCGCCCGCCACCACGCCTGGCTAATTTTTTGTATTTTTAGTAGAGATGAGGTTTCACCTTGTTAGCCAGGATGGTCTCGATTTCCTGACCGCATGATCCGCCTGCCTCAGCTTCCCAGAGTGCTGGGATTACAGGCGTGAGCCACCGTGTCCGGCCGCAATTTAAATCTTTGAAAACATTCGTACCTCTGTTAAAGTAGAGGAAAAGGGGAATCCCTACTGGCAGCTAATTGGTAAGGGAGGGCTAAGGATATGGACAGAAACCACAACTTGCAAAATGCACTAGCAAATCAGATAAACTTACCCAAACAAACCGTGACTACAGACCACATTGATCTCTTAAAGTCAATCTCTTTTAACGTCTATTCTTTAGGACCCATATGTCTGTAGGTCTTGTACCCTGATACATGCAAACTGATCCAATAGTAACTCCCCATACTCTTAACGTGTTTTGAAAATTCAATCACTTAATGTGCCAAAACCTGCAGAGTTCACCAGTTCTGACCAATCCCTGACATGACTACCCTGTGACTAACTCTAGCACCCAAAACCCTTTAAGTATACTTCCCTGACTCCCTTTGCTGTCCATTCTCCCTTACTGCTATGAAGGAGTTAGCAGTGGTATTGGCTGAGGAGCTTTATTCAATAAATTTATTATTTGGCTGAAAAGCTTTTCAACACATCAATGAGACATGTTATTTTCAAAACTTGTTAAGGTATTATCTTCAAAAGTACCTCTATATTGAAACAGATTTATTTCAGGTGCCATAAACCAAATGTTAACAGTGCAAAAAGCAAACCATTAAATATACATACTGACAAAGACTCTTCGATTAAACTTTAAACAGACTCTATTGAGCCCTCTTTTTGTGTAGGCCTCACCCTTGGGCTCTGTCTTCAACCTGTCTAAATCAGACTTAGCAAAGGATCCTGCTAAGTCATCAGATCTTCAATGTCTGATCAACCTTCATAACTGATCAAGTTCCTCATCCCACACCCTTGATACCTAAGTCCTTGGCCTGCCTTTAGCAAGAATCCTGTTAAGTCAGTTTAGAAAGAATCCCCCTACCTTTGATAACTACTGTTAATAATTTTCCATCCACTGACACCCTCAATCTGCTGTTTAGCTTATAAATCCTTGCTTGTTTTTGTTGTATTCATGAGAGTTGAGGACAGTTTCTCTCCTATATTATGATAGTCTTCAGTAAAATCTTCCTTACTGTTGTAAGAAGTGTCAGGAGACTCTCTCTTCAAAAATACTTATTTTTTAATGCTTTACTTGTTTTAAAACTTTAGCATTCCACTTAGCAATCATTATAAATAGCTTTAAATCACATTTAAAAAAAAATGTAACTCTAACAGAAATATACCTCTAAAGGTCTTCTTCATCATCAGTCTTCTCATTCACCTGTTTATTACTTCATTTATTGACCTCTTAAATGATCTAATATCTTCAACTTCAATCCACTCTACCATTTTACACACTGAATTTCTAGGCTTCACTACCTAATAAGTAAAAATAGTTTCGTGTTTTGAATTAGTCCATTTTCATGCTTCTGATAAAGATGTACCTGAGACTGGGAAGAAAAATAGGTTTAATGGACTTACAGTTCCACATGGCTGGAGGGGCCTCACAATCACGGTGGAAGGCAAAACGTACTTTTTACATAGCAGCAGCAAGAGATAATGAGAGAGAAGTGAAAATGGAAACCCCTTATAAAACCATCAGATCTCATGAGACTTATTCACTACCACAAGAACAGTATAAGGAAAACTGCCCCCATGATTCAATTATCTCCCACCTGGTCCTTCACACCACACATGGGAATTCAAGAAGAGATCTGTGTGGGGACAGAACCAAACCATGTCATTCCACCCCTGGCCCCTCCCAAATCTCATGTCCTTACATTTCAAAACCAATCATGCCTTCCCAACAGTACCTCAAAGTCTTAACTCATTTCAGCATTAGCTCAAAAGTCCACAGTCCAAAGTCTCATCTGTGAGAAGGGAAGTCCCTTCCACCTGTAAGTCTGTAAAATCAAAAGCAAGTTAGTCACTTTCTAGATATAATGGGGGTACAAGTATTAGGTAAATAAAGTCATTCTAAATGGAAGAAATTGGCCAGAACAAAGGGGCCACAGGCCCCACAAAAATCTGAAATCCAGTGGGGCAGTCAAATCTTTAAGCTCCAAAATGATCTTCTTTGACTCCATGTCTCACATCCAGGTCATGGAGATGCAAGAGGTGGGCTCCCACAGCTTTGGGCAACTTTCTTCCCAGTCTGGGGTATGTCTTTATCAGCAGCATGAAAATGGACTAATTCAAAACATGAAACTATTTTTACTCATTAGGTAGTGATGCCTAGAAATTCAGTGTGTAAAATGGTAGAGTGGATTGAAGTTGAAGATATTAGATCATTTAAGAGGTCAATAAATGAAGTAATAAACAGGTGAATGAGAAGGCAGATAATGAAGAGGACCTTTAGAGGTATACTTCTGTTAGAGTTACATTTTTTAAAAATGTGATTTAAAGTCATTTAAATGCTTTTTTTTTTTAATGCATTGCAGGGTATAGCCCCCCTCTCAGCTACTTCCATGGGCTGGCATTGAGTGTCTGTGGCTTTTCCAGGCACGCTGTGCATGTTCTTAATAGATCTACTATTCTGGAGGCTGGAGGACTGTGGCCCTCTTCTTACATGTCTACTAGGCAGTATCCCAGTAGGGATTCTGTGTGGGAGCTCCAACTCCACATTTTCCTTCTGTACTGCCCTAGCAGAGGTTCTCCATGAGGCACCCCTCACTGCAGCAAACTTTACCTGGGCATCCAGGTGTTTCCATACATCCTCTGAAATCTTGGCAGAGGTTCCCAAACCTCAATTCTTGACTTCTGTGCATCTGTAGGCTTAACACTACATGGACATTTCCAAGGCTTGGGGCTCCCACCCTCTGAAGCAACAGCTTGAGCTGTATGTTGGCCACTTTTAGTAATGGCTGGAGCAGCCGGGGCACAGAGCACCAAGTCTCTAGACTGCACACAGCATGGGGACCCTGGGCCTGGCCCACAAAGCCATTTCTTCCCCCTAAACCTCTGGGCCTGTGATAGGAGGGGCTTCCACAAAGGTCTCTGACTTTCCCTAGAGATATTTTCCCCATTGTCTTCGTGATTAATATTTGGCTCCTCGTTACTTTTGCAAATTTCTGCAGCTGGCTTGAATTTCTCCTCAGAAAATGGGATTTTCTTTTCTATCACATTGTCGGGCTGCAAATTTTCCAAACTTTTATGCTCTGTTTCCCTTTTAAAACTGAATGCCTTTAACACACCCAAGTCATCTCTTGAATACTCTGCTGCTTAGAAATTTCTTCTGCTAGATACTCTAAATCATCCCTCTTAAGTTTAAAGTTCCACAAACTTCTAGGGCAAGGGCAAAATGTCACTAGTTTCTTTGCTAAAACATAACAAGAGTCACCTTTGCTCCAGTCCCCAACAAGTTCCTCATCTCCAACTGACAGCACCTCAGTCTGGACTTTATTGTCCATATCATTATCAGCAATTTTGTCAAAGCCGTTCGACAAGTCTCTAGGGAGTTCCAAACTTTCCCACTTTTTTTTGGTCTTCTTCTGAGCCCTCCAAACTGTTGCAACCTCTGCCTGTTACCCAGTTCCAAAGTTGCTTCCACATTTTCGGCTATCTTTTCACCAGTGCCCCACTCTACTGGTACCAATTTACTGTATTAGTTTGTTTTCACACTGGTAATAAAGACATACTGAGACTGAGTAAATTACAAAAGAAAGAGGTTTAATGGACGTACAGTTCCACGTGGCTGGGGAGGCCTGACAATCATGGCAGAACGTGAAACGCACTTCTTACCTGGTGGTGGCAAGAGAGAATGAGAGAGAAGTGAAAGCAGAAACCCCTTATAAAACCATTAAATTTTGTGAGACTTATTCACTGCCATGAGAACAGTAAGGGGGAAACTGCCCAGCAGGTCCCTCCCATGACACATGGGAAGTCAAGATGAGATTTGGATGGGGACACAGCCAAACCATGTAATGTTTATTTCAATGTTTACACATTTCTTAATTGTAAGACCCCAGGTCTCCCAGTTTCTTCTGAGTGCCCTCTGTTTCCATAAAGGTCTCAGATAGGAAACCATTTCTTGGCATCTAAATATTATTCCACTTTTGATTCTAGTTCTCTCCCCATCAGGGTAATTTGTTGTCCCTGAAGCTACTTCATGAAGCTTTACAACTTATTGTCACAGCACTTGATTTTCTTTCTAAGTGTCTTAAACATTACCTCTAATGGGCCAGGTGTGGTGGCTCACACCTCTAATCTCAGCACTTTGGGAGACCAAGGCAGGTGGATCACAAGGTCAGGAGATTGAGACCATCCTGGCTAACATTGTGAAACCCCATCTTTACAAAAATACCAAAAAAAAAAGTCAGGTGTGGTGGCACACACCTGTAGTCCCAGCTACTCAGAAGGCTAAGGCAGGAGAATCACTTGAACCCAGGAGGCAGAGGTTGCAGTGAGCTGAGATTGGGTCACTGCACTCCAGACTGGGTAACAGAGTGAGACTCCATGTCAAAATAAATAAATAAATAAACAAACAAACAAACAAACGTCTAATGTACCTCACAAGAAACATCAACTTAGGCTGTTATGCCTCTTGCAAACATTGTTACTTATGTGACTTCTACCAGTTCATTACAGATAATCTGAAGTGTAGCCCTCTCTCTACAGCCTTTTGTGACATTTGCTGATAGGTTTTCCCCTTCAGTTGGTAAATCTGTACCCACCAATGAGGATCTGACTTGTAGGGAGGTATATAAAACAGTAGTTACTTTTTAATATAGTGGCTCATTATTCTAATAATTTGAAACATAACTATCTTTGTTTAAGCATATGCCAAAAATGAGTTAGATACTTTTAATACATTGCTTCTAATCTTCACAGTAATTTGTCAAATGGGATAATTATTATTCTAATTTTACAAATGAAGAATTAAGGGTCAGAATGTTTAAAAGACTTACCCCAAATCACATATCAACTAAGCAAAGTCTGTACTTTATTCATTACATGTAATACTTCTTTCTTTCATGTCCCCGCCCCTTTCCTCCAGCTGCCTTTGTTTTCTTCTGGATTTAAAAAATTATGCAGCATTTTACTTATCTAGCAGTTAAACTTCTAATCTCAGTAAACTAAAAAGATTCACAGAAAGCAAAACGTAAAATAAAGTAAAATAAAAAGCCTGTAGTCATCAAGAAAAATAGTAATTATAGCACCCAGATATCTAACATTAGTTTCAACACAGAGCCTGTAAATCTTATATTGTATAGGAAAGATGTAATAAGCGTCACTACATAATTATAGGTGGTAGCATATTAGAAGTTGTAGAAAAATGTCACTATTGTCTATCACGGAGGAAGTAAAAATCATTTACCAGGAAAGCAAAGCAAATGAGGACCATTTACTAAAAGATAAAATAGTTCTATATCTCTTAATAGTTGAGGTCATCCTATATAAAGCCACATTATAATAATTTGCACCATCATGTTGTTTATCTACTTTATAGGCTCATTTGCTAAAAGGATTACATGGATTATCATCAATATGTTACTTTAGTGAGTAGTTCTTCCTACATGTTTAGAGCTTTTAGCTGAAATAGATATTACATAGAGAATATAAAACAGCACCTCATAAACATTCATTGTTTAGTTTAAGCTGGTTTCTTGACTATCTTAAGCACTTGGATTGCTGAACTCATCAGGGAATGCTTTAGTTGGTAGATATATTTCATTGCCTGTATTGAAATGTTATATGATAATTACTTGCTAACTTTTAGGAAACATGCAATTAATATGCATACATTTTAAGATTCAAAGATAATTTTTTTCACATTTAATATTTCTGAAATTGGGATAGTTTTATAACTCTGACCGACATCTTCTATAAAAAGTTTTTTTTTTAAATCAGTCATCTGTCTTTCAGGAAAATACATACAACCATGTTAATTTCAGTCTGGTCAGAGCAAAAATTGAAAAACAACCCAATAGCCATCAATATAAAAGAAAGTGGTTAAATTATAGTAAATTCATACCATGAAATTCTATCATGCATGGTACTATCATAAAGGTAGCCAACATGAATTAAGTGTGATGTTTACTAAGTTTAAATGAGCAAGGTAAACAAATATTCACAATTTCTACTTAAATACTTAGACTACAATTTTTGTAGCTGGATGTTAGTGTCCTATATTATGTAATAAAAATATGCTGATCAAAGAATGTTGAAGGTGTGTTTGTCAGTGTTTCCACTCCACCCTCAGCTTTCAGCAGGTCCTCTATGCTTGCACCACAGGTAGGGTTTCCCTCTGCTCTCTTGGCTTACCTATATTGGTGGAGTGCTGTTGTTTTTTCACTCATGCAAAACTCCTCATTGAGGCAGAGGCTAAGTTGCCCGTGGTCCAGCCTCAATTTTGCACAGGCCCCGAATGCCTGAACCTCAAAGTTTGGGCTTTGCCTTGTTTCAGTGGAGTTCTTGGAAAGAAATGAAGTTCCTGTTCCTCTCTTTTTGGCAGACAGTTTTTATTTCTATCCCTCTCTCTGGTGGCAGTCAATCTTAAGGTAGGCCATAGGACAGGATGGTTTGCTGCTCCTCCTTCAGTGGGTTTTTTCTTCTGTAACAGATAAGCTTTGTCACAGACTGGAGGGCATGAGACTTTCCTGCCTCAATCCCAGAGGCAAAACTGCTTTTGCTTTGGATAGCAGAAGGGTCAATGGAGGTGGGAGGGTAAGTATTCCTTCTTTCTCAGTGACAGTCCACCACCACCAAATGCTTTCTTCTCTTAAGCAAAGATCTGGTAAATGGGTGTAGACTCCCCTTGTTTCTTAGGCTTCTAGGGTTTCTAAACTGTTAAGCTTCCCTGGGTCTTTAAGAATTCATTAAAATTTCAAGTGTTTCTATCTTCCTTTACTACTGCTCTTCCTTCTGTGCTCTTTGAAAAGCAAAATGGTTAGTGTGTCCCATCCCTTTTCTGAGGGGCTTGTTGTCCTTTAGAATCAATTTGCCTAGTTGCTTTACAGCAACCATAGCTATAGAAATGTAGCTCTCTGGTGAAAAAGAAATACTTTTTCATATTATCCAGCTTTGTTGTTGTTGTTATTATTGGGGTGGGGGCTACATTTTATTTGGCTTTCTATATTCTGGGTAGAAGCAAAATTCCCAGTACCACTCATTTTTAATGGAGTTGTCTTTTCCTCTCTCCACCCAAGCAGTACCCATTCTGGTTTTGAAGCACAAGAACGAGAGTCCGCCACTCTCCACTGTCTTTCCTACCTCCTAGGAATCCTATGATTTTTGTTTGTTTGTTTGTTTATATTTATTATCATGAAGCAATGTAGAGTCAAGCTCACAAGCTCAGGCTTCAGGTCAGTGGCTCTTAATTCTTCATTCCCTGGTCTACCAGGCCAGCACTATTGGACCAGCACAGAATCTTGCTGAAGAGCTGAATTGTTTTTGGCAACACAATGTCTAATCCATAGGAGAGAAGGTAATGCCACCTCTCCTGGAAAGTAACCCTCCGCATATGCATGGACTAAAGAGCTTATATATCAGACTAAGAAAAGAAAAACAATAAGAAGTTGCATTTTCCTTAAAAAAAAAAAAGCCACATTTCATATCCTACTACTCTTCTACTCTTCACTTACATTCTTTCTCTTCTATAAACTTTTTTTACCTGAAAAAATAATACTCTGGTTCTCATGCCCTCATTTAAGGTGGAAAATAATAATCTTTTCTGTTCTGGAGTTGGGATAGAGTTTCTAGGACAATCGTTTCTATGTGTAAAACACTTCACGTAAGGACATTCATCTGGACATTGATTTCTGATATTTGTGCCTCCAAATCTTTTGCTGTGGTGAAACTGTTTTTTGTTTGTTTGTTTGTTTGTTTGTTTTTCCAATATCTTCTGCTGTCTCCTGGTCCTTCAACAATTTTCAGGTTGTTTCTAGTGAGATTTTTCAGTTGGAAAGCCACCACAATAAGTAAGTCTGGGGAAACTGGGGACAGAGAGTTCCACTTTTTTTTTTTTCCATGCTTCCTAATGAGTATTATTTAATAAATAAGTACTGGCAATCTTTGACTGCCACTAAAATTGCTCTGGTGCTCCTTGTCTGTGTTAGCAGTTATCAAAACCTACTTTTAGCTTTATTTTTTTATTTTTTTTTTTCCCCTTCCGCACGTGGGAACCCCTTCCAAGGCTTCCAACAGCCTTGGAAGTTCTCAACTGTCAACCCCCGGCGAGGACGTTTGCCTCCTGCCCTAGGAGAAACGTTCGCTCTGGAGGCTTGGGCTGCGGGAGCCTGTTGTGGCCACTGAGTCCTTCGACGCCCTCGCCAAGGCCCAAACCTTTGGGTTGGCCCAGACAGGACGGGCTGCCGAGAGCACTCGGGCCGCGTCGCCAGGGGGCGCCCAGAGTGAGCCATGTCCAAAGGCGTCTCCCGGCGCTCTGGGGACCGGTATGAAGACCCAGGAGGAGTAGAGACGCGGGAGGCCGCGCGGGCCCGGCCTGCTAAGGACTCAAGGGCCAGGGAAACCCCGAAGTCCTCGAAGTCCGGGAAAAAATACCGGCATCTGAGACTACTTCTAGAGGCCTTGATAAGGTTCGGCGGTTTCCGAAATAGGAAAAAAGCCAAGTCCTCAGTTTCCAAGAAGCCGGGAGAACTGGATGACAGTTTGGAGCAGTCCTGTGGTTTGGGCTGTCTAGTCTGCCGCTTCTGTGAGTGTTGCAATAACATTCGCTGCTTCATGGTTTTCTTCTGCATCCTGGTCTTATGTCAAGGTGAGCCTGAAGGACGTGGAGTGTTGTGGCGAGGGCAGCAGGGGGCCGCACCGGAGGAGGTGGGAGAGGGAGGATGGCAGAGGACGCCCTGGGGTGGCCCAGCCTGAGGCTGCTGTCTTGACTTCTCAAGGCGTTGTCGGATCAAAGTTTAGCCACCAATGGGTTTACCTTGCCCGCTGCCTAGACAGAGCAGATTTATCAAGAAAGGGGAATTGTCATGAAGAAAGAGTAAGGCACGCAGAACAGGCTGTGCGGGAGACCAGAGTTTTATTATTGCTCAAATCAGTCTCTCCAGCATTCTGGGATGGGATCAGAGTTTTTAAAGATAATTTGTCAGTCAGCGGCTCGGGAACTGGGGAGTGCTGATTGGTCAGGTTGGTCAGGAACCTGACTAAGGTTCCGGGGGATATCCTAGTGGGGTCCAAGTCAGGTTTTCTTGCCATCTTCTGTTCCTGGGTGGAATGGCAGAGGTAGCTGACCCAGATTGCCAGTCTGGGTGGTGTCAGTTCATCCATCCAGTGCAGGGTCTGCAAAATATCTCAAGCACCAATCTCAGGTCTTACAATAGTGATGTTTTCCCTGGGAGCAATTTGGGGAGGTTCCGACTTTTGGCGCCAGAGGCTGCATGACCCCTAACCTTAATTTCTAATCTTGTAGCTGATTTGTTAGTACTGCAAAGGCAGATTAGTCCCCAGGCAAGAAGGAGATCTTTTCAGAAAAGGGTTATTATCAATTTTGTTTCAGAGTCAAACCATGAAATGAATTCCTTCCCAAAGTTAGTTAGACCTAAGCCCAGGAGTTTAAATCCCAGGAATGAACAAGGAGTTTAAAGGTTAGAAGCAAGAAGGAGTGGATTAGGTCCAATCTCTTTCACTGTCATAATTTCTTCAGTTACAATTTTTGCAAAGGTGGTTTCAAAAACAGGTTAACCGGCCGACAGGAGCTTCAGTGCCTCACCTCCTCCAGTACCTGATTTGGCACAGTCCATCCTACGCATAGTAGCTGATGAGGGCCAGGCTTCCAGATAGCCAGCTGCAGAGAGGTGTTGTTGAGTCATTTATCGTTTTTTGTCACCAGCTCTGAGAAGTTCTGGGTTGAATCACCTGGAGTTTAAAATAAAGTTGAAAACGGTGTCTATGATCGTTAAATGGTTTCTGCTCCTGCTCATAAATTTGAGACATTCTGACTCAGCCACTGTCTATTGGGTCTTGTTTCCTCATCTACGAATTTATACCAGAGAACCTAAACCTGAGGGTGTTATTTTTGCTCACATATTTTGAAGAAGGTGAATTTGAACACCTTTAGACCTGGCATGCTTCTCTACTTGGCCACAGCTCTCACCTCTCCTATTACATCAAGATTCTTTACTAGTCTCTTTTCAATGATGGCATTGGAATTTGACAAACCTGTTCTCTTTTTTGCTCTAAGATGCTAGGTCTAAGTAAGTGCAATCAGAAGGCTGTACGTGGTAAGACCCATATTAGAAAAACAAACACATAGTCATCGAGTGTGTCTTGAGATTATCAAAGAAGTTTCTTAGAAGAACAAGCATTTGAACTATGCCTTTATAGTTAGGTACAGTTTTGAAAGCCAGAATGAAGTTAAAGAGTATCTGTTGAACAGGGAAGCGAGTTAATGAATGGACATGCTTATTTCTCCCAACATGTGTGATAGCACACCCAAAGTATTACTAACCAGGGAAGCTTATGTGAGCCTTCATGTTCAGGGTTTTCTGTCAGTCATGTAGGCATGCAGCACCTCTGTGACTAACCTCAGCTACTTAGACTCCACACCCACACCCCATGACAAGAAAGATTTTCACCATAAATCACATCATTAGCATAAACTGTGTGATCAGACTGGTACAATATGGCCCAAGGCCTCTGCCATATAAAAACATTGTTAATCGGACAGAATATTCCAAGGGCTTAGAGCTTTTCTCCTGGGAGCCACCAAACAGTCATTCCTGAAGTCGGGCCTTTATTTTATTTATTTATTTATTTATTTATTTTGAGGTGGACTTTCACTCTTGTTGCCCAGATTGGAATGCAATGGTGCAATCTCAGCTCACCACAACCTCTGCCTCCCGGGTTCAAGTGATTCTCCTGCCTCAGTCTCCCGAATAGCTGGGATTACAGGCAGACGCCACCAAGCCTGGCTAATTTTGTATTTTTAGTAGAGATGGATTTCTGCATGCTGATCAAGGTGGTCTTGAACTCGCAACCTCAGGTGATCCACCCACCTTGACCTCCGAAAGTTCTGGGATTACAAGCATGAGCCACTGCTCCCGACCAGGTCTTTTTAAAACAAGCCAGTCCTGTTCAGTTAACCCTTCACTGCAAAACTGTAAAAAGCAACTTTAATATATTGCACCTAACTTTGTAAAAACTATTAAAACATATTTTTCAGAAAAGATATGAGTCACATTTTATTAAGGATAGTTTGGCTAAGAAACTGGTTAAAGTATGTGCGTGTTTATTAATATTCTTATTTTTAAAAAACATTCTGATATATAACATAAAAATGCTGATGTTTTAAGGAAACTTTTTCAGCTTCACCAGTGTAATAAAAGTAATTTGTCTATAATTACAAAAATAATATGATATTTTTATTTGACGGAGTCTCCCTCTGTCACCCAGGCTGGAGTGCAGTGGTGCAATCTTGGCTCACTATAAACTTCTGCCTCCTGGGTTCAAGCAATTCTCGTGCCTCAGACTCCCTGAGTAGCTGGGATTACAGGCTCCTGCCACCAGGGCTGGATATAGTAGATATAGGGTTTTTAGTAGATATAGGGTTTCACCATGTTGGTCAGGCTGGTTTAGAACTCCTGACCTCAGGTATCCACCCACCTCGGCTTTCCAAAGTGCAGGGATTGCAGGTGTGAGCCACTGCACCCAGCCAATAATGTGACTTTTGATATAATTTTCTGTACCAGTCACTGAACCAGGAGAAACAAAACAAAACAAACTAACAAAACAATTGGTTCTCTGATATGATTGGGCTTGAAGCCAATGACAAAAGTTATATTTGTGCCCGTGAATTATGGTTCACTAGAAATCCATGGCATGTAGCGACAAAAAGAGTCATTTAAATTATGCCTAGGATAAAGTTCTTATTGAAGGCAAGACATTGAAAGACAAAACAGCTGCTGCAATTGACTCCTGTGGTGGAATCTTTAACTGCATTGAAAAGTTTACAGAAGGAAAATGAAAAATTTAGGGTATGGTTAGAAAACGTGTGAGCTTCTCTCATAGTTTCATAAGAAACTCTTACTATTTTTAGCCACATATTTTTGGTCAATACTAACTCTTACTCACAGGCGGCAGAATTGCAGCATAAGTTGAACTCAAACTCACCAGATCACTTCTGTGGGAGTTGGGGTATTGATTTGAGAAAAAAGAAACCCTGCGAATTAGGATAAAGGCATCTGGGTGAAATTTGGTGAACTTGAGAACCATGAAACCCCAAATCCTGTACCTTCTTTGCCAGTAGAAACAATTATTTCTCTTATATCTTAAGAGAAACAATTCCTTGCTTGAAGACATTGAATTGGCCTCACCTGAGTTAAAGGAATGCTAATTCCCCTTATAACCCATCCCATACCATATTGCTGCCAGACTCATAACTCAAATCAGATTCAGCCTTCCCAGAATAATTAACATAAAATCTATCCTATGAGAAAATATACTATATACCAAAATTTGCTTGCCACTTCAGTAGTGGTTCAAGACACCAATTAGTTTAGAGTATATGGAACACTCTCTCTTCCGAAATGAAGGAAAATTTGTGCTATTGTACCACTCACTATTAAGAAAGAGGCACAAATTTTGATGAGCCTCTGTGATTTTTCAATGGTAGAAGTATGCTGTGGTAGCATTATATACTTGGTCAGGGGAGGCCTTGAAAAGTAGAGGAAAAAGGAAATCCTCCCCATGGAAAGAACATTGAGCAGTACATCTGATTGTCCATATTGTCAAACATTGCCCAGTGGTTTGACCATTTGGTAATTAGGAAGGCTGTGTAAGTGGTATGTCTCTCCATAAAAGTAGAGTTATCCTATTTGAATGAATATTCACCAAAAGAAAGCCATTGCACAAGAGGCCCTCAATAATGAAGTACATAGACAGGTATGAATATTAGCCAACCTCTTTCCCTAGCCATTCTATCTCTTGTTCAATGGGATCTTATTTATAGTCACAATTAAATCAAGGATGGAGGTTATATGAGAGGTGAATACACGGCCTTACCTTCACCAGAGCTCGTCTGGTTATTGCACTACTGAATGCCTGCCTTGCTACCAGGAAGAGTCAATATAATCTAGGTACTGGCCCCATTCCTTAGTGAAACCAACCAGTTACCTGGAGGCAGGTATTATATAGTTCTGGTTCTGTTATGAAGTGGGCAATAATTTCCCTTCACTAAATTAGATATTTATTTTGGATATGGGTTCTTATTTTGTCATCATGGTCCTGCTAACACTACCATAACTGGACTTAATGAATGCCATATAAAGCATTATAATCATATTTACTAACACGTTGCTTCTAATCAAGGAACTCATTTTACAGTAAAGAAGTATAGCAGAAAGTTCATGTTCATGTAATTCACTGATTTTACTTCATGTCTCAATAACCAGAAACTTTTGGTCTTATAGATAATTATGATGTCTTATTGAAGCCTCGGATAAGACTCCTAGTAGTAGACAACATTCAACCACTCCCAGTAGTAGACAACAAGTTTGTAGTGCTGTCCTACGTGCTTTGAGAGAACAATCTGTGTATATTATCTGGGATCAAGGGGTAGAAGAGGGAGTGAATAGTAGAAGAAGGAAGTTATGAATATCAACTATAGTCTCATAACCATTTAGAAAAATAAAACTTGTAGCAGCTCTGCATTTCCTCTTACTTGCTTGTCTTGTGTATTCACACACAAATATGTCCTATGTACATTTGTGTGTGTATATGTTTATATATGTATATGTTCTGGTTTTTTATTTTCTCTCTTCCTCTTCTTTCCTATTTTATTTTTCTATTAATACTTTATAGAAGGTATAGAACCATATAAATTAATCTCTAGGTTATAGAATATGCCTCAATTAGAAGGGGAATTAATAACCCCACCTTAGAGATAAACTCAATTACTGACAGGACTTATTTCCTACATTGGCTATTATCCTCCTTGGCCACATCTAATGTAAAAGTTAAAGAAAATTCTTATCCTGGGTGCAGCAAAGTTTTTATAGGTTGTTTCCTACTGGTATTGGTCTGCTAAAACTAGTTGTGGCTCCAAATCTGGCTTGTGGTTTCTTTGGCAATATATTTCCCCTCAAATATTTAGTTAGTGCTGTGATATATTTGCTTAACTATTGGTGGTTAACTTTGCAATTTGGTTTTTAGGTCAAAGAAAATCCATTCAGGTTTGTGATTAAACTGAAGGATTAGCATTACACTGAGATAGATATGGTGATTGATTAGACTATGTATCTCTCTTTTTGGGGGGAAAGAGTAACAGCATCTCTGTAAAATGATAATTGTGATACATCAGGCAGAAGCATGATGATATTGCTACTTATTTGATATTAAAATTTAAATATGGGAGGAAAGGTGAAAATGTATACCAAATAGTCTAAAAGATAAACTCTGTAAGTTATTTGTCTGTTGGCCATGAACTCCATTACTCACTCCTATTTACAAGGGAATGGGAAATCTGAAACTACACTTCCCAGAGTTGCTGGGGCCCAGCTGACTTCGACTTACATGTTGCCAATGAATCTGTGGCAGTAGATTTGAAAAAGGGCAAAGGGAATACTTTCTTTTCCTTTCTGTTTCTGGTGGCGTTTTTGGCATCAGGAGCAATGCTGGGTGATTAAAGGCTCCTGGATTTATGCTCAGCAATAAATGTGATGCTATCAGTACTATAGAGCCCATGAGCTCTGGCACCTGCAAGGGTGTCAGAATCAGCAGTTGAGCTCCCTGTGATAGGAAGACTGTGGGCTCCCGGCTTCCTGCAAAAAAAAGGTAGTGATTACAGTTCTAACAGTAGCAGCAGCAGCAGCAATAGTAGCAGCAACTTATGCACTGGTAACTTTGGTTGCATAGATATCATGAATTTTGATTAGTATCCATTTGGACTCCAACTAATGTACTACTTTTGTAATCAATCCCTACATCAATTAATTTTGTTTCAAATTCTTAGTGTGTTTATAATTACTTTTTTCCTAGTTGGATGTTGAGTGATAGAAATATACATAACGTGGTACCATTTATTTCACATTCAAGAACATGAAAAACAATACTTGATATTGTCTAAGGACATATGCATTGTCAAAAATGTTAAAAAGGCTAACAACTGGTAAACTTTAAATACAGGATACTGATTATGGAGGGAAGGGAGACAAATGAGTTTGGGAAGTATGCATTGGGCTTTAACTATTTCGATAATGTTTATTTTCTATTCTAGATGGTAGATAAATATTATATTAGTAATAGTTTTTGATTTTTTATAATGTGAAATGCAATACATTAAAATAAAGACCAGTACTAAGTGCGATGACACAGCAATCACTATTCTTTAGGAAATTACTCATAGAAGTACTTAAAAAATAGCTTCAAAAATTCAATTTGCAATAAAAAAAATAATAATAATAATAAAAAATTCAATTTGCAAATATTTTGTAGAGATTAAGGCCTATTTGTGTTTTAGAAAAGGAATTGTTACATGCTTATAGCTTTTAAACATTCAGAATAATGTAAAATAAACTTACATCATGTAATTTAAATTTTGCTTTGTAATAATCATAATAATGCCTTCTTAAAATGCATATCATTGCTTTCTCTTTTTCTTTTTACATTTTAGGTGTGGTGCTTGGTCTTACAGATGTCAGCATTGGCAATATTCAGAGGGAATATTCTCTGAAAACCTTTGAAAAGTTGGCATTGGAATTGAGTTATGATATTTCATCTGGCCTCGTAGTAATATTTATAGCATTCTATGGAGACAGAAAAAAAGTAATATGGTTTGTAGCTTCCGCCTTTTTCATAGGACTTGGATCACTTTTATGTGCTGTTCCATTCATTAATGAAGAAAATAATAAAAGTAAGGTAGGAATTGAAGGTAAGGTTTTAAAATATACTGTCATATATCAAATCAACATTCATTTAAATCTTGGCTCAAGGAACTTAAAATAGACTGTGATAATAGTTTTCTGTATATCTATCCAGTCATCTATACTGATTTATATGACCACGTTTGCTAATTAATTAACTGTAGCATCCTAGTGGACATACATGTCATCATAGAGGAAGTTAATGATTAGTTTTAGTCTACTGATAGAAAACATTTATTTTCAGATGTTGGTCAGTAGGAAGCTCAGTACTGTGATCCCTAGGAGAAGGGAAATAAACAACTTGAATTTTCTTTGAGAAGGCAAGAGTGAATCAATTAGGGGCATGTTTTATGATTATCAGGAGCATGAAGGACCTCCTTGAGTTTATTAATCATGAAATCAAAGTGGGACTTGCATGGTTGTGCAGCTACATCAAGCTTTAAAAGTACAGGTAGGGAGTGGGAAGCAGAGTTATTTTGAGTAGGATTGCAGTTTGACCATGGGGTTGCATGATTTGAAAGAAAGCAAGGGAATTAAAAGTATTTAGATGATAGTGAAAGAAGTAAGGACATGAAGGGAATATCGGGATAGTGAAAAGGAGCAGAATCAATGGATTATACGCCCTGACGAATTTTTAAGGATTGTTGGAATTGGGTTGCTAGAACGAGTGAGTGGAAAGATAGGAGTGGTTAGAATGTAGATGCTTGAAGTTATCATTGGGAAAGATTTGTAGTTATTATTTTTGACATTTTAAATCACTAGCTGTATTTGTCTGTTCTCAGACTGCTATAAAGAACTACCTGAGAGTGAGTAATTTATAAAGAACAATTTAATTGACTCACAGTTCTTCAGCCTGTACAAGAGGGCTGGGGAGGCCTCAGGAAACTTACAATGATAGTGGAAGTTGAAGGGGAAGCAAGCATATCTTCGCATTGTAGCAGGAGAGAGCGAGCAAAGTGGGGAGTGTTACATACTTTCAAACAACCTGATCATATGAGAATTCACTCACTATCACGAGAACAGCAAGGAAGAAATCTGCTCCTGTGATCCAGTCACCTCCCACCAGGTCCCTCCTGCAACGTTGGGAATTACAATTCGACATGAGATTAGGGTGGGGACACAGAGCCAAGCCATATCACTAGCTAAGGCAGGTGGAATCCAGTGCATAACAGGAAAAGCGTTCAAGGAACTAAGAGGTCAGGGCGTTGGAAATATCACATTGACACTGATATCACAAGTTAATATGTCTGTACAAAATTGAACCTTCAGCATTTGAATGACAGTTCTAGAGAGTACCTCCTACTTGATATGGAGTGAAAATCATTTCACATGGATACTAAACCAGATGAAAATTTCATTTGTATACTGTATTGCAATCTGCACTTTAATAGTATTTCCACAATATTATTTTAAGAGCATTTTGTTAAATGTCAACCCGAATGACCATGGCCAATATAGTCTAACAGTATTGCCTGGATCTATCAATCTACAAACAAATTTAATTACACAAGCATTTACTTAATATTGTTATATAACCATGTAAATTAAAAAAGTATAATAAATACACTATGACCTGAAAGAAATTAAAATATAGTGGATGACCACATAATGACTAACTCTAATGGAAAGAAATGTTCACTGTATAATGCCTTGTCCTTATGAACATATGTTCTGAAAGTTAGTGGGTCTAAAATGGGAAATTATTTAATCAGAGTGAGACAAAGTGAATATAAAGATTGTTAAAGAGGTGAACATAAAACTAAACTCAGAAGGTACTCTTTGATAACACAGATAATCTCGAACATTAGAAATACTTTTAGCCTAGGGTCAAAGGTCAGGGGAACTAGATGTCAGATTTAAGAGGAATATGTGTATGTGTAAATGCATATATATAAATACACAAACATATCTGTGCACACATGCATACAGTCATGCATGCACATTTATGTTTTGGCTTATAACGTATGCATCTTTTGCAGGATTCCCACACAATTTCTTCCTTTTTTTTATCTTTTATTTTGGAGACAGGGTCACAATATGTTGCCCAGGCTTGTCACAATCCTCTCACTTCACCTTTCCGAGTAGCTGGTACTACAGGTGTGTGCTGTGTCTGGTCCAAATTGTGTGATGGCATTTTTCTGAGAACGTGATAATTGATTGCAGTACTACTGCATTCAATGTAAATGAAATGTTAACTAAAAGAAAAAAGCATAATTTTGGAAATAGCTTGTAAAATATTTGATAAAGAATGCTGCACATTTGTTTTATGTTTGAGTTCAATTAACAAAAATGTAATCATTGTCTTTTCAAAAGATATTTGCACAGAAATAAAGGTTGTCAGTGGTTGCCAGAGCAGTGATGCATCGTTCCAATCAAAATATCTGTATTTCGTCACCCTTGGGCGGACTATGCAGGGAATAGCAGGAATACCTCTTTATATCCTTGGAACAACCTTTATTGATGAGAACGTTGCTACACACTCAGCTGGTATCTATGTAGGCAAGTTTTACCTCCCCTATTATGATTGACCCATTTTGATTTTCCTTGAATTTTGGTATGCATATCTAAGCTGATACAAAAGTACTATTGGCCCTTATGATAACATTGTAATAAATAACTAGTATACCAAACCTCCAAATCACATTGATTCACATAATTCTGAGGAGTTGTTTGAGATTTGGGATTCTAGACATGTCACCTGAATGTCACCGAAAATACACAGAGCAATTGAAAAAATACATACTTTCGGCCAGGCATGGGGGCGCATGCCTGTAATCCTAGAACTTTGAGAGGCTGAGGCAGGCAGATCACTTGAGTTCAGGAGTTCAAAACCAGCCTGGTCAACATAGTGAAACCTTGTCTCTACTAAAAATACAAAAAAATTAGCCAGGTGTGGTGGCGAGCACCTGTAATCTCAGCTACTCTGGAGGCTGAGTCAAGAGACTTACTTAAACCCAGGAGGTTGAGATTGCAGTGAGCCAAGATCACACCACTGCTGCCTGGGTGACAGAGCAAGACTCTCAAACAAAAAAACAAACAAACAAAAAATACCTTCTTAAGTAATAAAAATTATACTCTTTATGTATATGTGTATGCACATTTATAAATATGTGTATTCATATATATATATACACTTAATTAATAATAGCATACTATCCCTGTTTACAATGTCTATGCTACTGTATCCCATAAGAAATAATCCTGGCTGTATCTCAGAATAATCTGTACTCTCTTATATTGCAATAGATTCTAGTCCTGGTAGATCATCTATTTGTACAGGGTTATCTAACTATCACTTTTGAAAATAAATTTAAAGTTGTTTTTGTATACTTATTGTGAAGGTGTATTGACACATCCTGGTAGCTAAGGTGAAGGGTGCAGAAGTAATGATAACTTTAAAGTATCACGTTGCTAGAGCACCCCAAATTAAATAAAACAAGACATTTTGAACTTCTAGTTATAGTAAATATATTTTACTTATATTACACTAAATACATATATTAAATAAGGTATAATGAATTATATACTGAGTTTCTCTACTACATGCATTGGATAATACGTATGATGGTTAGTTTTATGTATTTGCTTGGTTAGGTTATGACACCTGGTTGTATGGACAAACACTGCTCTAGATGTTTTGGTGATGGTTGTTTTTAGATGCGATGAACATTTACAATCCTCAGAATTTGAGCAAAACTGATTTCATAATGTGGGTGGGCCTCATTCAATCAGTTGAAGGTTCTATGAGCAAACACTGAGGTTTTCTGAAGAAGCAATTCTATCTAAAGACTGTAACACCAACTGCAACATCCAGCCTGCTGGTCTGCCCTACGAATTTGGTACTTGCTAGGCCTCACAATTGTATTTTGTATGGACCAGTTCCTCAAAATGAATCTCTCTGTTCTCTCCCTGTTTTTTGAAGGTGATTTTTATTTTTGTGTTTAAATTTTTTTTTAATTTCAGTAGTTTCAAGGGGAACAGGTGGTATCTGGTTACATAGATAAGCTCTTTAATGGTGATTTATGAGATTTTGATGCACCCATCCCCCAAGCAGTGTACATTATACGCAATGTGCAGTCTTTTATCCCTCACCCACCTCTCACCATTACCCCCAAGTCCGCAAAGTCCATTACATCATTCTTATGCTTTTGCATTCTCATAGCATAGCTCCCACTTGTGAGAACATAATGATGTTCGGTTTTCCATTACTGTTTTTCTCTCTCTTTTACTGGTTTTGTTTCTCTGGAGAACTCTGACTAATACAGAATGCTATGAAAAGCTTTCAGAAATAATCAATTTCAGTCCATTTTTATTATAACAAAGCTGGCTTATGAAATTGCTTGATGTTCATTGTTTATTTTACAGGTATTGCAGAATGTACATCAATGATTGGATATGGTATGGGTTATGTGATAGGAGCACCACGAGTTAAAGTCCCTGAGAATAGTACTTCTGCAACAAAGTAAGGCATTATTTTTTCTTTCTTTTGTTTACATTGTATAAAATATTTACTAAATAGCTACCATAGCTTACAAATAAACACACATATTTAATTTGTAATAACCATAGTTTTAGAAGAAGTGTATGCAAATGTGACTTATATGCACATATTTGTACACATAAATACATCTAAAGTATACATCTTAAACATTTTTAAGTGTATACTACAGCAATGTTAACTATGTGCACATTGTTTTTCAATATATATCTAGAATTTTTGCATCTTGCAAAAATGCAGTCATTGTTTTACTTTCTGTTTCTGAGAGTTTGACTGTTTTAGACACCTTATAAAACTGGAATCATGCAGTATTTGTCTTTTTGTGATTGACTTATTTCACTTTAAATAATATTTTGAAGTTTCATACATGTTGTAGCTTATAACAGGATATCCTTCTTAATTTAAGGCTGAATAATACTCCACTGTATTATTGTACATACCACATTGGTTTTATTCATTCATTTTTCAATGGACATTTAAGTTGCTTCCAGCTCTTTACTATTGTGAATAATGCTGCAATTAATACAGGTGTACAAATATCCCACAGATATCCTGTTGTCAATTCTTTTGTATATATACTCAGAAATTGGATTGCTAGATCATAAGGTAAGTCTATTTCTCCAATTTTATTTTTTTGAAAAACTTTTATACTGTTTTTTATAAAAACTGCACCGTTTTACATTCCTGCGGTGCACAGGGTTCCAATTTCTCCACATCCTCACCAACACTTGTTTTTTCTGTTTGTTTGTTTTTCTGATAGTGACCATCCTAATGGATCCAAGGTGATACCTTATTATGGTTTTGATTTGCATTTCCCTGATTATTAGTGGTGTTGAGTATCTTTTCAATGCTTCTTGACCATTTGTATACCTTCTTTTATCAATCCAAGTCCTTTGGCCATTTTTAATTCAGATTGCTTTTTTGTTGCTGTTGGGTTATATTCTGCATATTAGCCTCTTTTCAATACATGGTTTGCAAATGTTTTCTGCCATTCTGCAGGTTGCCTTTTCACTTCACCAATTGTTTCCTTTACTGCAAAAAAGTTTTTAAGTTCTGTGTAGTGCATTCATCTGTTTTTGGTTTGCTGCCTAGGAATTTTGGTGTAATATCCTAAAAATAATCGTCAAATCCAATGTCACGAAGCATTCTCCCTATGCTTTCCTGTAAGAATTTTATGGTTTCAGGCCTTGTGTTTAGATGTCTAATCCATTTTGAGCTAATTTTTGTATATGGTGTAAGGTAAGGGTCCAACTTCCTTCTTTTTCATGTGGATATCCAGTTTTCCCAACATTGTTTTTTGAAGACAATTCTTTGCACATTGTGTAGCCTTGGCACCCTTGTCAAAGATCATTTGAACATATATATGAGGGGTTATTTCTGGGTTCTCTGTTCTATTTCATTGGTCTATGTGTCAGTCTTTAGACCACTACCCTACTGTTTTGAGGACTGTAGCTCTGCAATATATTTGAAATCAGGAAGTGTTATGCCTCCAACTTTGTTTTTCTTTTTCAAGACTGATTTGGCTGTTCAGGGTCTTTTCTGATTCCACATGAATTTTTCCTATTTTTGTAAAAAATGCCATTGGAATTTTGATAGGGATTGCATTAAATCTGTGTTTCGTTTTGGGCTGTATAAGCATTTTAACAATATTCTAATTCTAAGAATATTAATATTAACTCTCGTGTTTAATCCATAAACATGGGGTAGCTTTACATCTATTTGTGTCTTTACTTTTTTTCAGCAATGTTTTATAGTTTGCAATGTGCAAGTCTTTCTCCTTGTACACTGTTCATTGTTAGTGTATGGAAATGCAACTGATATTTGTGTGTTGATATTGCATCCTGTAACTTTACTAAATTCATTTAGTAGTTCTAATAGTTAGGCATACGGTATGTGCATGCATGTATGTATGATCCTTAGGGTTTTCTATATATAAGATTATGTCATCTGAGAACAGAGATAATTTTACTTCTTCCTCTCCAATTTGGATGCCTTTTATTTCTTTTTCTTCTCCAATTTTTCTGGCTAGGACCTTCCAGTACTATGTTGAACATGGGGAGAACAAACTATGGATTTATTCCTGATCTTAGAAAACGTGCTGGTTTTCACCATTGAGCATGATGTTAACTGTAGGCTTTTAATATAAGATCTTTACTAGGTTGAGGTGTAATTTCCTTGTATTCCTAGTTTTCTCAGTGTTTTTGTCATAAAAGGGCATTGAATTTTGTCAAATGCTTTTTCTGAATCAATTGATATGATCATGTCGTTTCTCTCTATTATGTTAATGTGGTATATTATACTGATTTATTTTCATATGCTGAACCATCTTTATATTCCAGGAATAAATCCCACTTGATTATGATGTATAATCCCTTTAATATGCTGTTACATTCAATTTGCTTGTGTTTTGATTAGAATTGTTTTCATCAGTATTCATCAGAGATATTAGTCTGTAGTTTTCTTGTGGTATCTTTGTCTAGGTTTAGTATTAGAGCAGGTTGGCCACATAGAAAGAATTTGAAGTGTTCCCTCCTCTTCAATTACTTGGAGGATTTTGAGGAGGATTATTGTTAATGCTTATTGAAATATTTGGTACGGTTCTCCAGTAAAGCTATATGGCCCTGGGCTTTCCTTTTTGGGGAGGTTTTTGACAGTTCATTCAATCACCTTACTAGTTACAAGTCTGTTCAGATATTTTGTTTCTTCATCATTTTGTTGGTAGGTTGAATGTTTCTAGAAATGTATCCATGTCTTCTAAGCTATCTAATTTGTTGGGATATAATTATTCATAGTAGTTTCTTGTGATTTTTCTTATGTCTGTGGCATTTAGTTGTAAAGTCTTCCGCTCATTTCTGATTTTTGTTATTTGAGTCTTATCTCCTTTTTCTTAATTTCTCTGGCCAAGGTTTGTCGATTTTGTTAATCTCTTTTAAAAAACCATCTCTTTGTTTTGTTTATTTTCTCTATGGTTTTCCCAGGCTCTGTTTCATTTACAGTAATTCTGCTGTAATCTCTGCTATTTCCTTTCAACTGTTTTATAAATATATATTTTAAACTGTATTTTAATTATATATTGGGAACTAGTACCATCAGTTACCTCCTCCTCAACTTTTCTTGTTCTCTTTTTAAGATGGTGGAGTTAATTAAGGAGCTATACCTACCACTTTAAGAAAATAGAGAAGTGACCCTTCCATTTCTGAAATTCTGAGTTCATATGAAGGAAGAACTAGTAGAAACTGAGATACCAAAGAATGGTTCCATGGTTGTTTATTGCTACAGATACTACCTGGAAACTATCCTGCTAGGTCCCCTGGCAACTCACTTGGGTTCTTACCTAGCTAGTATAAATTTGTGGTAACTACCAGACAAATATCATAAAAGGGAACAGATAAGTTTTCAGGGAATAAGCTGTGTGCTGAACATATTTTGTTTGCCTCTCTAAATTTACTCTTCATCTTTCTAACATCTTCTCCATCCTCCTCTGCTCAGGGAGGCTGACCTGTAATGACAGCCTCAATGTATTCCTCTGTACTCTAGATTTCACTTAGCTTTTGCCCCTGAGAGTCACTGCCAGATGAGAAGGCAGGGGAAGCTTAAGATTACGGCATTTATTCTTTCAGGTTCTTCCTGAAGGCTTGTACCTAGATTGGTTGTATTTCTCTTCTGAAGGTCATGGCTATCAGCAGGATACCCTCAACATTTATTAAGCACTATTCCAATGACATTCAGGGCTGTGATAAGAGGTTGCTACTATTGCTAGCCCCGGAATGTTATACTATGCCTTGTTATTTTCCCTGAAATCTGCCCACATTACTAAAAATAGTTCCCTTATGCCTCTTCAAATGACCTAGTGTGAGTTAAGTATACATTTTCTACCAGGATTCTGAGTGATATTAGAAGTAGTATCAGACGTAGCAATAGGGTTCCAGAACTATGTTGAATGTTTGTGTGCACAGATATTCTTGCTAGTGATAAATTGGACATAGTTATTAAAATTATCACAGGTTGTGGATTGGGATTAAGGCTTTAGAAAATTAAATGGGTATAGCATTTAATTCAAATGACAAAAGTAATTTTAAAAAATTCTGGGTTGTATGGGTTATTTTAACAATGCTAGAGAATATTTCCACAGAAAAGGAAACATTTAAGGGTGTGAATGTTCAGAAAGGAATGGCCACTCCATTATGGCTTCACTAAACAGTGGCCTTAAGATACAGGAAATCCTTCTAGCAGGTAGAACTTCAGGCCATCCTGTATTAAGGTTGTCCACTTAATATAGGAGAGATGGCCTGAGGTATAAATATCTAATGATTTATATTCAGCTTGTTTGGGTAGTTAGAGACTTAGAGCAAGATTGGAAAATAGGTAGTAAGAAGAACATGTGATTGAACCTCTCTGAAGGGGCACATGAAGAAGGGATTTACTTTGAGGGGTTCTCAAGTCAGTTGAACAATATGACCAATCCTGTTAATGTCAGTGAGCCTCCGTCTCTTTTTTAAAAACCAACCTAGGTCTTCATTAATGGGCTCATGTGAAAAATGACCATGCAGAAATCATTACAACAACTCATGAAAGAACAACCATGCCCCAAGAAAGGAGAAAACAACAGCTAACTCCACTGCCTATAACATCCTGGCTAACAGAGGTCCTGAGTCTCTCCACATGACACCTTTATTACAAGCACAAAGGACAATCGAGAAAACCAGTGCACTAAACAAAGCTACAACCAAGGACCTTAACAGAGTCCACTGCATTCCCCTGCTACCTCCACCAGAACAGGTGCCGGATTCCATGGCTGAGAGGCCTTAAGAAAATCACATTATAGGACTCTTTAGAGACACTCCCCAGTACCAGCCTGAAGCCTGGTAGTTCCACTGGGTAGCGAGACCAGAAGAGAAATAATAATCGCTACAATCCAGCTTTCAGGAAGCCCCATCCCTAGGGGAAGCAGGAGAGCACCACATCTCCTGCTCAAGGGAACACTCCATGAGACAAAAAACCCTTCAAAAAATTAGTGAGTCCAGGAGCTGGTTTTTTGAAAAGATTAACAAAATAGATAGACTGTTAGTAAGACTAATAAAGAAGAAAAGAGAGAAGAATCAAATACACACAATAAAAAATGATAAAGGGGATATCACCACTGATCCCACAGAAATATAAACTACCATCAGAGAATACTATAAACTCCTTTATGCAAATAAACTAGAAAATCTAGAAGAAATGGATAAATTTCTGGACACATAGACCTTCCCAAAACTAAACCGGGAAGAAGTTGAATCTCTGAATAGACCAGTAACAGGCTCTGAAATTGAGGCAATATTTAATAGCCTTCCAACGAAAAACAGTCCAGGACCAGACAGATTGACAACTGAATTCTACCAGGGGTACAAGGAGGAGCTGGTACCATTCCTTCTGAAACTATTCCAAACAATAGAAAGGGGGAGGGAATCCTCCCTAACTCATTTTATGAGGCAAGCATCATCCTGATACCAAAGCCTGGCAGAGACACAACAAAAACATGAGAATTTTAGGCCAATATCCCTGATGAACATCAATGTGAAAATCGTCAAGAAAATACTGGCAAACCAAATCCAGCAGTTCATCAAAAAGCTATCCACCATGATCAAGTCGGCTTCATCCCTGGGATGCAAGTCTGGTTCAACATATGCAAATCAATAAACAAAATCCATCACATAAACAGAACCGATGACAAAAACCACGATTATCTCAATAGATGCAGAAAAGACCTTCAACAAAATTCAACAGCCTTTCATGCTAAAAACTCTCAATAAACTAGGGATTGATGGAATGTATCTCAAAATAACTGTTTATGACAAACCCACAGCCAATATCATACTGAATGGACAAAACCTGGAAGCATTCCCTTTGAAAACTGGCACAAGACAAGGATGCCCTCTCTCACCACTCCTATTCAACATAGTATTGGAAGTTCTGGCCAGGGCAATCAGGCAAGAGAAAGAAATAAAGGGTATCCAATTAGGAAAAGAGGAAATCTAATTGTCCCTGTTTGCAGATGACGTGATTGTATACTTAGAAAACCCCATCATTTCAGCCCAAAATCTCCTTAAGCTGATAAGCAACTTCAGCAAAGTCTCAGAATACAAAATCAATGTGCAAAAATCACAAGCATTCCTATACACCAAGAACAGACAGAGAGAAAAATCATGAGTGAACTCCCATTCACAATTACTACAAAGAGAATAAAATACCTAGGAATACAACTTACAAGGGATGTGATGGACCTCTTCAAGAACTGCAAAACACTGCTGAAGGAAATAAGACACAAACAAATGAAGAAACATTCCATGCTCATGGATAGGAAGAATCTATATCGTGAAAATGGCCATACTGCCCAAGGTAATTTATAGATTCAATGCCATCCCCATCAAGCTATCAATGACTTTCTTCACAGAATTGGAAAAATCTACTTTAAACTTCATATGAAACCAAAAAAAAAAAAACCTGCACAGGCAAGGCAATCCTAAGCCAAAAGAACAAAGCTGGAGACATCGAGCTACCTGACTTCAAACTATACTACAAGGCTACAGTAACCAAAACAGCATGGTACTGGTACCAAAAACAGACACATAGTACAATGGAACAGAACAGAGGCCTCAGAAATAACACCACACATCTACAACTATCTGATCTTTGACAAAGCTGATAAAAACAAGCAATGGGGAAAGGATTTCCTATTTAATAAATGGTGCTGGGAAAACTGGCTAGCCATATGTAGAAAGCTGAAACTGGATCTTTTCCTTACACCTTATACAAAAATTAACTCAAGATGGATTAAAGACTTAAAAATAAGACCTGAAACCATAAAAGCCCTAGAAGAAAACCAAGTACCTGCTGTCTTCAAGAGACTCACGTAATACATAAGGACTCACATAAACTTAAAGTGAAAGGGTAAAAAAAGATATTCCATGCAAATGGTAACTAAAAGTGAGCAGGAGTAGCTTATATCAGACAAAACAGACTTTAAAGCAACAACAGTTAAAAAAGAAAAAGAGGGATATTATAAAATGATAAAAAGTCTAGTTCAACAGGAAAATGTCACAATCCTAAATATGTATGCACTTAATGCTGGAGCTCCTAAACTTTTAAAATAATTACTACTCGATGTAATAAATGAGATAGATGACAACACAATAATAGTGGGGACTTCAATACTCCACTGACAGTACTAGATAGGTCATCAAGACAGAAAGTCAATAAAGAAACAATGGATTTAAAATATACCCTAGAACAAATGAACTTAACAGATACTTACAGAACATTCTACCCAACAGTTGCAGGATATATTATTTTCATCAATACATGAAACATTCTCCAAGATAGACTGTATGATAGGCCATAAAATATGTCTCGATAAATTTAAGACAATTGAAAGCATATCAAGTATCCTCTCAGACCACAGTGGAATAAAATTGGAAATCTACTCCAAAAGGAAGCCTCAAAACCATGCAAATACATGGAAATTAAACAACCTGCTCCTGAATGATTACTGGATCAATAATGAAATCAATATGGAAATTAAACATTTCTTTGAACTGAACGATAATAGTGACACAAACCTATCAAAACCCCTGGGATACAGCAAAAGCAATGCTAAAAGGAAAGTTTATAGCATTAAATGCCTACATAAAAAACTCTGAAAGAGCATGATTAGACCATCTAAGGTCACACTTCAAGGAACTAGAGCCGGGCGCGGTGGCTCAAGCCTGTAATCCCAGCACTTTGGGAGGCCGAGACGGGTGGATCACGAGGTCAGGAGATCGAGACCATCCTGGCTAACACCGTGAAACCCCGTCTCTACTAAAAAATACAAAAAAACTAGCCAGGCAAGGTGGCGGGCATCTGTAGTCCCAGCTACTCGGGAGGCTGAGGCAGGAGAATGGCGTAAGCCCGGGAGGCGGAGCTTGCAGTGAGCTGAGATCCAGCCACTGCACTCCAGAAAAAAAAAAAAAAAAAGAAGTAGAGAAACAAGAATGAACCAAACACAAAATCAGCAGAAGAAAAGAAATAACAAAGATCAGAGCAGAACTAAATGAAATTGAAACAAAAAATACAAGATAAATGAAACACAAAGCTGGTTCTTTGAAAAGATAAACAAAATATATAGACCATTAGTGAGATTAACCAGGAAAGAAAGAAAGATGATTCAAATAACCTCAATTAGAAATGAAATGGGAGATATTACTACTGATACCACACAAATACAAAAGAACATTCAAGGACACTGATACGGTTTGGCTGTGTCCTTACCCAGATCTCACCTTCAATTTAATAATCCCCACATGGTGAGGGTGGGGCCAAGTGGAGATAATTGAATTGTAGGGGTAGTTTTCCTCATACTGTACTCATATGTAGTGAATAAGTCTCATGAGATTTGATGGTTTTATAAATGGAAGTTCCCCTGCAAAAGATCTCTTGCCTGCCACCAGTTTTGTTATTTTTTTAAGAGATTCTCACCCAGGCTGGAGTGCAGTGGTGTAATCACAGCTCACTAAAGCCTCGATTCCTGGACTCAGGTGATCTTCCCACCTCTGGAGTAGCTGGGACTACAGGCATGCATCATCATACCAGGATAATGTTTTTATATTTTTGGTAAAGACGAGGTTTACAAAGGAATCAGAACTTCATATATACCATATGCAAAAAATCACAATATACAAAAATCAACTCAAGATGGATTAAAGACTTAAATGTAAAACCCAAAGCTATAAAAACCCTAGAAGAAAACCTAGGCTGTACCATTCAGGAATAGGCATGGGCAAAGATTTCACGATGAAGACACCAAAACAATTGCAACAAAAGCAAAAATTGATGATTGAGATCTAATTAAACTAAAGAGCTACTGAACAGCCAAAGAAACTATCAACAGAGTAAACAGACAGCCTACAGAATGGGAGAAAATTTTGACAAACTACACATCTGACCAAAGTCTAATAATATCCAGCATTGATAAGGAATATAAATTTACAAGAAAAAAAAAAAACAACTCCATTAAAATTTAGTGGGCAAAGGACATGAACAGACACTACTCAAAAGAAGACTTACATGTGGCCCACAATCATCTGAAAAAAGTCTCAACATCACTAATCATTAGAGAAATGCAAATCAAAACCACAATGAGGTACTATCTCACATAAGTCACAATGGTTATTAAGAAGTCAAAAAATTACAGATGCTGGTGAGGCTGTGGAGAAAAAGGAACTCTTTTACACTGTTGGTGGGAGTATAAATTAGTTCAACCATTGTGGAAGACAGTGCGGTAATTCCTCAAAGACGTAGAGACTGAAATACCATTCAACCTAGCAATCCTATTACTGGGTATATACCCAAAGATAAACATCATCCAATTAGAAAGACACATGCATATGTATGTTCATTGCAGCATTATTCACAATAGTAAATAAATAGAATTGATCTAAATGCCCATCAATGATAGACTAGACAAAGAAAATGTGGTAAATATACACCATGGAATACTATGTAGCCATAAAAAGGAACGAGATTGTGTCCTTTGGAGGGATATGAATGGAGCCAGAGGCCATCATCCTTAGTAAACTAATGCAGGAATAGAAAACAAAATACCATATTTTCTCTCTTACAAGTGGGAGCTAAATTACGAGAACACATAGATACATAGATGGGAAAAACAGCTGGGGCCCACTGGAGGGCATAGGGTGGGGGGAGGAAGAGAATCAGAAAAAGTATCTAATTGATACTAGACTTAATAGCTGGTTGATGAAATAATCTGTAAAACAAACCCCCCGACACACATTTACTTATTTAACAAACCTTCACATCCTGCACTTATACCCATGAACTTAAAATAAGAGTTAAAAAGAAAAAAGAGAATCACAGTACTAACGAATATGAATATTCTGAGTTACTGGTTGGGGAGGAATGGGTTTCTGCTATATAGCAGAGACAGGCATAACTTTGTTTGAAATCCAGGGGATTTATTTGATTCTTAGTATTCACGTTGTCCAGTAGTTCTTTTTAATGAATAACTGCCTCAAGTCATTAAAGAAAATACCACTAAGGCTCAGATCTTATAGGAATGATAGTTTGGGTCACCTCACCAAGTGAAGTATTCTTTCCAACCAAGGTACTAGCTGAGGGTAAGGTATTCATAAAATAGATGGTGAACAAAGGAAGATGTGATGGTAACCTCAGACCTTGTCACTACTAATGATGCAGGGACAGTAGCAACTAGGTTTTTTTTTTTTATTAATTTTCTTCTAATTTTTATTCTTCTAGGTTATAAGATGAGCCCTGGTAATGGTAACTATTTTAGACATAATACTTTTCTCTCAACGTACTTGAGACAAAGAATTTGAGATAAATACGTGAGGGCACACTATTAATTTGAGAAATGATACTAGGGAGCATGATAGGGTAGTGTGGAAATAAGCACAGGAAGTTAAAGAAGACAATAAAGTGTTTGTTATATTGAGCAATTTACTGTTTGGGGCAACTAGGACTCAATCCCACTGGAGAACTCTAGCAGGCAGTGTAAGACAAGAGTTATCCCAGATATATATATATTCAGCCCTAGGATTTCTGACCTGCTCTCTGAGAACTGGGCCAAGCATAGAGTTCCTGCTATTCAAAGTTATTCATTTGCTGTAAATGGGAGTGATGAATGCCTAGGTGACATAATACAAATGGGACACTAACAATGTCTTCTATAAAAATGTTTTAGTTTTCAGTTGCAAATATATTTGAATTGTTATAATGCCATAATTGTATAATAGCTAACAGGATTTGGTGTAGTTATCTCAAGAATTTTCTCACCCAAGAATTTTATTTTTTCCAGCAAAGAGCACTAATAGATTCTGAGGTACAAAAGTGATATCATCAGTTTGCTGCTATAGTTCCACTCTCTACTTTTCTCCGCTCTGCTCTGTACCTAAAGAGGCTGACCTATTATAGACAGCATCATTGGTCTCCTTTACAATCTAGCTTAGTTTTAGGCTTGGCTTGTGAAGAGCACTGGCAAGAGATCTGAGAGCATAAGGAAACTTAAATCTGGATATTTATTCTTTCCTCTCCTTTCCTGATGAATCTCAATGGCTTGGTGGTGTTTCTTTAATAAAGGCTACATTTGTCTTATGACCCTCTGATACAACCACCTGTAGAGTTCACTTAACTTTTGTCTCCTCCTGCCTCTTCAGGCACCTTTTCAGGTGGTAATGGCTGTCTTCTGTTGCAAGATCCAGGATACCATCTCTTCCTATTTTGATTTCTTTAAACTTTCTTTATGTCACTTAAATAGTCCTTTTTATTAAATTACTCAAAGGAATGTATTATTAGAACTCAGTATGTATGTTAGCCTTCTGTATTTTTTTGAAATTGCTGCTTATATCCTGTCTTATTTTTATATTGGTTCATTATTTCTTATAGATTTATAAAAATTCTTCACTTATTATGGATATTAATTGTTTGCTAGACCTATGACAAATAATTTCTCCCAATCTGTCCTTAAACTTTGTATATGGTATATCAAACAAACTTTAAAAGTTTTTATATCATCAAATATATCAATATTTTTCTTTCCATAAACTTTGAATGTTCTTTCTTTCTTAAGAAGTTCTGTTTTTTTTTTATTTCGATAGTTTTGGGGGAACAGGTGTTACGTGAGTAAGTTCTTTAGTGGTTATTTCTGAGATTTTGGTGCACCTACCACCTGAGAAGTGTGTACTGTACTCAATGTGTAGTCTTTTATCCCTCACCCCCCATCCTACCCTTCCCTGCAAGTCCCCAAAGTCCATTACATGTCTTCTTATGCCTTTACATCCTCATAGCTAGCTCCCACTAATGAGTGAGAACATGCCCAATTCCGTCCAGTTGCTGCAAATGCCATTATTTTGTTCCTTTTTTTTTTTTTTTTTTTTTTTGAGACTGAATTTTGCTCTTGTGGCCCAGGCTGTAGTGCAATGGCGCGATCTCAACTCACTGTAACCTCCGCCTCCCGGGTTTACGCAATTCTCCTGCCTCAGCCTCTCGAGTAACTGCGATTACAGGCATGTGCCACCACGCCTGGATAATTTTGTATTTTTAGTAGAGATGGCGTTTTTCCATTTTGGTCAGGCTGGTCTTGAACTCCCGAGCTCAGGTGATCCCCCTGCCTCGGCCTCCCAAAGTGCTGGGATTACAGGTGAGCCACCGTGCCCGGACTATTTTGTTCCTTTTTTATGGCGGAGTAGTATTCCATGATGTACATATACCACATTTTCTTTATCCACTCGTTTGTTGATGGGCTTTTAGGCTGGTTCCATATTTTTGCAATTGCAAGTTGTGCTACTATAAACATGTATGTGCAAGCGTCTTTTTCATATAATGACTTACTTTGTTCTGGGTGGATACCCAGCAGTGAGATTGTTTGATCAAATGGTAGTTCTACTTTCAGTTCTTTAAGAAATCTCCATACTGTTTTCCACAGTGATCATACTAGTTTACATTTCCACCAGCAGTATAAAAGTAATCCTTTCTCACCACATCCACACCAACATCTACTAATTTTTATTTTTTAATTATGGGCATTCTTGCAGGAGTAAGGTAGTATCTCAGTGTGGTTTTAACTTGCCTTTCCTTGCTAATTAGTGATATTGAGCATTTTTTCATATGTTTGTTGGGCACTTACATATTGTCTTTAGAGAATTGTCTCTTGATGTCTTTTGCCCACTTTTTGATGGGATTTTTTTTTTCTTGCTGATTTGTTTGAATTCCTAGTTGATTTTGGATATTAGTCCTCTGTCACATGCATAGTTTGCAAATATTTTCTCCCACAAGGTGGGTTGTCTGTTTTCTCTGCTGATTATTTCTTTTGCTCTGCAGAAGCTTTTCTGTTTAATTAGGTCTCATCTTTATTTTTGCTTTTGGGATTTGCTTTGGGATTCTTGTTCATTAACTCTTTGCCTAAGCCAATATCTAGAAGAGTTTCTATGATGTTATTTTCTAGAATTTTTATGATGTCAGGTCTTAAATTTAAGTCTTTGATCCATCTTGAGTTGATTTTTGTATAAGGTAAGACAATAAGGTAAGACTTGAGTCGATTTTTGCATAAGTGGGCAATGAGGATCCACTTTCATTCTTCTATATGTTGCTTGCCAATTATTCAAGCACCATTTGTTGAATAGGATGTCCTTTCCCCAATTAAAGTTTTTGTTTGCTTTGTCAAAGATCCGTTGGTTGCAAGTATTTGGCATTATTTATAGGTTCTCTATTCTGTCCCATTGGTCTATGTGCCTATTTTTATACCAGTAGCATGCTGTTTTGCTGACTATAGCCTTGTAGTATATTTTGAAGTTAGGTAGTGTGATGCCTCTAGATTTGTTATTTTTCCTTAGTCTTGCTTTGGCTATGCAGGCTCTTTTTCAGTTCCATGTGAATTTTAGGATTGTTTTTTCTAGTTCTGTGAAAAATGATGTTGGTACTTTGATGGAAATTGCATTGAATTAATAGATTGCTTTTGGCAGTATGGTCATTTTCACAATATTGATTCTATCCATTCATAAGCATGGAATGTGCTTCTATTCATTTATATCACCTATGATTTCTTTCAGCAGTGCTTTGTAGTTTTCCTGGTAGTGGTCTTTCGCCTCCTTGGTTGGGTATTTTCCTAAGTATTTTTTATTTTATTTATTTTATTTTATTGCAGCTGTTGTAAAAAAGATTGAGTTCTTGATTTGTTTATCAGGTTGGTCACTGTTGGTGTATAGCAGTGCTACTGATTTATGTACATTGATACATTGTCCTGAAACTTTACTGAATTCATCAGTTCTTGGAGCTTTTTGAATGAGTCTTTATGGTTTTCTAGGTATATGATCATATCATTGGTGAACAGTAACAGTTTGACTTCCTCTTTACTGATTTGGATGCGCTTTATTTCTTTCTCTTGTTTAATTGCTTTGGCTAGGACAATAAGTTCTTATGCTCTATAAACTTATTAAAATATTTGACTACATTTTTTCCAGTACTTTTGTAAATGTGTTTGTATGTTGATATTTAACATTCAATTTCAGTTTATTTTTGCATATAAGAGGCATGGGCCAAGCTTCTCTTTTTCCTTCAAGAGGATATCTGATTGTACTGATGACATTTATCTATCATTATGTGTTTTTTATTGATATTAAATACCATCTTCGTCATAAATTAAAGTTACCTGTATCCGTAAATTTCCTTCTTGTCTCATTTAATCTATTCCCTGATACACATTTCTATTCCCATGCCAATGTTACAATATTTTTAGTTATTAAAGCTTTATGTATAGCTTGCTATTCGGTAGGAGAAATATCCATTTATTACTGTTTTTCATGCAACATTGGGGCTATGTTTGCAAAATGACTCTTCAATCTAAATTTTATAATCTCAGGTTTTAATCAAAGCATTTTGATTTGAATTACTTGAATTTATAGACCATATTAGGACTGTTATCTTTTCATGCATATGGTATGTTACTTTCTTTTCTCTGTTCTTTGATACCCTTCAATAAAGATTTATAATTTCCTTTATTGAACATATTCCATTAAACCTATTCCTAGGCATTTCATACATTTTTTAGTATTGTGAATGGAATATCTGTATTTTATATATAACCATTATATTGCTTATCGCAATTGATAGTTTTTTTTAGTTGATTTCCCTACCTCTTTTGGGTACACAATTATATACACATATGTAATAATCACATGTAATGTAATGTATATAGTTAGAATACACAGCTGGGCTCAAAAGTGAAAAAAACTCCTGACTATTATAACCAATGAGGAAACATACTCCCCTAGTGACAATCTGGAATTGAAACTCCCTGAGTGTAGCATATGCAGATATATATATATATATATATATATGACAAGTGGGTAATGACAATCAAGACTGCAACCCTAGGAAAATTGGAATTTCTACCCTTGATAATGAGTTGTCCCATCAGTGAATAAGACAGTGTACATTCTCTACATTCCTATGAAATACAAGGTCTGCAAGCAAGTTATTCAGTAGATCTTGGTTGGTAATAGAAACACCGATGAAAAACCAGCACTTCCAGAACTATGGTTCCCGTGGATGTGAGCATTCTCCCACAGCGGCTGTTTGGAGGGGGTGTTAAATGTGTGGAGTAGAAGACAATGGTGTCTATGTATTAATCAACTCCCCCTAATCTCCTCCTTAAATGACAGAGTAGCTTCACAGCTATGAAAATTCTCCACAAATCCATGGCTTCAGCATTAATTGAAGACAAAGTATGCTTAAACTACAAAATAATTATGAGTAAATCTAGAATAATAACAAATCCCAGCATAGAATCCTTGACTTTCCCATATAACCTTCCCCACTGCAAGGTTTTATGGTGAGCAAAGGCAGATGAAGAAAAACTGCACAGAAGACAGAAGACAGCAAAGGGTCCTAAGGGTGATTTGGAATAATAACTAGAAGGATACATTCACACTAAATCTGAAAGTTCACAGAAGGGACTAGAAGAAAGGGATTTCAAAATATTTGTGATTGAAAAGATTAAATGCCATAAAAAGCTTCACGTGTGCAACATAAAGGGCCAGGTGTGTCATAAAGGTCTAAGTGCTTGACTTTTAAGAATGATTTTAAAGGAGAGGTGAGATTTTAAAAGATAGTGTTCCAAATACATAGCTTCTGGTGGAGAAAAAAGTTAACTAGGAACAAACAAGTACCTTTTGCTACCTAAGTGGTGCCAAGAAAAAGAAGGAAAAGGGAAAAGATTAGGATCCTATAAGACAAAACAAGCACACAATTGGGGACTCACAATTACTCCCTCTCAACAAAACAAACAATAGTGACAAATTAACAAAAAAAATCCATTTCTGTCTCACTCTCCAACCCTCCCTCTCTCACTCTCACTTTCTCCACTCTGTTTGATTATGGTTTTGTTGTAATCAAATACCTAAAGTTGATTATTCTTTTCGTTTTTCTCTATTAAAGCACTGCAGGCACAAATGGTAGTACAGAATGGCTATGGACTTGGTGGATTCGTTTTCTTTCTGCCACTCTCGTTGCATGGTTTACATTAATACCATTGTCATGCTTTCCACACAAGATGCCAGGTGACTATAAAATGTAATTTATTAAATTGGAGGATAGTAGTTTCTTCCACCATGGTTCTTATTCTCAGAGAATGACTATACTACATTTTTTATAAAATGGGTATGCCTCTCACTGTAGTGGTTTGTCATAGAGATACAATGTCAAGTGCTAGTGTTATTTAAGCAAATAAATCAGGATTACAGTCAAATATTATTGGATTTATGTACCAGAATGGCTTCTTCTTTTTATTTAGTTTTGAGACAGGGCCTTCCTCTGTCACTCAGGCTGAGTACAGTGGTATGATCACAGATCATTGCGGCCTCAAACTTCTGGGCTCAAGTCATCCTCCTGCCTCACCTCCAGAGTAGCTTGGACTACAGGTGCATGCCACCATGCTCAGCAAGTTTTTAAAATTTTTGCTTTTCTTTCTAGAGATAGAGTCTTGTTATGTTTCCCAGACTAGTCTTAAACTCCTGGCCTTAAGCTATCCTTCCACCTTAGCTTCACAACGCATTGAGATTACAGGTGTAAGCCACCACAACTGGCCCAGAATTTCATTATAATTAGTGCATATTTTTGTTTCTCATTATTTCCTTTTAATAATGTTTTATATGTATAGTTCATACAGTGTCTTGAAAACTGAAGCATATTTAAATCTACTTACCTAGCATTTAATGTATTGACTACCTTAGAATTGTTGTAAGATAAAATAATAAGTGTTAAAATTTTCTTGGAAACACTGAAAAATACATCTAAAGTCAAAGAAATCAAATACTATCCTGATTGTAGTACACTTCATTGGCACTAAAGAGTTTTAGTTATATCCAAAGATTATTCCCTCATATTTTAGAGCAAATCAAGTGTGGCTAAATTTTAAAATAAATTAAAATTTTATTTACTCAGTCACAGGAGCTACATTTCAAGTATTTAATAACCATGTGTAGACAGTGGCTACAGTACTGGACTGTGCAGATATGGAAAGTTTTCATTATTACAGAATGTTCTTCAGGACAACACTGTTTTAGAAGATTGTGTCTTTTGATTAATGAGATTGACTTTAGCTTGTTCAAAAATAACTCATTTGCCATTTCAGGATCAACTAAATGTATTAGGGTGTGTATGTATGTTTTATGTATGGGTTTTAGTTATTTGAATATGTCATAAGTTTTTTTACTTGTTTATATATAGGTTCAACACGGATACAAGCTGCAAAACGTAAACGGCTTCATTTGTTTGACAGCAAACTTAAAGATCTGCAAGTTGGAACTAGTATCAAGGATTTATGTGCTGTTTTATGGGTAAAGTAAAATATTTTGCTTGAATAAGCCAACTAAGTTGACCTGCGTAATTTTCTAATAGTGAAATTATGAAAATACCCATAAAGGGTTCAACCTAAATCTGGGTGAGACTTTTGAAGTCTTTTAGCTAACTTATTCACTTTACAGATAATAAAACATAGGGCTGGCTTTGCTGATAACTTGACTAGTGTCAGAGATTGGCACCAGGTATTTTCCTTCTATTTCTTTTAATTTTATATTATTTTGTGTTTATTTTTTCTCTGCAGAAATAAATAAGGCATTTAATGGGATGACATATATGTATCAACATTATCTTTTTTATTATGTTTAAGTGACTCAGAACTCTAGAAGTTGAAAAATAGTCCCACAAACATCATGTTTTGTGGAAAATATCTCAATATTAAATGAAGAAAATCTTTTTTTTTCTAAGTGAAACAAGGTCTATAATATAGACATCGTGGAGTTAAAAAACACCAACTTTGAAATAATAATTTGACTTTCCATTTGTTTTCTCTTCTGCTATTCATAACTTCATCCATTCTGTTGTTTGCAGAATTGTATTTCTCATATACAGATTTTATCAAGTCATTTCTCAGATTACTTGATAGATGAATTTCATACCTTTTAGTAGGACTTTGAAGATCCTTTGCAGCAGCATCCACTGAATTTTCCTATCCCATTTTCTTAGAATTTTATCCCTGTCTCCTCCACATTCCAGCCACTTGGTCTCTCCTGGAAACATTAGGTAATTTTATAGTCCTGTATTTTGGTAGATGCCAATCTCTGTATTTAAAATGTCATTCTCTCTCTTCTCTATTATCAAAAAAACTCTTTGTCAGATCTTACCTTATATTCCCAGGCAAAATGAGTTTCTCCCTCCTTAATGCTTTCATAGATCTTTGTTATAACATAATGAGATATATATATGTGTGTGTGTGTGTGTGTGTGTGTGTGTGTGTGTGTGTGTGTATTCTTTTTGTTATACTGGTTTAATCCTAAAACAAATGTATATGTTGTATAAAATCAGAAATATGTTTACTTGTTTCTATTCTGTGTTTATCTTTTAGTCAAATCAAAAGCCATCCCTCCTAATTGATTACATTTAATTCAGATTTTTATTTAGCTTTAATTTTTATCAAAATATTACATGTATATATATTTTAACAATACAGAAGCCAATTAGTTATAATCTCTTTCATATTGTTAAAAATTAACACACAATTATTAAAAACACTTTAAAAAATTTAAACATGAGTGTTTTAAGGTTTTTTTGTTTTAAGTTTACTGCGAGAAAAGAAAAAAAGAAAAACCAATTCCAATTCTTCTTACTTGGAAATGGAGGGTTTTATTATTATTATTGTTAGACAGGATATAAAATAATATAATGCCTGGTAACAGTCTTAGACTTCTGAATAACATCTATCTGAGTAGATAACTAGACAATATCTGATTTCCTTTTAAAGTTTATCAGAAGGTGGAACTTTTAGAATTGCAGAGCGAGAAATGTGGAAAATCCTGACCTCCAAAATGTGGTGGTAAAAGTGGCAGAATTGTCACCAACTATTTTGAAACTCTGGAAATTAAGCAAAGGCATACAGTAAATTGAAAGCACTTATTCAAGTGTTATTGAACATCGGTTAGAAGAGTAGGGTCTGTGGCATTTAGATTTGGGACTGCATCCATTGTCTTTTATTCCTTCCCTACCCTCCATGTCTTGGTAACAGTGAAGGCTAATGGTCTTCCTGCCACTTGACGTGGTTGATCTAGTTTGGAGCTCCATGGAAAAGTCCTGGGACATTGTAGTTAGCAACTACATTATTGGTGGCAAATCTTTGGAAAAGGCTGGCATCACAGCCACCGAAGGCAGCAATACTGGTTAGGGTAAACAGTAAACCAGCCAAAAATGTAAAATATACATCTGGCCAATGATACTAGGCTTTGAAAGCTTTAATATATTCATGGGGATCTGAAAGGGTTCCAACACTCAGGAGAGGTCAGAGATGGCCTCAGTTACCTGCTGGTTCCTGGCTGAGCACAAGTCCCTACATAAACAGAAAGTGAAAGTCAAAGCAGCCTGTAAACTGCCTGAAACTTGAATATGGGATCCAATCCATGTACAGATCCCCTCAGCAAAAATTGGAAGCCCTACTGACTCAAGACATTTAAGTAAAACCCCTGCCCAATTATTGGGTGGCCATCAAGGTATGCTGACCCTGGGCGACTCCTGGGAAGCCAGGCTTAAAAGTGAAGAAAATAATTAAAAATAGAACGTAGGCTTCAGTGGCTGCACACTCCCAGGGAGATAGAATTTATTTAATTAGTCCTGAAAAGTAATAAACAAAAGACAGAAAATAGCAACAACGCAACTCCTGCAGGTGGAAGTCAGAATCCAGAAAAGCTACAATGTATTATTTGAAGTGTCCAATTTTCAACAAAATCTCATGAAAAATGCAAAGAAAGAAGAAAATGTGACTCTAATAAAGAAAAAAGTCAGTACAAACAGTCTCTGAGGTCGCTCAGATATTGGATGTAGTAAACAAAGACTTCATGTAAACTATCATAAGAATGTTCAAAAGAATTTTTAAAATGTTTGATTATTTTCCTTGTTTTTTTGAGACACATGTCTCACTCTGTCACCCAGGCTGGAATGTAGCAGCATGATCATGGCTCACTGCAACCTCAGTCTCCCTCAATCTCCTGAGTAGCTGGGACTGTAGGTGCACCTCACCATACCCAACTAATTTTTAAATTTTGTGTAGAGAAGTCTCACTGTGTTGCCCAGGCTGATCTTGAACTGGGCTTATGTGAGATAGCTCTGATTTTAGATTAGGGAAAGAATTGCACAAAAAATTAGGGGAAACTACATAACCAACATTTCCTTTTATCTTAATAAAAGAGTGGAAAATTGACTGGAAAATAAGAAAACTAAAAAAGAGAAGTTTGAGGAACTTAATTTGCTAAAGGCCAATTGTCTTTCTCTATTAATTCTATAGTTCTACCCCTCCTGGTTCATGACATTTGGTTTGGATCATTTTCTTGAAATCCAATGGCTGTTTAGAAACTCTTGACACAAGGACTACTAGAAAATCCTTCCAACAAAGAAATCATGTATCACCATCATTATAAGACTTATTGACTAGGAGCTGGCTTAAACATACTTCTCCTGAGTGTCTAGGCATAGATTTTAAAAAATAGTCTTTTCTTGTAATGAATTTTTATTAAAGTGAGACAGAAAATTAGCTATTTTTTGAATGAATTATCTGCTCTTACCATGTTTCTTGCAGGTCATTATATTTTTTAAAACATTTTTCCAAAAAGGAAACGAAAGAGTTTATGAGAAATAAGAACACGTTCACACTGTTGGTGGGACTGTAAACTAGTTCAACCGTTGTGGAAAACAGTGTGGCGATTCCTCAAGGATCTAGAACTAGAAATACCGTTGATCCAGCCATCTTATTACTAAGTGTATACCCAAAGGATTATAAATCATACTGCTATAAAGACACATGCACGCATATGTTTATTGCAGCACTATTCACAACAGCAAAGACTTGGAATTAACCCAAATGTCCATAAGTGACAGACTGGATTAAGAAAATGTGGCATATATGCACCATGGAATACTATGCAAGCATAAAAAAGGATGAGTTCGTATCTTTTGTAGGGACATGGATGCAGCTGGAAACCATCATTCTCAGCAAACTAACGCAAGAACAGGAAACCAAACACCACAAGTTCTCACTCATAGGTGGGAATTGAACAATGAGATCACTTGGACACAGGAGGGGGAACATCACACACGCGGGCCTATTGTGAGGTGGGGGGGGAGGGGGGAGAGGGAAGGAGAGGGAAGGGATAGCATTAGGAGATATACCTAATATAAATGACGAGTTAATGGGTGCAGCACACCAACATGGCACACGTATACATATGTAACAAACCTGCACATTGTGCACATGTACCCTAGCACATAAAGTATAATAAAAAAAAGAAAATGTCAGTAATTTTAATAGTTTTAAAGTAGATAAAATAGATGCAAGTAAAATAAAATATAAAAGCTAAAACAAATACAAAATATTTAACGTTTTTATGAAGTTGTAATATCCATGAGGTTAAAAGTTATAAATGTAAAAGTAGTTGGAATTAGACTTTAAGAACAGAAAGTAGAACAGAGGATAAGAACAAAAGCTACCTCTCTATAGCTGTAAGAATAAAATGGATTAGAAACGTTTAAAAAAGAATAAAAATATAAAGTTTGGAGGTTAGGAAAGGTCACGGAAAAGCAAAAAGAAAAAAGAAAAAAAAAATCCTGTATGGAATTTGGTGGTAAGAAATAAGATTTTATAGAGGAAAGCCTCCCTCTAAATGTGTGGAACAGAGAGCTCAACCGTCTTATCCTTTTTCTTCATCTCACATGTAAGTTTCCTGCCTTATTAGAGGGACTATATATTTGCATAATAGGACTCAGATGAACAAGGAAGTGTCAATGAATATTATGATATTAAAAATCTTGTCAACTGTAAAAGACAAAATGAATGTGAGCTGTTATTGCTGTGTGACTGTTAATTGTTGACAAAATAAATCAAAAAAGCTGCTGTCCAAATTATTTAGTCATCTGCCTATTGCTATCATAGAAAGAAGAATCAATATAAATCCTATTTAAATAACATAATGTTCAAAACTCTATTAGAGAGTGCCAAGATGTCTGACTAGAAGCAGCTAGTGTATGCTGCTTTCACGGAGAGGAGATAGAGTGGCAAGTAAGCACTAGCTTATCAACTGGCTTGTCCAGGAGGACACATTGGGATTCATCAAGGAAGCAACATGACCCATGGAGAAGAGGGAAGTCTGAGACAGGACAGTTGCCCACCTGGGATTGGTGTAGAGCCATGGTAGGCTCCCCATGGAGGGGAAACAGCAAGTGAGTGGGAGCTCCCAGGGTCCCACACTTCTGCCACAGATCTTTGCAACCCTGGGCACAGGAGATTCCCCCAACCCACTCCATCCAGGGTCTCCAGACTAACATGAAGAGCTGCATGGAGCCTGTGAGAGCTGCTGTTCAGGAATGGGAAGAGCTGCTCTTCAGGCACATGCTAAATCCCGGGGCAGCGGACTCCTGAACTATGCTATGCCGCTGTGTTTCTGCCAGTAAAGGAGGCCAGGTTCTCTCATAAGCCCCCAGGATAGGGGCCATATCCACAGTGCTGATAAGCAGATGGACTGAGGGCCTAGCCTCCACTACACCTCGCCAGACAAAGCCCACTGGTGTGGGATGCTAGCACAGCCAACCCACCCCTGCCTGAGCTCTCAGACTGGTAGCAGCTCTGTTTATCCCTGGGATGGGGCTCCCAGAGGTAACAGACAGGCCTGCCATTTTTGACCTCTGCTGCCCTCAGGCTCGATAGGGAGCAGTGAGCTTAAGGACTATTGCAGGCCTCCTGCGCAGTGAAGCTTCCTTATATAAAAGCGATCAGATTGTTTTCCACATGGAATCCTGCCCCTGTGACTTCTCGGTGGGCAAGGTCTTTCCACCTGGGCCCCCATCATGGTCACCCTGCCCTAACCTGAGCCCTTCGGTTGATGATGGCTCTGCATTTCTCTGGGGAGGAAATTTCAGAGACAACTCACAGCCCCTCTGCGCTTGCTGTTGCAGTGGTACCACAGTTACTATCCTTGGGCTAGGAAAGAGATAAAGGGTCTGAGTGCTTTACCCACACCTCCAGCTTGCCATGGCTGCCCTATGGAGAAAAGGCCTGTCTTTCTTGCCTGTGAGCCCCCTGCCTACTACTAGGCAGGGCACCTCATCTTGGGCCTGCAACATAGTTGCTACACCTTGGGCTAATCATACCAATTGGCTACTGCTCTGTGTTTCTCTGGAGTGGAGCCCCAAGAGATTAGTGAAAGGCCCTCTGCCATTGCCACTGGCAAGATCCTTGCCCCTGGTGCCTCCAAGCCAGGGAGGGAAGAAAAAGCATGAGCTTGCCCCAGGGCTATGGTGCACAGCCCAGAAATGCCAAGCTGAGATCTGTAGCCAGTGCTTGTGGGAAAGGAGCCCACACTCTCAGAGCACTGAGAGAGCATGGCTGCCAACACAAGAAAATACAGAGGGGCTGCATGGCTGAGCAAGAGCCCACTACAGGCTACGATGTTTAAGTGCCATCTACTGGATTGCAGCCCAAACTTCAACACCAAAAATACTTGGCTAATATATCCTGCTGTGAAACCAAGCACAGGAATTCTGTCACAAATAAAGATGCTGCACAAAGCCTTGGCCCCCTGAAAACATCCAGAAATGAAGTCAATTGACTCTAGTCAAATTACACCATGGTTAAAGGAACAGAGCTCACACACTCTTTTTACTTCTGAACAACTTCACTAGCACTCCAGCAATGCTTATTCACAAGGATGAAATGGCTGAAATGATAGAAGTCAGAATCTGCATGGAAATGAAGATTTTAGATATTCAGAAGAATGCTGAAACCCATCCCAAGGAATATAAGGAATTCAGTAAAATGAAGGAAGTGATGAAAGATGAAGTAGCAATTTTAAGAAAGAACCAAATCTAGATGATATAGCTGAAAAAACTCACTACAAGAATTTCATAACATAATCTGGAGTATTATTGGTTGAGGAAAGAATCTCAGAGCTTGAAGACCAGTGGTTTGAATTAATTCAGACAAAAATGAAACAGAATTTTCCAAAATAAACGAAACCTCAAAGAAATATGAGGTTATGTTAATAGACCAAATCTATGACTCACTGGCATCCCTGAAAGACAGGGCGAAATAACAAGCAGCTTGGAAAACATATTTGAGGATATTGTCCACAAACATTTCCCCAATCTCACTAGGGAGGTCAACATAAAAATCTGGAAATTCAGAGTACCCTTGTGAGATATTATACAAGATAACTATCCCCAAGAGACATAGTTATCAGATCCTCTAAGGTCAATGTAAAATAAAAAACACTAAAGGCAGCTAGAGTGAAGGGAAAGGTCACGTACAAAGGGAACCCCATCAGGCTAACAGTAGACCTGTCAGCAGAAACTCTACAACCAGAAGAGATTGGGGGTCTGTATTCAGGAATTTTAAAGAAAAGAAATTAGAACCAAGAATTTCATATCCAACCAAACTAAGCATCATAAGCCAAGGAGAAATAAAATCCATTTTAGACAAGCAAATGCTAAGGGAATTTGTTACCAGCAGGCCTGCCTTAGAAGAAGTTCCTAAGGGGATGCTAAACATGGAAACGAAACACCATTACTGACCACCACAAAAACACACTCAAGTACCTAGACTATTGACACTATAAAGCAAATACACAATCAAGTCTACATAACAACCAGCTAACCACACAATGATAGGATCAAATCCACACATGCGAATATTAACCCTGAACAGAAATGGATTATAGATCCCACTTAAAAGGCACAGACCGTCAAGTTGGATAATGAAGCAAGACCTAACTGTATGCTATCTTCAAGAGACCCATCTCACATGCAAGGACACCCATAGGCTCAAAGTAAAAGGATGGAGAGATATCTATCAAGCAAATGGAAAGCAAAAAAGAGCAGGGATTGCTGTTCTTATTTCAGACAAAACCAACTTTAAACCAACAATAATCAAAAAGGACAAAGGAGGGCGTTACATAATGATAAAGGGTACAATTCATCAAGAAGATCTAACTCCCCTAAATATGTATGCAAACAACACTGGAATGCCCAGACTCATAAAAAAAAGTTCTTAGAGACTTATGAAGAGACTTAGATAACTACACAACAATAGTAGGAGACTTCAACACCCCACTGACAGTATTGGACAGATCACTGATGCAGAACACTAACAAAGATATTTGGGACCTAAACTTGACACTTGACCTAATGTACCTAATGGACATCTATGGAACACTCCATCTAACCAAAACAAAATATACATTCTTCTCATCTGCACATGGTACATCCTCTAAAATTGACCACACAATCAGCCATAAAGCAATTCCTAACAAATTCAAATAAAATGAAATCATACCAAGTGCACTGTCAAACAACAGTGCAATAAAAATAGAAATTGATATCAAGAAGATCTCTCAAAACCATACAATTATATGGAAATTAAACAATCTGCTCCTGAATGACTTTTGGGTAAACAATAAAATTAAGGCAGAAATCAAGAAATTCTTTGAAAGTAATGAAAACAAAGATACAACATACCAGAATCTCTGGAACACAACTAAAGCATTGTTAAGAAGGAAGTTTATAGTGCTAAACACTCACATAAAAAGAGTTACAATATCTCAAATTAACAATCTAACATCACACCTAGGGAAACTTTAAAAACAAGAACAAACCAACTCCAAAAGTAGCAGAAGAAAAGAAGGAAACAAAATCAGAGCTGAACTGAACAAAACAAAGATGAGAAAAACCATAAAAAGATCAATGAAACAAAACGTTTGTTCTTAGAAAGAATAAATAAGATTGATAGACCATTAGCTAGACAAATAAAGAAGAAAAGGGACAAGACATAAATAAACACAATCAGAAATGACAAAGGGGAAATTACCACCAACCTCACAGTTACACAAAAACCCTCAGAAACTGTTACAAACACCGCTATGCACACAGACTAGAAAATCTGGAAGAAACGGATACATTTCAGGAAGTATACAACCTCCTGAGATTGAACCAGGAAGAAAATGAAACCCTGAACAGACAAGTATTGAGTTCCAAAATTGAATCAATTATAAAAAAAAAAAAAAAACAATGAACCAGAAAAGACTCTGCATGAGACAGATTCACAGCCAAATTCTACTAGACACAGAAAGAAGAGCTGATAACCAATTCTACTGAAACTAGTCTAAAAAAATCAAGGGGGAGGGACTCTTCCTTAACACATTCTGTGAAGCCAAAATCATTCTGATACCAAAATCTGGCAGAGACGCAAACGAAATAAGAATGCTTCAGGCCACTATCCCTGATGAACATAGATGCAAACATTCTCAACAAAATCCTAGCAAACTGAATCCAGGTGCACATCAAAAAACTAAACCACCACAATTGAGTAGGCTTTATTTCTGGGATGCGAGGTTGGTTCAACATACACAAATCACTAAACATGATTCACCACATAAACAGAACTAAAAACAAAAGCACATGTTCATCTCAATAGATGCAGAAAATCCTTTTGATAAAGTTCAATATCCTTTTGGGTTAAAAACTTTCAACAGGGTCGGGCGTGGTGGCTCACGCCTATAATCCCAGCACTTTGGGAGGCTGAGTTGGTGAATCACGAGGTCAGGAGTTTGAGACCAGTCTGGCCAACATGGTGAAACTCTGTCTCCACCAAATATACAAAAAATTAGCAGGGCGTAGTGGCTGGTGCCTGTAATCCCAGTCACTCAGGAGACTGAGGCAGGAGAATCACTCGAACCCAGAAGGTAGAGGTTGCAGTGAGCCAAGATCACTTCACTGTACTCCAGCCCGGGCGACAGACTGAGACTCTGTCTCAAGGCAGAAAGAAAAAAAAAGGAAACAACTTTCAACAAACTGGGTATTTAAGGTACATACCTCAAAATAATAAGAGTCATCTATGACAAACACATAACCAACATCATACTGAATGGGCAAAAGCTAGAAATATTCCCCTTTGAAAACTGGAACAAGACAAGGATGCCCTTTCTCACCACTCCTATTCAACACAGTATTGGAAGTCCTGGCCAGAGCAATCAGACAAGAGAAAGAAATAAAGGTCATCCAAATAGGAAGAGAGGAAGTCAAACTGATTTTCTTTACAGACAATATAATACTATACCTAGAAAGCCCCATAGTATCTTCCCAGTGACTCCTAGATTTCATAAACAACTTCAGCAAAGTTTCAGGATACAAAATCAGTGTACAGAAATCAGTAGCATTTCTCTACACCAATAATGTCCAAGCTGAGAGCCAAATCAAGAATGCAATCCCATTCGCGATAGCCACAAAAAGACTAAAATACCTAGGAATACAACTAACCAGGATGTTGAAAGATCCATACAAGGAGAACTATAAAACGCTGCTGAAAGAAATCAAAGACAACACAAACAAATGGAAAAATATTCCATACTCATGAATAGGAAGAATCAATATAGTTAAAATGGCCATTCTGCCCAAAACTATTTACAGATTTAATACTATTTCTAATGAACTATCAACGACATTTTTCACAGAATTAGTAAAAAAAAAAAAAGAAAAAAAAAATTCTAGAATTCATTTGGAACATCATCAACAACAAAAACCCTGAAGAGCAAAAACAATCCTAAGCAAAAAAAGCAAAGCTGGAGGATGACACTACCCAACTTCAGAATATACTACAAGGCTCCTAAAACAACATGGTACTGGTACATAAACAGACACATAGACCAATGGAACAGAATAGAAAACACAGAAATAAAGATGCACACCTACAACCATCTGATCTTCAACAAAGCCACCGAAAACAAGCAATGAGCAAATTACTCCCTATTCAATAAATGATGCTGGAATAACTGGCTAGCTATATGTGGAAGTGAAACTGGACCCCTACCTTTCACCATATAAAATAATCAACTCAAGATGGGTTAAAGATTTACATGTAAGATCTAAAGTATAAAAACCATAGAGGAAAACCTAGGAAATACCGTTCTGGATGTTGGCCCAGGGAAAGACACGATTGAGACTCTGAAAGTAATCATGACAAAAACAAAAATTGACAAGCGGGACTTAATTAAACTAAAATGTTCTGCACAGCAAAAGAAACTATCAACAGAGTACACAACCTACAGAATAGGGGAAAATATTTACAAACTGTACATCTGACAAAGGTCTATTAAGAACTCAAACAAATCAGCAAGCAAAACAATCCCAAACAACCCCACTATAAAATGGGCAAAAGACATATTTTTATTGTCCTTTAAAAATTGACAATAAAATATTTGTCCAATAAAAATTGACAAAATTTTTCAAAAGTATCTTTTCAAACGAAAACATACATGTGGTCAACAAATATATGAAAAATGCTCAATGTCACTCATTATTAGGGAAAATCAAATCAAAACCACAATGAGATACCATTGCACAGCAGCAAAAGCGACTATTTTAAACAGTGAAGAAATTACAGATGCTGGTGTGGTTGCAGAGAAAAGGAACTCTTAAACACCACTAGAGGGAATATAAATTACTTCAGCCCTTGTAGAAAGCAGTGTGGCAATTCCTCAAAGAAGTTAAACAGAACTACCATTAGACCCAGCAATTCCATTACTGGATATAAACCCAAAGGAATATAAATTGTTCTATCATAAAGACATATGCATGCATAGTTCATAACAGTACTATTCACAACAGCAAAGACATGGAATCCACCTAGATGCTCATTAGTGGTGAAATGGATAAAGAAAATGGAGTATATATACACCATGGAATACTATGCTGCTATACAAAAATGAGATTTTAGTTTTCACTGGAACATGGAAAGAGCTGGAGGTTATTATCCTAAGCAAATTGATGCAAAAACAGAAAATAAAATACCTCATGTCCTCACTTATAAGTGAGAGCTAAACAATGAGTACACATGGACACAAAGAAGGGAACAATAGTCCCTGGGGTCTATTTGAAGGTACAGGGTGAGAGACGGGTGAGCCCTGAATAAACCTACCTATTGAGTATTATTCTGATTATCTGAGTGACAAAATTTTCTGAAACCACACCCTCTTATGACATGCAATTTACCCATGTAACAAACCTAAAATGAAAGCTGAAAACAAAATGAAAGAAAATAAAATTATAGTTATCACTTGTATTTAGGTCAGAACATTTTGTAGTAGTTTTAGTCTCTGAACCATCTCCTAGGTGTGACTCTAAATAAACTGGTTTTTCTGAAAATAAAGGAGGTGAAATGCCAGCAGATCTAGCCAACAAAAAATTTAAATTTGCAATTAGCAGCATTTTCTAGAGGAGATATTTTATTCTGATGGACAGACTGATGAGCCATTACTTACTTTCCATGGCTAATTATGGGTATTTAGCATAAAGAATCAAGAACAAGTCAAATAAGAAGTTAAATTACACAGTAAAACAAAGACAGCAAAGTGACTTGTTGGTCTCCTCTTTAACTTACGTTTTCCTCCTTTTTGTCTCCAAGGAAAGGTCTTTTACTGGCAGAATCATTGTCTTCTGCCATGCAAACTTGATTAGGGTAGGCAGTAAATCAATGCTTGAAAGACAAAATTCTAGAATTAGTTGGAACACTATATGTCCCACCTTCAATGAACCCTGGTTGAGACTCTACAAACCCTTTCCTCCCTGCAACATTCCTCTGGTCTTACTTCCTCCTCATCATTTGTTTCTGACTTCTATTAGAGGACTATCCTGAACTTAAAACTACTTTTCTGCAGCCTTTATACCTTATACTTTATATATTTGCAGATCCTACTCTTATTTTATTTTGGATTCTTACTAAGTAAGCACATGTAGGAGTACCTAGTCTGATTGGAAAGCAATCCTAGACCAGAATGAACCCCTTCTCACGTGGAAAAAACCTTGGTTGTAGACAAATTCTGTAATTAACAAGGGCTACCTAATAGCCACAGTACTGCAAGATAGGGATAGTTGAATAGAACTGTCTGCTACTGTACAACACTATTCTGATTTCTCCATTTGTATATCAACATCTGTCAGAATTGAGCCTGAGTTCACTGCATGAAACTCTTTGTACATTTATTTGTATATCTATCTGGCTTTCACCTTTGCCTCTCATATTTATATCAAAGAAAAGAAATAGACTTTTAAAAATGCAGGAAATCCTGGGTATTTTAGTGGAAGGGAATCTGTGACATTTTTAATATTTGCTATTCTCACAGTCCCTTTCAGAATACAGTGCCCAGAAATATTTCCTCGTGCATCGGTTACCATGTTGTGTATAATGTAGTCTAAATGTTTTAGTCAAAACTGTTATAGTTTTTGGCATCAGCACTTGAACCCAATAAAGCAATTTTTAGATTACCCCTAAACCTGGGAAATGTCCTAATTTGAGGAAAATGTCCAGTAAGGACACCTTGTTGAAGAGTGACTAATCTAGTCAATTCCTCTTTTGGGAGAAAGTATAAATAAGAGGAAGTGTGGGAAACTCAAACAACACAACTTTGATAAATTGACAGCAAAAGTAAAAGTGCAAAGGCCATTGAGAAAGAGAAGTAAATATGAAGAAAATAGTCACTAGCGAAAACAGACCTAGATGAATACACAATAAGGAAACAGAAGTAACTTGAATATCTGGGTCTTTGAAGCAATTAAGACTTACTCTGAATAATGTCTCATTTCTTTTTTTCTTTCTTTTTTTGAGACGGAGTTGCACTCTGTCACCAGGCTGGAGTGCAGTGGCGCGATCTCGGCTCACTGCAACCTCCCCCGTCTGGGTTCACACCATTCTCCTGCCTCAGCCTCCGGAGTAGCTGGGACTACAGGTGCCCGCCACCACGCCTGGCTAATTTTTTGTATTTTTAGTAGAGACTGGGTTTCACAGTGTTAGCCAGGATTGTCTCCATCTCCTGACCTTGTGATCCGCCCGCCTTGACCTCTCAAAGTGCTAGGATTACAGGCGTGAGCCACCGCGCCCGGCCTAATTTTTGTATTTTTAGTAGAGATGGGGTTTCTCTACCATGTTGGCCAGGCTGGTCTCGAACTCCGGACCTCGTGATCCACCCGCCCCGGCCTCCCAAAGTACTGGGATGGCAGCCGTGAGCCACTGCGCCCAGCCTGTTGTCTCATTTCTTTATGAATGCTGAATTGTTTAGCTACTGAGAAAGTGTATTAGTTTTCTTACTTTTATGTTTAACCTTATGATAAAATTGCATCAGTGGAATTAACAGTGTCTGTTCCTTTTAATCTAAAAGAGCTTAAACACAAAAATTATCTAGTGCAGTGATTCTGTGTGATTTCCAGACCAGTAACGTCAACATCAAGTGGGAATTTATTAGAAATGCAAATTCTCAGGCCCTACTCCAGACTCCAGATTCAGAAATCTGGAATGGGAGCTGCGATCTGTGTTTTATGCCATGCAGATAATTCAAGGCACACTAAAGTTTGCGAACAACAAATCTCGTAATCCAGTGCAATCCTTTAATTTTATAAATTAAGAAATTAATGTGTATTTTCACTGGACACTTGCTATGTGCTGGAAGTTGTATTAAACCACTGCAAATATTCAATTCTCATAACCACTCAGAAAAATAGACATGATTGTTTCTATTTTACAGGTAGTGAACCAGTAATTTAAAGAGAATGAGTAATTTTTCCAAAAAAAAAAAAAAATGCTATGCACACACATACACACACAAACACACATATCTATTACTGGTGGCTTAATTGAGGCAAAGAGCATAAAGATAAGTGTTGTATTTCACTCTAAATCCAGAAATCTGCCTAGGGTAATATAGTATTTACTAAAAATGAGATATGGAGAAACTGTGATTTGTTTATTGATGCTCCAAAAATCAGTTCCAGGGCCAAGATTAAAAACTAGATTTGTTTCTTATTCTGCCTATTGCAGCTAGTACAGAACGATATTTTTATGTAAAATCATAGACTATAGCTATAACTCTCATTAGGGTAGGTGCACTTAATATTCAGTTCTCAATAATTATTTTAAAATAAATGAATAAATAACATTTGTGAATTAGAAGAACCTATGAAAAAGCTGTAATTATCTAGTTAATATTTGAATCTACTACATAAAATAATAGAAAATAAAGGTAAAATAAAAAACTATAGAATAAATAAAAATAATCACCTACATTTAAAACTGGATAATAAAGTAAAAAGTAATCACAAAACTATAATTCAGAAAGTTATTCAGAGATGCTAAAAATCTTCATGAAAAAATTAAAACTTTATGCAACATTATTAAAGATGACTGGGATAAATTGATATATAAACCATGATAATGTTTAAAATGACAATCTTCACACAGGTTAGTTTTTCCTCAAATAATCTATGAATCCAATGCAAGTATAATCAACACTATGGCAAAAAAAATTTTTTTTAAGAAAATGAGAAACTGATTATAAAATTTGTATGTCAGAATAAGGGAAGGCATAGCTAAAATGAAGTGCACTGGGCCAATTTCACATTAAGACTCACTACAGAAACCACAGTAGTAAAAGCAGTGTAGCATTTTCTTAATACAGATTAATAGATCCATGTAACAGAACTGAGAATTCAGCAACAGATTAAATATTATACATAACAACTTACTATGTGATAAAAGAGTCACTGCAGAGATAATTGTTCAGTAGATGTGATAGCCAATTTGGCTATTTATGAAAAAATGACCATGGATTTCTACCTCATATTATGTACAAAGGTAATTTCCAGGTTAATCAAATGTGATTAGATAAAACACAGTTAATGTTAAAAATGAAAGAAATACCTTTGCGGCATAGACGTGGGAAAATGTTAAGCAAGATTGCAATAGTATTAAATATGAAATCGAACTTTATGGATTAGATATATCAAGTCAAGGATTTCTGTTCTGTGAAAGAAACTGTAGACCACATTAATAGATGGGTGATAGATATCTAAATCCAAGTGATTAATGTTTAGAATAAACAAGGAATTTTTAGAAAATCTACCCCCGAATTTCAGGAAGCCTAACAGATAGAAAGAGCCAGTTCATGCACACAAAAAAAATCCCAAATAGCTAAAAATTGTGTAAAGAAAGTTTCAATTAGATTTGAAATTAGAGAAATAGGAAATAAAGCATAGCGGTACTACTTTATACTTGTTACCATGGCAACATTTTGAAAGCCAGCTAATAATATCAAGTGTTTGTGATTATTTGAGGTATACTAGTTATCTACTGCTGCATAATAAACTACCCTATAACTTGGTAGCTTAAAACAATATAAAATATATTTTGCTCATGAAAATGCAATTTGGACAGGACTTGTCCCTCTCAACTATACTTGGGGTCAACTAGAGCAGCAGTCCCCAACATTTTTGGCACCAGGGACCAGATTTGTGGAAAACATTTTTTCCAGGGTGGAGGCGCTGGTTTTGGGATGATTCAAACTCATGGCCTTTATTGTGCACCTTATTTCTATTTATTATTACATACTCACCATAATGTAGACTCAGTGGGAGCCCTGAACTTGTTTTCCTGCCACTAGACCATCCCATCTGGGGGTGATGGGAGACAGTGACAGATAAACAGGTATTAGATTCTCATTGGGATCGCACAACCTAAATCCCTCGCATGTGCAGTTCACAATAGGGTTTGTGCTCCTTCGAGAATTTAATGCCGCTGCTGATCTAACAGGAGGCAGAGCGCAGCTTGGCTCCCTCGCCTGCCACTCACCTCCTGCTGCACGGTTTGTTTCCTAACAGGCCATGGACCAGCCTCTTACTCTTTCTACAGAGGCTGGGAATCCCTGAGCTAGAGTGATCAAAGTCTGGAGAATGGAACCATCTGAAGGTGTGTTTGCTCTATAGTTTTTTGATACCGTCTGTTTGCTAGAATACCCACACATCTCCTCTGCATCTCTCTTGGGCTTTTTTACAACATGGTGACTGAGTCCCAAGGCAAGAGTTCTGAGAGTGTGAAAGATCCCAGCAAAAGTCATATTTTCATTTTACGACCCAACCTTAGAAGTCATGTAGCATTATTCGTTTTGTTGTGACAATTAGAAGGCCTTTCCAAGTTTAATGACCTTTTTATGCGGAAATGACATAGTTCTGGATGGGCATGCTAAACCATAAAGATTTCTTTGATAACTTTTAGAAAGTACAAGCTAAATGAAGAAAATGAAACACTACCATCGTCGTGGTGGTATAGTCACTGTAGTGAAACCTGATACATTCTGGAGAACAATCTGGAGAAAGAGTGGAATAAAGTATGCTAAATCCTTATGCCCTAGGAATTCCTTTCTTGGATATAGACTTCTAGAGACACTCCATCATTGGATCTTAAGGTACATGCGCAGCGATATTTAATATAGCCTAGTTTGTGATAGTAGGGAGTTGAAGGCAAGACAAATAGTTAATCCTACGTGAGCGAATACATATGGAAGAACCGCACTCTGTGACATTAGATCGCGTTCAGAAATTGAACTAGTTGAGTTTGCAGACTATGATCACACCTAACAGGGATGTTTAGGGCCAGAAAAAGAAAATTTAAATAAATTAAAAATATATAAACATAAAATAGCACTAAATATATTTTCAATGAGATATGCATAACCAAGGAAATACAGAAACTAATTTGAAAGTTAGTATTTTACTATCTTTTTAATTACTCTGTGTAGTATAATAGACAATGATAAACCATCACATCTTAATAAATCTTCTAAATAAATTCCACAAGTTTACCAAAATGCAAAATTTAAATAACTTAATTATTTGTATAGGTAGATTTCCAGGAGTAAAATATCAAACATTTTCTGCAGCCCTGCTGGTTTTTCATGAGTATTGCTTAAATTTTCTTTGTTTTGTGTTTTAGTTGAATAAAAGAGACTTGCTTAAAACAGTAAGTAGACAAGAAAAAGTAAGGATAAATTCTAGACATATGGTTAATAATTTACCTATTTTTCTCTAAACTTTACAAAAAAAATTCCAAGCCCATAAATAAAAATTAAAGTAGTATGAAGAGCAAATCAAAATTTAAATTGTCAAAAATAACCTTTCTTTTATAGAATTTGTATATTGATGAATCATAGATTGCTGTTTGGATCTATCTTATCTATCTATCTATCTATCATCTATCATCTATCAATTATCTTTTCAGTTTAGATTGGGATTGGTACATTTTTGTAGACAGACCATTAGCATTTCATTCTGTCTGTCTGTTTCTCTTTATCTAACAAAATAAAATAATTGATATATAACTTATTTTTATTTCAGATTCTGATGAAGAATCCAGTGTTAATATGCCTAGCTCTGTCAAAAGCTGCAGAAATTTTACTTATTATTGGAGCTGCTGAATTTTTGCCTATATATTTAGAAAATCAGTTTATGTTAACACGCCCTGTGGCAACTATACTTGCAGGTAGAGTTACTTTCTTATTGTGTCATTTCAAAAATTTTTCATTGTCTTATTTACGTGCTTATGAAATATGAAATACATGAAATAAATAAAAATATAAAGAATTATATACCTAGGTATGATTTGTGCAAATTTTACAAATATGAGCACTTTGCCATTATAGTGTCAATATTTTTAACATATAAATCCTAGTAAAACCTCTGTATTTCTCCTTTATCCCATTTATCTTCATTCCTTTTCACAGGTAATCACTCTTTTGAAGTCAGAGTGAATCATTCCCATGTATGTTTGTACATCTTTACTGCTTATGTGCTTGTCTATATACATCTATTTCTAAAATTTATGTATCACTTTATACATACTCTTCTGCAGCTTATTTTTTCATCAGAAATTATGTTCTTTAGATTTGTGTTGATCTATATCTATTTAATGCATTTCAGTTTGCTATTTTATTTTATGATTCTATTTTATGAGTATACAATTGTTTATTTATTATCCAGTTAATGGGTATGTTGTTGCTCCCACTTTTTCTCTCTTCCAACCAATGCAGTAATGAATAGGTTTGGTGATATCTCCTTCTGTACATTTGTAAAAGTTGATCTAAGTTTCGACATTGAAGGGAAATTGCTATTGTGTACATTTACAATCTTATGAGATATTGAGAATTGGCTCTCCAAAATAGGTTGCAAATGGAATTAAATGTTTTAACGTTTTAGCATTAATGAGAAAGTTGTAAAGTAATGATTTATTTTAGGGTGTAAAAGGTAAAAGATGCATCCACTAATTTTTAGGATAACAAATAAAGTAGTAGTAAGAGACTATATTAATAGGAAAAATTTAATTAATTAAGAAAAGAAAGGAAAGACAGAAAACAAAAAGCATGTGGGCAAAATAGAAAACAAATCAGATGTGCAGAAATCCTGAGTATAAATCTAAACCTTTTATGGAGTACATTTTTTTTATAAAAGGCTTGTCTGACTGCAAATTGTCCAAAAAGCCAAAACAGATCAGCTTTCAAGGGCCATAATGACATATTTTTTTGTGAGCACACCAGGTTTGGGGCACTCTGATTAATAGAATTGGTAGAACTTGAGGAGTAAATTCATTCCATGTATTTCTTATTGTATTAAATAAGGCTATTATTAATGGATTCCAAGCACCAGGGTAAGGCTACACGCTGTATTCACTTTAACCATCCCCTCAAGGTCCTGGATCTAGCCAGCTGAACAAATCCTTAAGCCATCAAGGTCTATCTTAAAAAATCAGGTGGCTTTCTCCTTAAGTTTCTCTACTGACCTTTCCACTTAGCTTGAGATATCAAAGTGTAACAGAATACATTAGCAATTGCAAATTCTACCTTGGCAAGAATGAAATTTGGGGTAATTTTATCATCTATAATAATATTGATCAGTGAGTGAGGCTGACTAGAGTGCTTTCCAGGAATGAGGTGGTGTCATTGATTATTTCAAGTAAAGTCACAGAAAAATTTTGCCCTATAGTTTCTAATTGCATTACCTATCATAAAGATGACTTCAGTAAGGCTGTGTATGAATAACATACCACTAATCTTGCCGGGAAGCTCCCCTGAGTAACTGAGCATAACTTCATTTTAGAGAAATTTCTAATCTTCGAAGAGCTATACGATCTGCTGGTGGTGATGTAAACACTTGACGATCTTTTATGACCACCCCTATGTTCTTGAATCTATCATTTCCATTTGACAAGTAAGGCTTGTCAAATAGTTATGAGCCTGATTTAGTTCATCCCAAAATGAGAATGTAAGTTCACAAAGTCAAAAGATTTCTGTAAGTTAGGACTTTGGTTTTGACAAGATGGCAGTAGTAAGCTAGTATTTGCTTTTCAAATGGTAGCTGATTTAGGGAGTCAATGAGTGTTATACAACAACAGCTGTTTCTGAATGGAGCCTATATCTTTTATCTAGAGCCTCCAGTCCACGAAATTATCAGTCATGGAGATTTGTAGCTCATGGGGATCATTAAATTTCTAGCATCTCAAAGAAGACAGTATGCTGCGGCTTGCTTATCAGCTTCAATGTAGATTTGTGAATTACACTCACTGTAAGTTAGCTGTTACAAAAGACAAGTAGAATGCCCAAGACCGACATCTACCATCTCTGACATCCAGAGTCCAAAGTGACATTAAGTTTCCTTTTGGTTGGAGGGAAATGAGACCTTTTTTTTGCTTGACTTCCAGAATAATTGAGCATTGTGAATCTGTTTGCATAGTCCCCCAGAAACTTGATGTGCAGTCTTTTGGATTTTGTTGGGATTTATCAGTTACCCTTGCAGGTGAAGGCATGATAATACCAAAGTTAGAGCCATTGAGTCTGAGGCTTGAGATCCTCTAGCCAGCTGCATATCATCGATCAGTGAAAGGTTTAGGCATCAGAAGGTAATGGGAATCACACTAAATTCTTATGCACCTTCTTGTAGCAAATGGCAGAGCTTTAGCTACTCCTGAGGAATAACTAAAGAATATTATAGTATTCTTACTGTAAAGGTATATTTGTGGTTTTTAAGCATGAATGAGAATTAGTCTTTGTCCTTGGGTGCCAATTAGATACAAACGAATATCTTGGCAAAGTCCAGTACAGTATATTAACTGTAATCAGTCTGTGTAGTAGATGCAATGTCTGAAACAGTCAAAGTTATAAGAGCAATAACTGAATTCAGCAGTAATTAATCCACTGTAAATCTCCAGCTTCAGCTCCTGATAACTTTTTTTTTTTTTGAGACAGAGTTTCACTCTTGTTGCCCAGGCTGGGTGCAATGATGTAATCGAGGCTCACTGCAACCTCCACCTTCCAGGTTCAAGCGATTTTCTGGCCTCAGCCTTCCAAGTAGCAGGGATTACAGGCATGCACCACCTCGCCCAGCTAATTTTGTATTTTTTCAGTAGAGATGGGGTTTCTCCATGTTGCTCAGTCTGGTCGCAAACTCCCGACCTCAGGTGATCTACCCGCCTTGGCCTCCCAAAGTGCTGGGATTACAGGCGTGAGCCACCACATCTGGTCCTGATAACCTTTTACACTGGCCATGATGTGTGTTGAATGAAATTACTGCATCTCTTACTACCCCTGCTACCTTATATACTCAAAGCTAGGACTTTCCTTTCTCCTTCTGGGATTCTACATTGTTTCTGTTAGACCCTGTGAGAGGAAACAGGGAGGCATGTTGGATAGCAGTTCATATGTCCCATTATCACGTCTGGAGTTTAACAGCATTCATAGTATAATATTATAAAATATAAATACTAATTATACATTTAGAAATTGAAGCTAAAGCATCAGTATATTAAGGCTACAACAAACATGCATTGAAATTGTCCAGAGTACCACCCACAAGCTTACTTCACATTCTTTCAGGAACGATGAGAGTTCAAAATCTATTCAATGCCTCATCTATGATTTCACACAGGAATTTTATTTGTCTTAGGAAAATCTTCCTAAGAGGGTCATAGCAAAGGTGCTTTATAGCAGTCAGGACACACTACAAAAAAAATCTGAGGTCTTTTATTGTCTTAAAATGGATCCAAGATTGGCATGATAGACTAGAAGAGGAACTGGACCTCCAGTCAACCCAGCTATTGGCTGTTTTGTTTAAACAAGAAATTATGTACTGCACTTTATCATGTCCCAAGAAAATCAGCTAAAATGCTGATAATTCACCTGATGTCTGCTCATAGTGGCTAGAATTTGTTTTTTCTTTTTACACTCAGGGTAATCGCACCTTGCTGGCACTGTTATCTGTAACTTGAAAGCAGAAGGAATCTTCTAATAAGAAAAAAAATTAGAAATAGTTTTTACAGTGAGGCAGTCCTGAAGCTGATGGCCAGATTGACAAGGAAGTTTACTTGCCTAGGGAAGAGTTGATAAGACCTATGGCACTTTCCATGGAGCTGTCTATAAACCTACTTCAGCCTGCAGCTACAGAAAGCCATGCCTCTGTTAGCATCCCGTCATTGTTGCCAAGAGTGCTTAGATCTGTAATGGGTTTGAATTTCATCCTATCTATAAGCTAACAAATTAACCTAACTTAGTTTCATGTGTGCTGGAAGAAGACACCAAACTTCTTGGTCAGAGATGAAATAAAGTTTATGACTCACAGCAATAGCAGTAATGAGAGTTCCTGCTAGGTTTCTGAGCTCCAATTTCCAAAGTGTGATGTGAAAGGAGGCCAGGTGAAATCTGTACACACAGTGAGTTGCATTACGTGAAAGAAATCTTGAGGTTAGGGAACCCAAGTCTTTTACAGTAGGCAGTAATTATGCTTGTCTTTGGCTCCAGAGGGAGACATTATATTTGATATTGTCCAGAGGGGACACTCTCTCTGTCTTCCAAAATTCTAAGCAAAGTTGTCCTTTGCTCTAAGTGAAAATACTATCCTTATTATCCAAGGCTACTCATCGTATAAATATCCTTGAAAAGATAGTTCAGAACAAAGCAGTCAGTGCTTCTGCTTGCAGGATATACAGAAAGTTTTCACCCAATAAATATATTAGTAGTTATGTTAAATATAAATAGTCTAAAGAATGTCAGATTGGGAAAAAGTTTCAATATATGTTACTAACAAGAGGCACTCCTTAAATATGGGAACAGGAAAAGGTTGAAAGTGAAAGAATAGACAAAAGATGCAAATGCTAGCCAAAAGAGTAGCTTGTGCAACTATAGTAATTTTAAATATTGTATCCTTCAAAGAACACAAGAACTATGACAACTCAAAAAGCTGGAATGTCTTCTTTCCTCCAAACAACCTCACTAGCTCCCCCATGGAGGCCAGCACCCCAGTACTTGCTAGCACCCTGCCACAGTCAAAAAGCATGCAGTCTGCCATGCTGTCACTGCTGCTGTTGTTGGTCACTGCTGCTGTTGTTGGTACGTGCAAACAGGATGGATCCCATTGCCACTGCCCTACAAAGTGCTTTGGCTGCTACCATACATTGGAGTGCTGTGACCAGGAGTCCAGGAGCACCTTGACCCGTCCAGCACAGCATGTTTCTACCTTGAGGAGCCAGAGAACAAAGCCAGTGTCCCATACTGGTCCCTTGGAGTTAGGCCACACAGTCCAGGAGTTCTGAGCTGAGCCTTTGCCTTCTAAAATCTTCCAGAAACAAACAGTTGAATGAACCCACCTTCTACCACAAACAAACCCTCAAGGTCATCAAATAGAATAAAAGAAAAAAAAAAATCCAAAGGACAGGAACTTCAAGGATTAAAGGAGCATCAGCCCACAAAGATAAAAAAGAAATAGCACAAGAACTCTGACAACTCCAAAGGCCAAAGGTCTTCTTTCCTTCAAACAACCTCACTAGTTCTCCAGCAAGGGACCTTAACCAGCCTTAGATGGCTGAAATTACTGAACTAGAATTCAGAATATGGATAGGAACAAAAATCAAGATTCAGGGGAATGTTGAAACTCATTCTAAGGAAGCTAGGAATCACAAAGTATACAGGATCTGGAAGATAAAGTAGCCAGTATAGAAAAGAACATAACTGACTTTATAGAGATAAAAACACACTATGAGAATTTCATAATGCAATCACAAGTATTAACAGGATAGATCAAGCTGAAGAAATAATCTCAGAGCCTGAAGATTGGGTTTCTGAAACAAGACAGAAAGAAAACATTGAAGAGAAAAGAATAAAAAGAAACAAACAAAAAGAACAAAAATATACAATTATGTAAAGAGACCAAATCTGCAATTCATGATCATCCCTGAAAGAGATAGGTAGGATGGAAGCAACTTAGAAAACATATTTCAGGATATCATCTATGAGAACTTTCACAACCTATGTAGAGAGGCCAACATTCAAATTTAGAAAATGCAGAGAACCCTCACAAAGTACTTCACAAAAAGATCGTCTCTAAGACATAACCATCAGATTCTCCAAGGTCAAAATGAAAAAACAATGTTAAAGGCAGCTAGAGAGAAAGGGCAGGCCACCTACAAAGGGAAGCTTATTAGCAGACTTATCAGCAGAAACCCTATAAGCTAGACCTCTTAACAGAAACAGCAGACCTCTCAGCAGAAACCCTACAGGTCAGAAGAGACTGGGGGCATATGTTCAGCATTCTTAAAGAAAAGAAATTCCAGGCAAGAAATCCATACCCAACCAAACTAAGCTTCATAAGTGAAGTAGAAATAAAATCATTTTCAAGCAAGAAAATTATTGAGGGAATTTTTTTACCACCAGACCTGCCTTACAAGAGCTCCTAAAAAAAGCACTAAATATGGAAAGGAAAGACCATTACCAGTCACTACAAAAATGCACTTCAGTATGTAAACCATCGACACTATAAAGCAATCATGCAAACAAGTCAGCATAATAAACAGCTAACAACATGATGACAGGATCAAATCCACATATAGCAGTAGTAACCTTGAATATAAATGGGCTAAATGCCCCATTGAAAAGAAAGAGTGGCAAGCTGAATAGAGAAGCAAGACCCAATGATATACTGTCTTCAAGAAATGTGTCTCACATACAATGACACCACTAGACTCAAAAATAGATGAAGAAAAATCTACCAAGTGAATGGAAACTGAAGGGGAAAATGAACAAAAAAAGAAGGGGTTGCAATTCTAATTTCAGATAAAACAAACTTTAAATAAACAAATATTTTAAAAAGCAAAGAGGGGCATTACATAATGGTGAAAGGTTCAATTCAATGAGAAGACCTAACTATCCTAAATATATATGCATTCAACACAGAAACAACCAGATTTATAAATTAAATTATTAGAGACCTTCAAAGAGCCTTAGACTCCCACCAAATAATAGTGGAAGACTTCAACACCTCACTGACAGTGTTAGAAAGGTTATCAAGGCAGAAAATTAACAAAGATGTTGAAGACCTGAACTCAACACTACACCAAACAGACCTGAGAGGCATCAACAGACCTCTTCACCAAAAAACACAACAGAATATACATTCTTCTCATTGCCACATGGCACACACTCTAAAATCAACCACAAAATCAGATATAAAACAATCCTCAGCAAATGTAAAATGACTGAAATCATACTAACCACTCTCTTGGACCACAGCACAATGAAAATAGAAATCAAAGTAAGTAAATTGCTCAGAACCATACAATTTGTATGGTATGGTACTTACATACAAAGTAAGTAAATTGCTCAGAACCATACAATTAAGTGGAAATTAAATGACCCACCCTGAATGACTTTTGGGTAAGTAATGAAATTAAGGCAGAATGAGAACAGAGATATAAAACACCAGAATCTGTGGGATATAGCTAAGGCAGTATGAAGAGGGAATGTATAACACCACACGCTCACATCAAAAAGTTAGAAAAACCTCAATTTAAAAATTAACATCACAACAAAAAGGCTAGAGAAGTAACAGCAAACCAATTCTAAAGCTAGAAGAAGACAAGAAATAACCAAATCAGAGATGAACTGAAAGAGATGGAGACACAAAAAAAAACATTCAAAAGAACAATGAATCCAATAGTTGGTTTTTTGAAAAATTAATAAGATAGATTATTATCTAGACAAAGATAAAAGAGAGAAGATCCAAATAAACACAATCAGAAGTGATAGAGAGGATATTACCACTGACCCCACAGAAACACAAATAACAATCAGGGACTCCTATGAGCACCTTTACAAACATGAACTAGAAAATCTAGAAAAAATGAATAAATTCCTGGACACATGAAGCCTCTCAAGACTGAACTAGGAAAATTAAATTCCTGAACAGACCAATAATGAGCTCCAAAACTGAAACAGCAATAAATAGCCTGCAAACCAAAAAGTCCAGGATTAGATGGATTCACAGTCAAACTCTACCAAATGTACAAAGAAGAGCTGGTATCATTACTACCAAAACTATTCCAGCAAATTGAGGAGGGGAGACTCCTCCCCATCTCATTCTATGAGGCCAGAATCATCCTGATTCCAAAACCTGGAAGAGACTCAACAACAACAACAACAAAAATTCAGGCCAATATCCTTGATGAACATATATGTAAAAATCTTCAATACATACTAGCGAATGAATCCAGCTGTACATCAAAAGCTAATCCACCATGATCAAGTAGGATTTATCCCTCTAATGCAAGGTTGGTTAAACATACACAAGTTAATAAACATGATTTTTCACATAAATAGAACTAAAGTCAAAACCATATGATCATCTCAGTAGATGAAGAAATGACTTTCAATAAAATTCAACATCCCTTCATTTTTAAAACTCTCAACAAACTGGGTATTGAAGGAACATACCTAAAAATAATAAGAGCCATCTATGACAAGCCCACAGCCCACATTATACTGAAGGGGGGAAAGCTGGAAGCATTCACCTTGAAAATCAGAACAAGGATGCCCCTCTCACCATTCCTATTTGACATAATATTAGAAGTCCTGGCCAGAACAATCAGACAAAAGAAAGAAATGAAGGGCATCCACATAAAAAGAGAGGAAACCAAACCATCCCTGTTTGCAAACAACATGATTCTATATCTAGAAAACCCCATAGTCTGGGCCCAAGAGCTTCTTAAGCTGATAAACAACATCAGCAAAGTTTCGGATACAAAATCAACATACAAAAATCAATAATATTTCTATACGCCAACAACAGCCAGCTGAGAGCCAAATTAGAAATGCAATTCTATTCACAGTTTCCACAAAAATGACTTAAATACCTAGGAATACAGCTAACCAGGGAATTTACAGATCTTTACAATAAATTGCAAAACACTGCTCAAAGAAATAAGAGATGACACAAACAAATGGGAAAACATCCCATGCTTATGAATGGGAAGAACCAATGTCGTTAAAATGGCCACACTGCCCAAAGCAGTTTACAGATTCAATGCTATTCCTACTAAACTACCAATGCAATTCGTCACATAACTAGATAAAGACTATTTTAAAATTCATATGGATCCAAAAAGAGCTCAAATAGCCAAGACAATCCTAAGCAAAAAGAACAAAGCTGAAGGCAACACACTACCCAACTTTAGACTATACTACAGTAACCAAAACAGCATCATACTGGTACAAAAACAGACACATAGACCAATGGAACAGAATAGAGAGCCCAGAAGTAAGGTCATACACCTACAGCCATATGATCTTCAAGAAACCCGAGTAAAACAAGCAATGAAGAAAGGACTCCCTATTCAGTAAATTGTGCTGGTATAACTGGCAAGCCATATGCAAAAGGTTGAAACTGGACTCCCTCTTTATACGTATACAAAAATCAACTCGAGATGGATTAAAGACTTAAATGTAAAACCCAAAACTATAAAAACCCTAGAAGAAAACCTCGGGAATACCATTCTGCACACAGGAACTGGCAAAGATTTTAGGACAAAAATGCCAAAAGCCATTGCAACAAAAGTAAAAATTTACAAATGGGATCTAATTAAACTTACGAGCTTCTGCACAGCAAAAAAAAAAAACTATCAACAGAGTAAACCAGACAATCTACAGAATGGGAGAAAATATTTTCAAGGTAAGCATCTGACAAAGGTCTAAAATCCAGCATCTATAACGAGCTTAAACAAACTTAGAAGAAAAAGAAAGTCCCATAATAAAGGGGGCATAGGATATAAACAGACACTTCTCAAGTGGCCAACAGTCATATGAAAAAAAACCTCAGTATTACTTATCATTAGAGAAATGCAAATCCAAACCACAGCGAGATACCATCTCACACCATTCAGAATGGCTACTACTAAAATGTCAAAAAATAACAAGTGCTGGCAAGGTTGAAGAGAAAAGGGAATGCTTTTACACTGTTGGTGGGAGTATAAATTAGTTCAACCATTGTGGAAAGCAATGTGGTGATTCCTCAAAGAGCTAAAGACAAAACTACCATTTGATGCAGCAATCTCATTACTGGATATATACACAAAGGAATATAAATTTTTCTATCAGAAAGACATATGCACGCATATGTTCATCACAGCACTATTCACAATAGCAGAGACATGGAAGCTAAACAAGAACCCATAGACACAAAGAGAACAACAGACACAGAAGCCTACCTGAGGGTGGGAGGTGGTAGGATGGAGAGGATCAGAAAAATAACTATTGGGTACTAAGCTTTGTACCTGGGTGATGAGATAATCTGTATAACAAACCCTCGTGACACATTTACCTATATTACAACCTGCATATGTATCCCTGAACCTAAAATGAAAGTAATATGTCCTTTAGCAGCTTATACAATTTTTTTCTTTATTCTTGATGTTATGAAGATTTCCTACCTTCTTATCTGTGAGGGTGACTTTTTTATTGCTTCTCAGTAGTTGGAGTGTACATTTATTTCCAGGGCTAAAATTTCATTGATTATGTAAATTTTTTATCCTCAGCTGTAATTTTTCAAACATTGTTTTTCTGGTATTACTTGTATTGTTTTTTTCACAACTGCTATAAGCCTTTTTGTGGAGCTTATTTATTTTTATTATCTTTTTTTCAAGAACTATTTTTTGAACAATTTTAGATTTACAGAAATATCTTGAAGATAGAAGATAATATAAAGAATTTCTGGCCAGGCGTGGTGGTTCATGCTTGTCATCTCAGCACTTTGGGAGGCTGAGGTGGGTGAATCACTTGTCAGGAGTTCAAGAGCAGCCTGGCCAACAAGGCAAAACCCAGTCTCTACTAAAAATACAAAAATTAGTATGGTGGTACATTGGGGCACGCCTGTAATCCCAGCTACTCGGGAGGCTAAGGCAGGAGAATAGCTTGAAACCGGGAGGCAGAGGTTGCAGTGCGCCAATACCGTGCCACTGTACTCCAACCTAGTGACAGAGCAAGACTGTCTCTCTCTCTCTCTCTCTCTCTAAATACATATATATGTGTGTATATATTTATATATACATAGAGAGAGAGAGAGAGAGTTTCCATAGGCTGTACACCCAGTTTCCCCTTTTATAAACATCGTATATTAGCATGGTAGATTTGTCATAATTAATGAACCAAAATTAATACAATATTACTAACTAAAGTCAATAGTTTGTGCAGATTTTTTTTTCAATTTTTACCTAATGTCCTTTTTCTGTCCCAGGATCTCATTCAAGATACTACACTGTATTTAGTTATCATGTCTCTTTGAAGTTCTCTTGGCTATGACAATATCTCAGTCTTTCCTTGTTTTTGATGACCTTACAGTTATTAGGAGTACTGGCCAGTTGTTCTGTAAGATGTCCCACTATAGAAAATTGCCTAATGTTTTTATCATGATTAGACTGGGGTTTTAGTTTTTTAAAGGAAGATCCAGAGGTAAAGTATCATTTTCAAAACATCATATCAATCATATCAAGGGAATATACTATCCGTGTGAGTGACTGCTTTTGAATTTGACTTTGATCACCTGGCTGAGGTAGCATTTGCGAAGTTTCTCCCCTGTACTTATTGACTTTTGCTTGTTTTGGTTATTCTTCTGTCACTTTTTTTTTTTTTTTTGAGATGGAATCTGGCTCTGTCACCCAGGCTGGAGTGCAGTGGTGCGATCTCGGCTCACTGCAAGCTCCGCCTCCTGGGTTCATGCCATTCTTCTGCCTCAGCCTCCCAAGTAACTGGGACTACAGGCGCCCGCCACCATGCCCAGCTAAGTTTTTGTATTTTTAATAGAAACGGTGTTTCACCACATTAGCCAGGATGGTCTCAATCTCCTGACTTCGTTATCCACCCACCTCAGCCTCCCAAAGTACTGGGATTATTGGTGTGAGCCACCACGCCTGGCCCTTCTCTTACTGTTTTATCTTTTTTTAACACACACTGTAATAACATAGTGTTCTTTTCCAATTTATCAATTTGCTTATAATTGTCTCTAGTCTGAAGGTTATCCTGAGATTTGAGTTTTTAAGAATTATATTTTTTAATATTCAGGTTTCTTATTTTTTATTCACTTTTTTATTATCTCCTCTTTTTATTTTTCTTCTTTATTTATATGAACACTTTCATTTTTATGTCATTGTTCAACTCCCACTTATGAGTAAGAATATGTGATGTTTGGTTTCCTATTCCTGTGTTAGTTTGCTGAGAATGATGGTTTCCAGCTTCATCCAAGTCCCTGCAAAAGACATGAACTCAATCTTCTTTATGGCTACATAGTAGTCCATGGTGTATATGTGCCACATTTTCTTTATCCAGTCTATCATTGATGGGCATTTGGGTTGCTTCCAAGTCTTTGCTATTGTAAATAGTGCTGCAATAAACATACATGTATATGTGTCTCTATAGTAGAATGATTTATAATCCTTTGGATGTATATGCAGTAATGGGATTGCTGAGTCAAATAGTATTTCTGGTTCTAGACCCTTGAGGAAGCACCACACTGTCTTCCACAATGGTTGAACTAATTTACACTCCCACCAACAGTGTAAAAGCATTTCTATTTCTCCACTGCCTCTCCAGCACCTGTTGTTTCCTGACATTTTAATGATTGCCTTTCTAACTGGTGTGAGATGGTATCTTATTGTGGTTTTGATTTGCATTGCTCTAATAACCAGTCATTATGAGCTTTTTTTCATATGTTTATTGACCACATAAATGTCTTCTTTTGAGAAATGTCTGTTCTCATCCTTTGCCCAGTTTTTGATGGGGTTGTTTGTTTTTTTCTTGTAAATTTGTTTAAGTTCCTTGTAGAGTCTGGATATTAACCCTTTGTCAGATGGATAGATTGCAAAAATTTTCTCCCATTCTGTAGGTTGCCTGTTCACTCTGATGATAGTTTCTTTTGCTGTGCAGAAGTTCTTTAGTTTAATTAGATTCCATTTGTCAATTTTGGCTTTTATTGCCTTTGCTTTTGGTGTTTTAGTCATAAAGTCTTTGCCCATGCCTATGTGCTAAATGGTATTGCCTGGGTTTTCTTCTAGAGTTTTTATGGTTTTAGGTTTTATATTTAAGTCTTATATCAATCTTGAGTTAATTTTTGTATGATGTGTAAGGAAGGGATCCAGTTTCAGTTTTCTGCATATGGCTAGTCAATTTTCCCAGCACCATTTATAAAATAGGGAATCATTTCCCCATTGCTTGTTTTCATCAGGTTTGTTGAAGACCAGATTGTTGTAGATGTTTGATGTTATTTCTGAGTCCTTTTGTTCTGTTCCATTGGCCTATATGTCTGTTTTGGTACCAGTACCATGCTGTTTTGGTTACTGTAGCCTTGTAGGATAGTTTGAAGTCATGTTCCATGATGCTTCCAGCTTTGTTCATTTGGCTTAGGATTGTCTTGGCTATATGTGCTCTTTTTGTTTCCATATGAAGTTTAAAGTAGTTTTTTTTTTCCTAATTCTGTGAATGAAGTCAATGGTAGTTTGATGGGAATAGCTTAAATCTATAAATTACTTTGACAGTATGGCCATTTTCACAATATCGATTCTTCCTATCCATGAGAATGGAATGTTTTTCCATTTGTTTCTGTCCTCTCTTATTTCCTTGAGCAGTGGTTTGTAGTTCTCCTTGAAGAAGTTCTTCACATCCCTCGTAAGTTGTATTCCTAGGTATTTTATTCTCTTTGTAGCAGTTGTGAATGGGAGTTCACTCATGATTTAGTACTTTGTCTATTAATGGTGTATAAGAATGCGTGTGATTTTTGCACATTTATTTTGTATCCTGAGACTTTGTCGAAGTTCCTTGTCCTCTTAAGGAGATTTTGGGCTGAGACGATGTGGTTTTCTAAATATACAATCATGTCATCTGCAAACAGAAACAACTTGACTTCCTCTCTTCCTATTTGAATACACTTTATTTCTTTCTCTTGCCTGATCACCCTGGCCAGAACTTCCAATACTACACTGCATAGGAGTGGTGCGAGAGGGCGTCCTTGTCTTGTGCCAGTTTTCAAAGGGAATGCTTCCTGCTTTTGCCCATTCAGTATGATATTGGCTGTGGGTTTATCATAAATAGCTCTTATTATTTTGAGATATGCTCCATCAATACCTAGTTTATTGAATGCTTTTAGCATGAAGGGGTGTTAAATTTTATTGAAGGGATTTTCTGCATCTATTGAGATAATCATGTGGTTTTTGTCATTGGTTCTGTTTTTGTGATGGATTACATTTATTGATTTGTGTATGTTGAACCAGTCTTGCATCACAGGGATGAAGGTGACTTGATTATGGTGGATAAGCTTTCTAGTGTGCTGCTTGATTCGATGTGCCAGGATTTTCGCAACACTGTTCATCAGGGATATTGGTCTGAAATTTCTTTGTTGTTGTGTCTATGCCAGGTTTTGGTATCAGGATGATGCTGGCCTCATAAACTCAGTTAGGGAGGAGTCCCTATTTTTATATTGTTTGGAATAGTTTCAGAAGGAATGGAACCAGCTCTTGTTTGTACCTCTTGTAGAATTTGGCTGTCAATCCATCTGATCCTGTGCTTTTTTTCATTGGTAGGCTACTAATTACTGCCTCATTTTCAGAACTTGTTACTGGCCTATTCAGGGATTCGACTTCTTCCTGGTTTAATCTTGGGAGGGTGTATGTGTCCAGGAATTTATCCATTTATTCTTGATTTTCTACTTTATTTACATGGAAGTGTTTATGGTACTCTCTGACAGTAGTCTGCATTTTTGTTAGATCAGTAGTGACACCATTGTATCATTTTTTACTGTGTCTATTTGATTCTTCCCTCTTTTCTTTTTTACTAGTCTGGCTAGCGGTCTATCTAGTTTGTTCATCCTTTCAAAAAACTAGCTCCTTGATTCACTGATTTTTTGAAGGGCTTTTCATGTCTCTGTCTCCTTCAGTTCTGCTCTGATCTTAGTTATTTCTTGCCTTCTGCTAGCTTTTGAACTTGTTTGCTCTTGCTTCTCTAGTTCTTTTAATTGTGATGTTAGGGTGTCAATTTTAGATCTTTCCCACTTTCTCCTTTGGGCATTTAGTGCTATAAATTTTTCTCTAAACACTGCTTTAGCTGTGTCCCAGAGATCCTGGTACCCTGTCTTTGTTGTTATTGGTTTTAAAGAACTTATTTATTTCTGCCTTAATTTTATTATTTATCCAGTAGTCAATAAGGTGCAGGTTGTTCAGTTTTGATGCAGTTATAGTTATGCAGTTTTGAGTGAGTTTCTTGATGGAGTCTCACTCTGTCACCCAGACTGGAGTGCAATGGCGTGATCTCGGCTCACTGCAAGCTCCGCCCCCCGGGTTCATGCCATTCTCCTGCCTCAGCCTCCCAAGTAGCTGGGACTACAGGCGCCTGCCACCACGCCTGGCTAAGTTTTTGTATTTTTAGTAGAGATGGGGTTTCACCGAGTTAGCCAGGATGCAGGATGGTCTCGATCTCCTGACCTTGTGATCCTTAAACCTCAGCCTCCCAAAGTGCTGGGATTACAGGCGTGAGCCACTGCGCCGGGCCTAATTCTGAGTTCTAATTTGGTTGCACTTTGGTCTGAGAGACTGTTTGTTATGATTTCTGTTCTTTTGCATTTGCTGAGGAGTGTTTTACTTCTAGTTATGTGGTCAATTTTAGATACGTGCTATGTGGTGCTGAGAATAATGCATATTCTGTTGATTTGGGGTGAAAAGTTCTGTAGTTGTCTATTAGATCAGCTTGGTCCAGAGCTGAGTTCAATTCCTGAATATCCTTGTTAATTTTCTATCTGGTTGATCTGTCTAATATTGACAGTGGGGTGTTAAAGTATCCCACTCTTATTGTGTGGGAGTCTGAGTCTCTTTGTAGGTCTCTAAGAACTTGCTTTATGAATCTGTGTGCTCTAGTATTGGGTGCATACATATTTAGGATAGTTAGTTCTTGTTGCATTGATCCCTTTACCAATATGTAATGCCCTTCTTTGTCTTTTTTAATCTTTATTGGTTTAAAGTCTGTTTATTCAGAGACTAGGATTGCAATCACTGCTTTTTTTTTTCTTTCCATTTGCTTGGTAAATATTCCTCTGTCCCTTTATTTTGAACCTATGTATGTCTTTGCTCGTGAGATGGGTCTCCTGAATACAGCACACTGATGGATCTTGACTCTGTATCCAATTTGCCATTCTATGTCTTTTAATTTGGGTATTTAGCCCATTTAAATTTAAAGTTAATATTGTTATGTGTGAATTTGATCCTGTCATCATAATGCTAACTGGTTATTTTGCACATTAGTTGATGGAGTTTCTTCATAGTGTTATTGGTCATTATTTTTTGGTGTTTCTGAAGTGGCTGGTACCAGTTTTTCATTCCCATATTTAGTGCTTCCTGCAGGAGCTCTTGGAAGGCAGGCCTGGTGGTGACAAAATCCTTCAGCATTTGCTTGTCTGTAAAGAATTTGATTTCTCCTTCACTTATGAAGCTTAGTTTGGCTGGATATGAAATTCTGGTTTGAAAATTCTTTTCTTTAAGAATGTTGAATATTGGCTCCCACTCTCTTCTGGCTTGTAGGTTTCTGCAGAGAGATCTGCTCTTAGTCTAATGGGCTTCCCATGGTAGGTAATCTGACCTTTCTCTCTAATTACCTTAACATTTTTTGCTTTGTTTCAACCTTGATGAATCTGGCGATTATGTGTCTTGGGTTGCTCTTCTCATGGAGTATCTTAGTGGTGTTCTCTGTATTTCCTGAATTTGAATGTTGGCCTGTCTTGCTAGGTTGGGGAAGTTTTCCTGGATAATATCCTGAAGTGTGTTTTCCAACTTGGACTCATTCTCTCCATCACTTTCAGGTACACCAATCATAGGTTTGGTCTTTCCATATAGTCCCATATTTCTTTGAGGCATTCATTCCTTTTTATTCTTTTTTCTCTAATCTTGTCTTCATGCTTTATATCATTAAGTTGTTCTTCAACCTCTGATATCCTTTCTTCCACTTGATCAATTCAGCTATTGTTACTAGTGTATGCTTCACAAAGTTCTCATGCTGTGTTTTTCAGCTCCATCACATCATTTATGTTCTTCTCTAAACTAATTATTCAGTTAGCAGCTCCTGTAACCATTTGTCAAGGTTTTCAGCTTCCTTGCATTGGGTTAGAACATGCTTCTTTAGCTCAGAGGAGTTTGTTATTACCCACCTTCTGAAGCTTACTTCTGTCAATTCATGAAACTCATTTTTTGTCCATTGGTGTTCCCTTGCTGGTGAGGAGTTGTGATCCTTTGGAGGAGAAGAGGCATTCTGATTTGGGGAATTTTCAGACTTTTTGCACTGGTTTTTCCTCATCTTTGTGGGTTTATCTACCTTTGATCTTTGATGCTGATGACCTTTGGATGGGGTTTTTGTGTGGGCATCTTTTTTATTGATGTTGATGTTATTGCTTTCTGTTTGTTAGTTTTTCTTCTAACAGTAAGGCTCCTCTTCTACAGGTCTGCTGGAGTTTGCTGGAGGTCCACTCCAGAACCTGTTTGCTTGGGCATCACCAGTGGAGACTGCAGAGCAGCAGAGATTGCTGCCTGCTCCTTTTCTGGAAGCTTTGTCCCAGAGGGACACCTGCCAAATGCCAGCAGGAGCTCTCTTGTATGAAGTGTCTGCTGACCCCTGCTGGGAGGTGTCTTCCAGTCAAGAGGCATGGGAGTCAGGGACCCACTTGAGGAAGCAGTCATTCCCTTAGTGGAGCTTGAGCACTGTGCTGGGAGATCTGCTGCTCTCTTCCGAGGCAGCAGAGAGGAATGTTTAAGTGTGCTGAAGCTGCACCCACAGCTGCCCCTTCCCCAGGTGCTCTGTCCCAGGAAGATGGGAGTTTTATCTGTAAGCCCCAGACTGGGGCTGCTGCCTTTCTTTCAAGGATGCCCTTCCCAGTGAGGAGGAATCAAGAGAGGCAGTCTGTCTACAGTGGCTTTGCCCCACTCTGGTGGGTTCCACCAGTCCAAATTTCCCATTGGCTCTGTTTACACTGTGAGGGGAAAACTGTGTACTCAAGCCTCAGTAATGGCAGATGCCCCTCCCCCCACCAACCTCGAGCATCTTAGGTTGACTTCAGACTGCTGTGCTTGCAGCAAGAATTTCAAGCTAGTGGATCTTAGCTTTCTAGGCTCCATGGGAGTGGGATCTGCTGAGCAAGACCATTTGGCTCCCTGACTTCAGCCCCCTTTCCAGGGGAGTGAACAGTTCTGTCACACTGGGGTTCCAGGTGTCACTGGCGTGTGAAAAAAAAAAAAAAAAAAAAAAAAAAAAACTCCTGCAGCTAGCTCATTGTCTGCCCAAATGGCAGCCCAGTTTTGTGCTTGAAACCCAGGGCTCTGGTGGTCTAGGCACCCGAGGGATTCTCCTCATCTGCGGGTTGCCAAAACCATGGGAAAAGCATAGTATCTGGGCTGGAGAGCACCATCCCTCATGGCACAATCCCTCATGGCACAGTCCCTCACGACTTCACTTGGATAGGGGAGGGAGTTCCCCAGCCCCTTCTGCTTCTTGGGTGAGATGATTCCCCACCCTGCTTCTGCTCAGCCTCCATGGGCTACACCCACTGTCTAATGAGTCCTGGTGAGATGAACCAGGTACCTCAGTTGGAAATGCTGAAATCACTCGCCTTCTGCGTTGGTCTCTCTGGGAGCTGCCGACTGGAGCTCTTTATGTCATTTATCTTTCTAAGCATTCTAAAATTGTTTATTTTCAAGTCTTTGTCAGACACTTTTATAAATTTAGTCTAGTGTTAATGGGATTTATTTTGTTTTTAATCCTATGTTTTTATTGTTAAATTCATATTTAGATCTAACATTACTATATATTTGGATTAGAGGGAATTGCATCAATGTATGAATTTGCTGTGCTATCTCATCTGATTATTTTCTGACTATATTTCTCCTCCTCCTCCTTCTCCTCCCCCTCTTTTTTCTCTTTCTTTTGCTTACTTGTTTCTAATTCCTTACTCTTGAATAGAAAACAATGTCTTATAATGGTTCTTCTAGCATCCCACTTTGTTGTGAGATTATTAATATTGGACGTCCATTTGTAGAACTAATGGGTGGCTTCGTTCAATTCTTGTTAACAAATCTCTGTGAACTTTTGTCAGTATAATCCTGTCTGTTGTAATAAGCTATAAATCCAGGATGCTTGTTAATAATAGCTCTCAATAAGACAGCTCTCATCTTCCGTTTTGCGTGGAACGGTTTGTCCTTGATAACATTACTATAAAGGACCAAAACTTCACCATCACTGCCCTAAAGTCAATAGGCCTATGGCTTCAGTCCTACTGACAGGTTTTTGTTTCCATTAAGATTCGGGTTTGCCAAGATACTTAGCATAACCGTACATTTTCTGTCTTTTAGTTTAAATACATGTTTGCTATATGTTTAGAGCAAAGGAAATTGTACCAATGTATGTATTATCTGTACTATCAGCTGATTCTTTTTAATTGTGTTTTTCTCCTCCTCTTTTTTAGGACTTGTTTTAATTCCAGGAGGTGCACTTGGCCAGCTTCTGGGAGGTGTCATTGTTTACACATTAGAAATGTCTTGTAAAGACCTTATGAGATTTATAATGGCTACATCTGTGGTGTCACTTATATTGCTCATGTTTACTACTTTTGTAAGCTGTAATCCAGTGCAGTTTGCTGGGATCAATGAAGATTATGATGGGTAAATATAATCTTGTATATTAGACTTTTACATCAAAATCCTACAGCATACTCCTCAGGCAATTAATAATTATCTATCTAGAAACCCTTACATGTTCATATAATTATTGGAATTATTGAACACATACAAGAAATATAAAGTACAGTTTAAACTTTCATAGTAAGGCACAAATATTACAATGGTATCTTTTTATATGACTGTTTATGCCTTCAAAAAGTAATGAAGAAAAAACACATTGAAGAGGTTCAGAACCTAGAAATAAAATTTTGTATTAGAGTGAGTAGCAACTAGGAGACAGTACTAACTGTCTGTGCAAAGCCAGTCTTACCTTGTGTTTCTGAGTTGGTTTGTCTGCCTTCTTATAGATATCAAAGAATGGAACTAAAGTTCATCTGAAGATACGTATGGGTAATATCTCCTTTAAGCTAAACATGCCAAAATTCAAAGAACTAGGCAGAGTTTGATATTAAATACTAAAGAACAAAACTGGAATTCAAAACCAAAGCACTGAACAAGTAAAATAAGAGTTTAAGACTTCTACTTCCAGCAACAATGGATTAGCTTATGGCAGATCAATCTTCCCACTGAGAATAACTAGAAAAGCTGAATACAGTTTAAAAATATTTGGTAAAAGGAATCAAAGAGTTATTTAGGCAACTAGGAATTTAAAGGCCAAAATCCTGGGAAAAGGCAAACCATGAAGAGGAGGGGCAACTTTTTGCAGTCACTTTTTCCCTGAGGATGTTTGCTGATTCTGGATATTGGCAGGAAGCTGAGAATTTGGATGAAGAGTTTGGACAAAATCATCTAGTAAGATTACAAGAATTTTAATAGCATATTAGTCTAAAGAGAAAAAAATTAGGACATAGAAAGGCCATGGTATCAGAGAGAAGAGAAAGGTAAACAAATGATGCAACACTCTGCCGGCTTATAACTCAAGAAATTTGCTATATTATGAAGCTAGGAGGCTAAAATCAAGCAGAAATCCCATGAAAATCTGGGAAGAATTCCAGTCATATTATGATGCTCTGTAGATAGGAGATAAAGTTTAGAGTGTGCTGGGTGAAAGAATCCTGGTAAATCCTGGTTCTCGATTGACATCTGTATAAGGCTAGGACCTAGGAACAGGGGCCTTTCTAAAGTACTATGGCCGGGCCAGGAGTTAATTTGGTCTCTAATTGGGTTAGTGTGGTCAGCCAACAAGCTGTGTCATAGAGAGATAATATGATCCAAAGCTATAAAATATAAATGATAAGTGAACTTCATATCAGTAGCAATAATTATCCAACAGAAAATGGAGAGAAAATAGAATTAACAAAAATAAACAAAACATCAATGAATTGAACAACTTCAGGTGGCCATTGTATGTGTAACTGAAGTCCCCAAAGGAGGGCATCTGGAGAAAGAAAAATATTTCAAGATATTATGGCCAAAATTTTTCAAATTTCACGTAAAAATAAACTATAAACATGTTAAAAACTCAGCAAAACTTTGGTACAAGAAACATGAAAAAAATTACACCATAGTTCTTTGTAGGTTCTGGATATTAGCCCTTTGTCACATGAGTAGATGGCAAAAATTTTCTCCCATTCTGTAGGTTGCGTGTTCACTCTGATGGTAGTTTCTTTTGCTGTGCAGAAGCTCTTTAGTTTAATTAGATCCCATTTGTCAATTTTGGCTTTTGTTGCAGTTGCTTTTGGTGTTTTAGACATGAAGTCCTTCCCATGCCTATGTCCTGAATGGTATTACCTAGGTTTTCTTCTAGAGTTTTTATGGTATTAGGTCTAACATTTAAGTCTCTAATCCATCTTGAATTAATTTTCGTATAAGGAGTAAGGAAAGGATCCAGTTTCAGCTTTCTACTTATGGCTAGCCAATTTTCCCAGCACCATTTATTAAATAGGGAATCCTTTCCCCATTTCTTGTTTTTCTCAGGTTTTTCAATAGTGATGTTGAGCATTTATCATACATCTGTTGGCTGTTTTTGTTTTCTTTTGAAAAATGTCTATTCATATCATTTGCCCCTTTTCAGTGAAATTATTTGTGGGGGTTTTTGTTTAGCTGTTTGAGTTCCTTATATATTCTGGATATTAGTCTCTGTTGGATGGATAGCTTGAAAATATTTTCTCCGAAACTGCAGGTTGTTTGTTCACTCTGTGGGTTATATCTTTTGCTGTGCAAAAGCTTTTTAGTTTAATTAAGTCCCATTTGTGTATTTTTGTTTGGTTGCTGGTGCTTTTGAGGTATCAATCATGAATTCTTTGCCTAGACCAATGTCTGGAAGAATTTTTCCTATGTTTTCTTCTGGTATTTCTAGAGTTTGGAGACTTCTATTTAAGTCTTCAACCCATGTTGAGTGCTTTTAGTATAGGGTGACAGACAGGGGTCCATTTTCATTCTCTTATACATAACAATCCAATTTTCCCAGCATGATATATTGAAAAAGGTGTCCTTTCCCCAAATGTATGTCCCAGTTAACTTTGTCAAAGATCAGTTGGCTGTAAATATGTGGCTTTTCTTCTGGGTTTTCTGTTCTATTTCACTGATATATGGGTCTATTTTTGTACCAGTACAATGCTGTTTTGGTTACTGTAGCCTTAAAGTGTAATTTGAAATTGGATAATGTGATACCTCCAATTTTGTTCCTTTTGCTTAGAATTACATTTGCTATTTGGGCTTCTAGTTTTGCTTGTATGTGCATTTTAGGATTTAAAAAAATTCTATAAAAAATGATGCTGATATTTTGATAGGGATTTTATTGAATATGTAGATTGCTTTGGGCAGTAAAATCATTTTAACAAGATTAATTCTTCTGATCCATGAGCATGGAAAGTTTTTCCATTTGTTTGTGTCATCAGCAATTACTTTCTTGTAGTTTTCTTCTCTTATAGAAATCTTTCACCTTCTTAGTTTAATATATTCCTAGGCATTTTACTTTTTGGACCTATTGTAAACAGGCTTGCCTTTTTATTTTATTTATTTATTTATTTTGAGATGGAGTTTTACTCCTTTTGCCCAGGCTGCAGTGCAGTGGTACAATCTCAGCTCTCTGCAACCTCCACTTTCCTGGTTCAAGCAATTCTCCTGCCTCAGCCTCCCAAGTAGCTGGGACTACAGGTGTATGCTGCCATGCCTGGCTAATTTTTTGTATTTTAATAGAGATGGGGTTTCACTGTGTTGCCTAGGCTGGTGGGAAACTCCTGAGTTCAGGCAATCCGCCTGCCCCAACCTCCCGAAGTGCTAGCATCACAGGCACAAGCCATCGGGCCCGGCCTGGCTTGCCTTTTTAATTTTGTTCTCAACTAGATTTTTATTGGTGTATAAAAATGTTACTAATTTTGTATGTTAATTTTCTACACTGAAACTTTACTGGATTCATTTATCAAATCTAAGAGATTTTTGATGGAGTCTTTAGGTTTTTCTAGATCTAAGATTGTATCATCAATGATCAGAGATAATTTGACTTTCTCTTTTCCAGTTTGGAAGCATTTTATTTCTTTTCCTTTCCTGGTTGCTCTGGCTAGAACTTCCAGTACTATTTTGAATAGGACTGCTAAAAGTGGGCAATTTTGTCTTGTTCCAATAATTTTAATAAATTATGCTGGATAATTAGATGTCTATATGCAAATGAACTTTAATTCACATCTTGTACCACATAAAATTATTAGTTCAAAATGGATTATATATGAAAATATAAAATATAAAACTCCAAAAATATAAGAGAAAATATTTTTGATTTTGCATTTGGCAAGTATCTTTTAGATGTGACACCAAACACATAATCCAAAAAAAAAAAAAAGAATTGATAAATTGAAACTTGTCAAAAATTTTAAAACTACTGTTTGAAAGAACTTGTTTATGGTACGAAAAAGCAAGCCATATAATGTGCAAAACTATTGGAAAATCATATATCTAACAAAAAAATTACTTCCAGAATATTAAAAAATAAGCAATCCAACAAAATGGGCAAATGATTGGAACAGATATTTAATAAAAATGCAGATTGAAAATAAATACATGGAAAGATTATCAACATCATTTCTCACTAGCAAAATGCCTATTAAAACCCAAAATATGAAACTACTACACCCCTGTTAAAATGTCTAACATTTTTTTAAAAAGAGACTATACCAAGTGTTGGTGAGGAGAACAAATGAAACTCTTATACACTGCTGATGGAAATATGAAATATCACAACAGTTCTGAAAAACCGACAGTTTCTTAAAAAGTTAAGTTAACCTACCGCATGATGCAAACATTCTATTTCTTAATATTTATCCAAGAGACATGGAAGCATATGACCATACAGAGACCAAATAAAGACCAGCTGCATGAAAGAAGCCAAAGAAACTTGACATATTGTATGATTCTATTTCATAAACTCTTAGGAAATTCAAACAAATGAATAGTAACAGAAAGTAGATCAGTGTATGCCAGGGAGTGGGGAAATTATAAAGGCGCACAAGGAAACTTTTGGGGTTTTATTATTATTATTATTATATTTGTTATAAATAAACTTTTGATTATTATGTTTGTTGGCATGATTTTGGTGATGATTGCACAAGTGTATAGATATATCAAAAATTTTCAAATTTTAATCTTAGTATGTGCAGTCTATTGTACCTCAGACCTCAGTAAAGCTGTTAAAAAAAGAAATTATTTCAATAAGCATATTTTATGGATCTCACTGATATCTTGACATTTGCTTCAATAATTATAAAATAATGGTAATATGATTACATTCAATCTTGTTTCTATAGAGAAGGGCAGTTGGGAAACCTCACAGCTCCTTGCAATGAAAAATGTAGATGCTCATCTTCAGTTTATTCTTCTATATGTGGAAGAGATGATATTGAATACTTTTCTCCCTGCTTTGCAGGGTGTACGTATTCTAAAGCACTAACCCGAAAAAAGGTAATTATTTTTTATAATTATTATGTTTTGTTATACATTTATATTTTCATATTATAATTATTATTTTGTATGCTTCTTCCTCTTTAGTGAAATGTTCGACTTGTAAATGCTATTAACATTTTTTTTCCAACTCTCTATAAGACCTATTTTTTCTTGTTTTCCCCTTTTAAGTGTTAAAGACAAGAAAATAAAATTTGTTTTTATTTTTGGTGTGTGTTTATTTTTTGAGACAAGGTCTGAATCTGTCACCCTGGCTGGAGTGCAGTGGTGAGATCCCAGCTCACTGCAACCTCCACCTCTTGGGCTCAAGCTATCCTCCCACCTCAGCCTACAGGATAGTTGAACCTGCAGGTGCACTCCACCACACCCAGCTAATTTTTGTAATTTTTTTTAGATATGGAGTTTTGCCACACTGCCCAAGCTGGCCTTGAATGCCTAAGTTCAAGTGATTCACCTGCCTTGGCCTCACCTCCAAAACTGCTGGGCTTACAGATGTCAGTCACCGTGCCTGGCCAAAAATTTGTTTTATATTGCCGCAATACAAAGAGCTTACGGAAATTGGGAGTGAAAGAGACATTCCTACATTAAAATGTCAATGAAAAGAGTCAAACTCTGTATTTGAAGAGATTTATTCTGAGCCAAATATGAGTGACCATGGCCTGTGACACCTTGGGAGGTCCTGAGAAAGTGTGCCCAAGGTGGTCACAGTGAAACTTGGTATTATACATTTTAGGGAGGCATGAGACATCAATCAAATACCTTTGAGAAATACATTGGTTTGATCCAGAAAGGTGGAACAATTTGAAGACAGGGGAGGGGAGAGTGGTAGTTGGGGTAAGGTTTTGGGGTGGGGCTTCCAGGCCATAGGTAAATTTAAACATTTTCTGGTTGACAATTGGTTGAGTTTGTCTAAAGACTTGGGATCAATAGAAAGGAAATGTCCAGGTTAAGAAAAAAGATTGTGGAGACCAAGGTTCTTTTGAAGTCTCATAGTGGCTGCCCTTAGAGACAACAGATGACAAATGTTTCCTATTTAGACCTTTTAAAAGGTGATAGACTCTCAATTAACCTCTTCAGGATTGGAAAGGCCCGGAAGAAATGTTATGTAATTTGTTATGTTAATAGAGATTCTTTACAGATGCAAATTTCCCCCTACAAAGGACTGCTTTGCAGGACCATTTCAAAATATGGCAAAGAAACATGTTTTGACGTAAAATATTTTGATTTTCTTCTTTGTCACCTAATGTTATGCTAGAGTCAGATTGGAAAGTTAGTCACGATATATGGGTTAAATAAAACCCATCTGATGAGAATTTATGGTTTGAAGGGCATGTCTCCCCAGATCCCTAAGATAGGAGTTTGGGCAAGATTAAAGAAAAAAATCAGAGTTTCGTCCTCAATAACACATCTATGGGGCCAGGTGTAGTGGCTCATGCCTATAATCCCAGCACTTTGGGAGGTCTAAGAGGGCGGATCACTTGAGCCCAGGAGTTTGAGACCAGCCTGGGCAACATGGCGAAACCCTGTCTCTACAAAACATACAAAAATTAACTGTGCATGGTGGTACATGACTGTAGTCCCAGGTACTCGGGAAGCTGAGGCTGGAGGATTGCCTGAGCCTGGGAGGTCAAAGGCTGCAGTGAGTTATGATTGTTCCACTGCACTCTAGCCTGGGTGACAGAGTGAGAACACATCTCATAAAAACACAACAACAACACACACACACACACACACACACATATTACATCACCCCAACTTTATTGTTTTAAAGCAATGGGGAACTGTTATCTACCTCTTGCCATAGCAAAGTTGAATGAAACAGCCTGAGAGAACCTTCCCCTACGTAGTTTGTCTTAGCTCTATGCTGTAAGCAGCACCCAGTTCCCTCACAATCTTTTACACACCTAGAGGTTGATGAATACTATCCTTTTGGTCACCTTTCACTGAGTTTTTTCTCCTACTGAAGAATTCAAATTGTTTACTCTCCACCTTTTTGCTGCTTCTCTCTTTCTGCTCCACATTAATTTAGATGTGGAAATTAGTCCTATGGTTTATCAGAAGTCACCCTAACTTGTATGCTTTTGTTAGTACATCCAGGAAAGTGAGAGAGTTAGTTAGAGTTTCACAGGGCAATAACATATGTGACTTGAATATATGTTATTTCTGTTTGTCCTTTGGCATTTATGTAAATTGAGACTATTTAAAAATTCCCTTGTGTGCTCATCTGTGGGGCCATTACCATCCCAATCCCTTATTTCTCTGGGCTTTCTGCCACCCTGCTAACACATTTTCTTCTTCTGTCATGGAGAACAGTTGACCACTCTACCACTTGTTGAGGTTAATTTTTTAATATCCCAAGTTGCATAAATAAGCTTTTAGCTAAATGATGGACTATCTACTCCAACTTTCACCTTTTAAATAGCATAGAAGTATGGATCCATTCTTTGAAAATTCTGTTTCTCTTCCCTTGCTCTGACTAGTCTTTGAGAATGGAAGAGAGCAGCAAAGAGGTGTGGTGCCTTTTCTGGCCTGCCCATGGCCACCCATGGACAAATCAGCATGCACTACCTCCCCTCTGAGGTCCATAAAAGCCCGGGGATCAGCCAGAGCAGGCAGAGGATGGAACAATGAAGGATTAACAGCTACAGAGAGGAGCTACCCTCTCTGCTTAGAGCTGCAGACATGGGGATGACCAGTTGCAGAGAGGAGCAACCCTCTTGAGGGACTCCTCTCTGCTGAGAGCTGAATACTGGACAGGATAACCTGCCTACAGAGAGGAGCTACCCACTGCAATTCTCCTCTGAGCTGTTGTAACACTCAATAAAGCTCCTCTCCTTGTTAACCTTCCACTTGTCTGCCTACCTCATTCTTCCTGGACACAGGATAAGAACTTATGCAAAGGCACATTAACCATGGAGATTTCTGGCCTCTAAAGCGACATCCCAAAGATCCCATAACACCACTTCCTCTCCTTCATTTTATTTTGCTATAAGTAAATTATTTTTAAATGCTCACTATGTCATCACAGTATACAGTAAAACTGTTTGACCTTGATGTTTTGATTCCATGGAATATTCAAGAGCTAAACATTCCATCAAGGATATAGTTCCAACCCCTGCTTCCTTTTTTTCTAGGGAATCTCTTTTAGAGATTTTATTTATTTAATGAAACTCTTCATAGTTTTTTTTTTATATTTCTCTAAGAAGTAATTAATTTATGAGGAATAATAGTGATAGAAATAATCCACAAAATAGTCACTCAAACTGTGTGATAACATTTGATACTTAATGAGAACTGAAAGAAGAATAAAATCAATATGTCAGAAATTGCCTAATAAGACAATTAGCCTTACTAGAAAAAAATGACTTTGATAGAAAACCTACAAAGTAAAAGCTGTTAGTAAAATGTGATATGGATGGAACTGATTAATGGATAGAATAAGCATCAATTTCAAATGGGAAAAGATCGATACCAATAAAAATAATCTTAACAAAATAAAAATTAAAATAAGATACACTATACAAAAAATGATCAAGTACCTATATGCTGTTAATGGAATCCCCTTTGAAAAATATTTTCTTAATGAAAATATGACAAGTGTGAAAAAATTCTGATTAAATATTCCTATTCAAAATATGATCAGGGCCAATATAAGTCGAAATTGGATGCTCTTCAATGAAGTTTATGCAAAAGTTTGTGAGAGAAGTAGTAGGAAATACTATACCTCTAACGATTTTTAGGTTTCTCTAGAAAAGTACAGCTGTAGTAAAACTGAAAATACGTATCTGCTGTTGATATTGATAATATTCCTGGGGAGGTTTTCCTCATTGAGAACCACATGTATTCTTCTTATCCGTGCTTCCAAAGATCTTCAAATTTCTTTATATAGATATTAAAGAAATTACGGGCTTTTTTTTTTGTAATCTCCGCAGGACTGATTCCTTTCAATAGCTGATACAGTTTTCATTATAAAATAGCAATATGGAATATTCTTCCAGAGGTTCAACAGAAACTTCATTCTATTTATCTCTGAAGAAGAAAGTAAATCACATCCAAAGGATTAAGGAATATAAGAAGCAAGGCTTCAGGTTCTCATTCAGCTTAAATATCATTGGAATATTTTAATTTTATTTACTGACCTCCTATCTTTGTGCTATTTTTAATATGTATTTTTATATGTTTTAAATGAAATATGCTATTATAATTTGGCTTTTATACAGTCAATATTGACTTATATTTACCCTTTTCCTTGCATTTCCATTGTTTCATATGGAATTATTTTTCTTCTGCCTGAAGAACCTTATTTCACCTTCATTTTCAACACTGTTTTCACTGGGTATGGAATTTTAGATTGGTAGTGATTCCCCGACTCCTCATTCCCCCCACCACCAACATTTTGACACCATATGTTGTCTTCTGTTTCTGGATGCTTTGGGATTTTCTCTTTGTTTTTGGTTATCAGAAGTTTTCCTTTGATGTATATAGATGTGGCTTTGATTATGTTTATTTTGCTTGGGTTTCACAGAGTATCTTGAGTCTGTGGATTCTTGTCTATCAGTTGAAAAATTCTTAGCTATTAACCTCTCTCTCTTTCCTGTATTTTTGGGAACTATGTATTAGTTTATTCTTGCTACATAATAAATTACAGTAGCCCTTGCATCCATAATTTAAATGACCTGCAATCAGCTGTGGTCTGAAAATATTAAAATATTTTGGGAGACACAGAAGAGAGAAAGAGAGAGAAAGAATCTTCACATAACTTTTATTACAGTATTGCTATAATTGTTCTATTTTATTAATAGTGTTAATATCTTACTGTGACTAATTTATAAATTAAACTTTATTATAGGTATGTATATATAGGAAAAAAAAGAGTAGATATAGGGTTCAGTTCTATTCATGGTTTCAGACATACAGGGATCTTGGAATGTATTTCCCATGGATAAGGGGGGATTATTGTACCACAGTTTTAGTGGATTTGAATAACACTCATTTATTAGCTCTCAATTCTAAGGTCAGCAATCCAGACATGCCATGCATGACTGGATTCTCTGCTCCAAGTCTCACAGGCTGAAATCAGGGTGATGGCTGAGTTGTGCTCCTTTCTGGAGGGCTTTGGAAAGAGTTCACTTGTAAGTTTCTTCAGGTTATTGACCAAATTTGGTTCCCTTGGGTTAAAAAAACAAGGCTCTAATTTTTTTGCTAGCTGTCTGTTGGAGGCCAGTATTAGCTTTCAGAGGCCACCCACATTCTTTCACAAATGACTCCCTCCATCTTCAGTGTTAGCAACAGAGAATCTCCCTTACATTGTATATTTTGTATCTCTGATTTCAAGAGGAGCTTAGTACATTTTAAGTCTCACCTAATTAGGTGAGATTTATCCAAGATAGTTTTTCTTTCTTAAACTATGCCATAGAATATAATTGGGTAAAACAGATTGATGCAGGCAGATGAGCTCCAAAATTGGGGCTTAGCCCGGGAAGGTTCTTGGCCTTGCCCAGGAAAGAATTCAAGGGCGTCATTCAAGGTCGGTATTACACAGAAACTTTTATTGAAGCACTGGTATACAGTAGCAGCAGAGAGGTACTACTCCTTCTGCAGTGGGGCTACCCAATAGGCAATGTGCTCACAGTAACAGCTCAGAGGCCGGTCTGCAGGTATATTTATATCCACTTTAATTACATGCTAATTAAGGGGTAGATTATACAGAAATTTCTAGGAAAAGGGTGGGGGGTAACTGGGATGTTGGGTCATTGCCATGGAAAGGGGTGGTAACTACTATTGTTGCCATGGCAATGGTAAACTGACATGGCACACTGGTGGACATGTCTTATGGACAGCTGCTTCACCCTGTCCCTGTTTTAGCTAGTCCTCAATTTAGTCCAATGTTTGAGCCCCCACCTATGGAGTTGAGTCATGCCTTTTGCTTCCTTATCAACTTACAGTCCTAGGGATTATGTAGGATATACACAACAGAGGGAGAGAATCTTGGGTGCTGTTTTGGAATTCTGCTTAACCCAGACTACAGATAGTCATTTCTACTTCTGTTCCATAATCTGTTGCCACTTTTTCTCTTTTCTATCCCCTTTCATCTGTTTATTTAAATATAGATATTTTCTGTTCATCTATCTTCCAGTTACTAATCCTCTATTCCACAGTGTCTGCTCTGCTGTTAAACCCATTTTCTGAGGTTCTAATTTCACTTGTATTTTTTAGTTCTAGTATTAATGCTTTTTTTTTTTTTAGAATACAAATCTCTGGTGAAATTCTACATAATTTAAGCTATGTTATTCATTTGTCTCCTGTACTTTCTGGAAAATATTAATCATAACTATTTTAACATTCTTACTATTAACTCCGCTATCTAGTTCACCTATGAATCTACTTATATTGTTTATTTTTCTCTCATTTTAAGTCAGTTTTTCATGTCACTTTGTGTGGTTTATAATGTGTTAAATTCTGAACACTTTGTATGAAAAATATGTAATATAGTTGTATAATTGTCTATTTCTTTTTTTTATTTTTGTGTTGTGTATTTATTAGTGTGTAGGTTCTGTTATATGCCTATGTATTAGTAATTGTCACATCTTTTTGATGAACTATCCATTTATTTTTCTAAAATTTTCCTTTTCATCTCTGATGATAATATTCTTTGTCTTGAAGTGTATTTTCCATGATATTAAATCATTATTATAGCATTATTTTGCTATTTTTATGTTGTATTTTATTTCTATTCTTTTGTTTTCCACCTATCTGTGTCTTTACATTTAGACTGTCTCCTGTAGCCAGCATAGAGTAAGTATGGGTTTACCTTTTCTCCAATTCTGTTATTCTGTCTTTTAATTGGAGTTCCAAAATTATTTACATTTAATAGAGTTATCAATATGGCTGAGTTTAGATCTACCTGCCCATTTTATTATTGGAATTGAATACACTTTGCTATTTCATTTTAGTATACCTTGATATCTTGTTTTGTTTTGTTTTTTTTTTTTGAGACGGAGTCTCGCTCTGTCACCCAGGGTGGAGTGCAGTGGCCGGATCTCGGCTCACTGCAAGCTCCGCCTCCCGGGTTCACGCCATTCTCCTGCCACAGCCTCCCGAGTAGTTGGGATGATATCTTGTTTTATCTCTTTGAATTGATTTTTAATTGATGGCTTTTAGATTATATAACATTTCACTGTCTATTTAGAATTAATATTATAGCACATAGTGTAATATAAAACTCACCATATAAGTATAAAACTCACCATATATGTACCTTTACTTCTCCCCAGTAACATTTATGTTGCAGTTTGTAACATGTCTTATAGCTATACATATGTTCAAATTTGTGATAGATAATATTATGACTTGTTTAAAAAAATCATACTTAAAATATCTTATGAAAATAATATAGCCTTATATTTACCCAGAAATTTAATATTCATCATTCATGAAGATGTGAGTTTCATTCAGCATCATCATTTGCCTTAAGTTTGAAGAACTTATTTTGGCATTTCTTGTAAAGAAGGTAGGCTGGTGACATCCTCTTAGTGTTCTTTTAACTTAAGATATCTTTGTCTTGCCTTCATTCCTGAAGTTTATTTTCACTAGACATTGAATTCTGGGGTGATCATTATTTTCTTTCAACACTGTAAATATGATGCTTCTCTGTCTTCCAGCACCCATGGTTTCTGATGATACATCTACAGTGATTCAAATAATTGATTTACTTGTATATAATATATATTGTTTTATCTAGCTATTTTCAGTATTTCTTTTTTTCTTAATTTTGCTTTTCATTAGTATGATGGTTTGGTTTTCTTTGAGTTTATCCTGTTTGGAATTCACTGAACTTCTTGAATCCATAAATTTATATTTTCACCAAATTTGAGTAGTTTTCAGCAATTTTTAATTTAAATGCCTTTTTCTACCCCAATATCTTTCTCTTCTCCTCCACAATTCAGCTGCTTTTCTTTCATTTAGAACTTCTATAGGTAGTTACTTTTTACATATTTTAACCAGAGTTTTTATTTGTAATCAATTGGAGGTATGAGACTTGGAGGACTTAAATCATGTCAGAAAACGGACTCTCACTAATTATTTTAAATGCTGTAAAATTGTATAACAAGTAATAATACAATAAATAATTTGGCTTTTAAATTAATGTTCCCGTGTTGGAGAATTCTGTGAGATACCTCCAGTGTATGGAGTTATGTGTATTTTCTTTTTATTTAGGTGACATTTTTCATATGTTTTGAATTAAAGTTGTGGCTGTTTTATCATTTCATCAAATGTAGAACTTACTTCTCTCTTTTTATCCTTGCTCTTTGGTTTAATTTCTGCAATGCCAGTTGAGTAGTTGCCTCTTTACTCTATAGGTAATAGAGCACAGGTATACATTCTCTAGCGTTCTCCCACAAAACTTGGATTTTTTTATGCTTCTATTAGTCTAACATTTTATACAAACATTGTGTATAGAAATCCATTATAGTAATACCAAGTTTATGAAAATAATATTTAACTCTAAAATTAAAACATAAATAAAAGCAACACAGAGATACTCCCTTCTCTTTTTAAATGTGATAAATTTAAAAATGTTGATAGTTCAAATTAACACATAATCTTATATGTTTCTGGTGTTATAAACTTTTAAAATACATTCTTCTTTTTTTTTTCTTTTTGAGACGGAGTCTCGCTTCATCACTCAGGCTGGAGGGCAGTGGCACAGCTGTGGTGCGATCTTGGCTCACTGCAAGCTCTGCCTCCCGGGTTCATGGCATTCTCCTGCCTCAGCCTCCCAAATAGCTGGGACTACAGGTGCCTGTCACCAGGCCCGGTTAATTTTTTGTATTGTTAGTAGAGATGGGGTTTCACCATGTTAGCCAGGCTGGTCTCGATCTCCTGACCTCGTGATCCACCTGCCCCGGTGTTGTAAAGTGTTGGGATTACAGGCGTGAGCCACAGTGTCCAGCCTAAATTACATTCTTAAGCAATTTGGGGATACATATCAAACAACATTTAAAATGCTGATGTTCTTAGATGCAGTATTTTCCATAGTGAGTCTCAATTCCAAGAAAATAAAATAGATATTGGACATCTAAGTAATATTTTAAAACTCAGAAGGAAATAAATTGGCAAGTTGTAGGAATGAATTTACGTAAATGGTGACATATGTACTTGAAAGAATAATATGAACCTTTCAGAGATGACTAGTCGAAAAATAAGAAAAATAAAAAGTAGAAAAATAATTAGAAAAAATAAGTAGAAAAATAGAAAAAATGTATATGTGTAATATAAAATTCAATTAAAAGTATTGATTATATACTGTACTTGTTAGGAAATTTGTCTTTTTGGTTCACTGTTATTTGTAGCATCTAGATTACTGCCTGTTTCTTTGCAGATGCTTAATAAATATTTGTCAGATAAATAATCATAAAATGCTACTTTAAATTTATATCTTTTTTGGGATACAGTAGTAGTTTTTCACTGTAAATAATTCAAATAATTTAGGCTGTGCTGTTAAATATGTCTCTTTTCTATCACAGGCCATTGATACTTTGTGCTCATATTCAGAGGCAACAAATTTTACTGTCTCTTTTTATGCATCATTATAGAAATACACATGTTAAAGCATATAGAGCCTTTTCTATACAAATGGGAGCATATCATACATATTATGCACTTTGTTCTTTGATTTAACATGATATCTTAGAAAATGAAAAAAATACTTTAAGATAATATCCATCATTGGGGACTTGACTATTTTTACTTTTTTCATTTTTCTTAAAAATGAAAATATCTTAAAAATATTTTCAGTGGTCATGAATTATTTTTATAATGAAAAATAATGAAGCTTAAGTTAGCACTGTACTTTCATTACCATTACTATGCTCTTGTAACTGTGTAGAGACTAATCACGTCCTCTCAGCTGAGACAATACATTTGGGTAAGAAAAATACTGCTGTTCAAGGCTCACAAGCTTTTATCCAAAATTATTGCATTCAAATATCTCAATTGTTGGATTTTAAAAAGAAATATAGTACATAATCATTGTATATCATATTCCACACTCAGCAGAGCAGCAACTGTAATCAAACATTAATATTTCTATACCAACAGTTGTGATATTCTCAGAGAGAGATATGAAAACATTAAATAACTTTACATTATTCTGGATCATATTTTTTCATCAAATAAGCTACAAAGAAAACTCTTTGTTTCAGAGTGCTCTCGACTTGAAAATTGTGTGTAGAGGACTTTGGGCCTATATTAGTAACTTAGAAACTAACATTATATAGTAATTAACAATGGCTTACAAGCCATTTGCAAAAGTTGATATTTTGTAAGTTTTTTTCATGGTGTTCCAATTTAAATGAAGAAAAAAACATTGAAATGTAATTGTCATTGTGACGGCATTAACAGGTGGGATCACTAAGAGGTGATTAGGCCATGAAGGCTTTGCCCTCATCAAGGGATTAATGTCATTATTGCAGGATCGGGTTTGTTATTGTGATTGTGAGTTGCTATAAAAACAGTTTGGTCCCTCCTATGCTCCTGTTCTCTTATCCTTTTGCTTTCTGCCATGAGATGATGCAGCACAAAGGCCCTCACTAGATGCCACTACCTTCATATTAGACTTGCCAGCCTTCAGAATTATGAGAAATAAATTACCCAGTTTGTGGCATTCTGTTACAGCAACACAAAGTGAGCTAAGACACTCATTAGTACTTTCAGACCATTTTCCCTTTACTTTTTCCCAATTCTCCATCATTGAAACTTACTTGAGCAGGCGTTACTTCTACTATCCTTTTTGTTACAGTCATTCTCAGACTCAAGGATTCTTCCTCCCATTCCTTGAGGATTTTAGGCCCTGGTTCACTGGCATTCTTTCTAATCTGGAAATTCATCTTTAGGCTCTTTCTAATTCTCTAACCCTATATTTCCTTGACATATTCTTTCCTGGTAATCTTGTTTGCACCCTACCTCATGCAATGTCCTTCAACGGTCATACCCTAGGCCTTTACAACAACTTTACTCCTTTCATGATCTCAGTTTCAGTTATTCTACTATTGATCTACAACTTCCTTTCTTTCAGCTCACTTTATCTAGTACATAGACTCCTTAGTTGTTCAGCCCTTTTAAGGCCCAATATCTTCTGATTCCATAATCTGTTCATGAACCCTTCTTTGCATTTTTTTATTTCTCCTTTTAGCCATCTTGTATGACTAAAAGATTGTATGGCCTACAACCATTTGTTATGCTAGATGTCTTTCGTCTGTCCTCCAGATTCATTTTTTACATTTTTCTACCCTCCCAGGAGATTGAATTATAGGATGAAAGTTCCTTTGCCCTCTGACTTTGGACTGGGTTAAGATGATAAGGAGTCCTAATAGGAAATTAGGGAGACAGGGGAAACAAGTGAAATCATGGTGTTTATTTTCTTGGTTCTTTCCCTGAGCTGTGGATGACTGACTGCCTCCCTTGACTAAAAGTCATACTTTCTCTTAGGAAGTCCTTCCCCATATGACCTTTTCTTTCTGGTGACCATTTTCACTCTAGAATCCTTCAGCAAATCCTTTCAAACCTATTTTCAAAGTAAACGCTGAAGTTGGCCATTTTCATTTTCTCTGATTACCACCCTGGCCTCCCAAGCACTATTGTCTTGTACTTTGTTTTATAGACTTTTAACTGTTTCATCTGCTTTTACCCTTGCCTACGTATTTCAAGAGTCTCAATATAGCAGTCACAATGATCTTTTAAAATATATCATTTATATATCCATCGAATGACTTCACTAAGAATAAAAACCAAAGTTCTTCACATTGCTTTTGCAATTGCCACCCAATAGCTGTATAATCCTCCCTTTTCCTACCAGCCTGATTTTATTTTCTCTTAGTCTCCTTCATGTTCATTCTGATCCAGCCTGTTCTGTTCTTGCTTTTCTTTCAACTTTTCAAGCAAGCTCTACCACAAAGCTTTTCAATTACTGTTACTTTTTTTTTTTTACTTAAAACATATTTCTTTTAGATAACCATGTGGTCCATTCACTTACCTTTTTCAGATCTCAGCTCAAATATCACTTCATCATTGAAACATTCTCTGATCATGTTAAGTATTGTCCTATAGCCACCCCAATATTCTGTGTACTTGTCCTTGTTTTATTATTTTCTCCATAACACTTATCATTAAATACTCAAGTTCCTTTTTTTTTTTTTAAATGTCCTGTCTCCCCAAATAGAAAGTTTCCTACATGGAACAGTGATTTCTATAGTATTGTTTACTGTGTTTTCCCAAAACCTAGAATGATGTTTGGCATATAGGCACTCAAAAAAATAGTTGGTGGAATGAAGGAATTGATATTTGGGTATTTTGGTATTTATATTATTTAACATATTTATTAACCTCTCAGCAACTTCACCCACCAAACTGACATAAATTTGTCTGAATTATAATTTTCTGAATCACCCAGATTCAAGTTATGTTTAATTTCTCTTATTTTTTCACTAGTAAAATCTAATTCAATATTTCTGCTAAATTTATTGTGCTATTCTTTTCTTCTTATTATTTTGTGGTTTAGAATATTTCCAATAAATTAATAAATTGCGAACTGGTCTCTGTGTCTCTAAATTCTGTTTAATTCTCCTTAAAAAATGTCACCAATTCATCTGCCTTAAATTATCCACCCCACAACTCCAAATTCTCATTGGCTTTCCTTTCAGGGCTACAGTATGAATTTCATTGGCTCTAGACACTTCTGCCTTTGTGCTCTCCTTTCTTCACTGAAAAATTAATAATGATAAAGAAATTATTTTATCTATATCACATTGATATGAAAAAAATACAATCCAAGCTGGATTCATCATTATATATTCATTTTATATAATTTATTATTATACTCATTTTTTCTTTGATTTTAAAATGCTTTAAAATTAAAATATTTTATGTGGCCCTGAATATGTTACAGATTCTAGGCATTGTGTCTGTTGTCCCAAATGGATAGCAGCCCTGTCATTATTACATACTAAATAAAGTCTTTTTAGTATGGTTTCAAAGCCTTTCACAATTGGGTAACTGTCCATATTTTAAATCTCAGCTGAAATTCCATTTTTTCATTACATTATTTTTAATTTCCCTCAATTTATATATCCAACAATTTCTTATGCATTTGAATATAAATATTTTGAGGAAAATTTCTTAAATTAACTGAACTTTTCCTAAGTAATTATAATTACACACACACACACACATACACCACCTTCCACACACACACACACAGATTCTTTGCCATGTAAAATACCTTGAATTTATCATTAATGTTTCATTTCTAAATAATACATAGCAGGCTTAATATAAAGACATTTTGAAATAAAACTAACGAGTCTCCCTGCAGTTATTGATTTAATTTTTATTTTATGATAAGAGCTTTTGTTTATGACTATTTTTCTGAAAGATTGTTTCCTGTCTTCAATACTCACAGGCATACTACAATTGTGCTTGCATTAAACAAGGATTAATAACTGTAGATCAAGAAGGTGATATCATTGATGCCAGACCTGGGAAATGTGATGCAAAGTGCTATAAATTACCTTTGTTCATTGTTTTTATCTTTTCTATGCTTATATATTCTGGTTTTTCTGGTGTACCAATCGTCTTGGCCATCATGTGGTATGTATATATTATTCATTTTTATTGTTTATTTAATATATAAGAAAAGTAATTTTGGAAAGATTTTAGAATATTGTAGCAAATAATTTCCTCTGTGTTGCATGGTAGCAAATGCAGAGGGAAAGTTGTTAAACTGTCACAATTCATGTGTATGATTATTTCTCTTTTAACTAGTTTATTTGCATAGAGTATGTAAAAATCACATTGTTTAACTTAATGTATTTACCTAATTTAACACACATAGAAACATTATAAATGTAGGAAAAAATATTAATTTTAACACAGATTTGATTATAATACTGACTCATTATAATTGGTTATAGGAATTTATTAACTATTTACATCCATATTGGTTAATTTGACTATAAGAAAACATGAGTGTCATCAACAAAAGAGCATAATAACTTTTAGAATTTCAGTGTGTAACTTTTATTATTATTCTAAACATAACCAACATTTATTATTTATGTGTTCTTCCTAAATATATGAAATCCATTTAATATTCATTTGTATCATAGTGCAGAATAATTTTTTGTTATTTTCAATTTCTTTTTTCAAGACGCTAACAAAAAACTTTAAGGCATGAACAGCCTGCATAGGCTGACCAGGAAACAAAGAGAGGAAAATGGTAATTTCTATCTCAGTTGATTTGGAAGTACTATAAGATCTATTCCAGAAAATGAATTATAAAGAAATGATTTCTCATAATACAAGCAGGCTGGAGGCAAGACCTTAGCAGGAAAAGTGAGCAGTGAAGTGAAAGTGAAGCCAAAAAATGTGTGAAATATCCTGGCAAAAAGTTTGCTATGACAGGATAGCATGATGATGAATGAGACGAAGAGATTTGAACTAGGTAAGGGCCCAACTCACATTAACATGACCTTCTTTGCCATGTTAACGTGAATGTTGTTATTCTATGTACACACCTGGGAACCACTGAAAACTGCAAACCTCAGGAGTGAAAGTGATCAGATGGCATTTTAGATAGAATGCTTTGAAAAGAGTGTGATAGAGCTGAGGGGAAAACCTGAAGAAAAAGGAAAGCACTTAGAATTTGGTAGTGGTGGCCAGGTGCGGTGGCTCATGCCTATAATCCCAGAACTTTGGGAGACTGTTGAGGATGGATCACTTGAGGTCAGGAATTAGAGACCAGCCTGACCAACACGGTGAAACCCCGTCTCTACTAAAAATACAAAAATTAGCCAGGTGTTGTGACGAGGGCCTGTAATCCCAGTTACTCAGAAGGCTAAGGCAGGAAAATCACTTGAACCTGGGGCTGAGGCTGCAATGAGCCAAGATCCATGCCACTGCACTCCAGACTGTGTGCCAGAGTGAGATTCCAAAAAAATAAATAAATAAATAAGAGGGTAAGGTTTATTAATTTGATATGCCTGGTACAAAATATGGAGAAATCTAGGATTATATCCAGACTTCTAGTTTGGAACTGAATGAATGATAATTCCATTAACTAAAATAGGAAATACAAGAAGAAAAGAAACCTCAGACTGAAGACGATCAGTACAATATTGAACATTTATGTGTTAATGTTCTTTGAAACATTCAGTGTTTCCAGCAGTGAGATGAAAGAGATGATAGTAATATTCTAGAAGTTTAGTTCTGAATCTCACTTCTCTCCATAACTAGACAGAGATAAACAGAATAAAACACACACACACACACACACACACACACACACACACACTATAGTTTCAGTACAATTATGACATAGACCAAAGAAATGATGAAGTTGAAATTGCATATAAGTGTTGCCAAAATTTAAGTAGGACTGGAAATCAGCTTGTAGATTCAGAAGATGTTATAAGGAACAGAAAATATAGAGAGGATCCAAGGACTGACAGATCACCTGTATCTCTAACATATATTTCTGCTCAGAAGGAGAGGGTTTGGTCTTGATATGGACTTTCTGGGAGCAGGACTTATGTAGATAAGTTGAGGAAGAATCTCTCAGGAAAGAATGAGAAGGAGACTTGAAAATTTCCCAGGAGGTCCAGACATGGCAGACCTCAAAAATAGCCAAGAAATAGCCCTTCTGCAAATGAATGCATATAACCTCTGAAAGCAAGAAATGTGAAGAGATTTTAGAAAGCCTGGGCTGACAGTAAAAGCTCTTTTGAGCTAGGACAGATTTGGAGAGGCAGAGAAGTGTTACTACACATAGGAGTCATATTTAAGTCTACTATATCAATAGAAGAGATAACCTATAGATTCAAAGCTTGGCCCATGCTCCACCCCTGGAAACTTCCTCAAGTTTAAGAAAATGTATCTCATTCAAAAATGAGTAAGTAGAACAGGAAAAGATTCTGTCTATGTACAAAATTACAAATAACTGCTACAAATGAAATGAAAATTATCAAACATTACTATAGACAATGAAAACTCACGGCGGGGCAGGGTGGGGGGAGAAGTTTCCATGAATCAGATAAAAATATAAATGTAACTACATATGAGTTTAAACTTTAAAAGTGAAATAATCATGGCCACAGAACAGAAGAAAATAACTAGATCCTCTCTGAAACTCGTGTTGCAACTTAATCCACATGGTAACAGTATTAAGAGAGTAGGCAATCTGACTGTTGTATTTGAGAGGTGAAACTTTTGGGAGGCAATTAGGATTAGATGAGGTCATGAGGATGAAGCATTCATGGCTCTGGAAGACGAGAAACAGAGACCTGAGCTAGCACACTCAGCCCCTTGGACATGGGATGTCCTGTACTGCCTCAGGGCCCTGCAGAGTACCCACCAGCCAGAAGGTATATATTGTGTTACATTTATATAAGATGTCACTATTGGAAGAAGTTGGGAGAAGATACACAGCATGCTTTGTACTATTTTTGCAATTTCCTGTGAGGCTATAACACTTTCAAAATAAAAGGAAACAACAAACCCCCCTCAACCCCCCACCCCCATACACACGCAAATATCACACAAAAGCAGTCTGACTAGAGCGAAGAGCAAAGATGTGTCTTGTGTGATTGAATAGGAAAGCCAACACCACCAGTATATCAATTCTCCTTAAGTTAATTTATAATTTTAACATGATAATGAAAATACCAGTAGAACTGTGGAACTACATAACCTGATTCTAAAGTTCTTATGGAAATATAGTAAGCAAGAGTAAGCTTGGGAATCTAAAACAGAGAAGCACAATAATTGATGCCCAGCCCCATAAGATAAAAGGCACCATAAAAGTCCCAATAATTAAAAAAAAGTAGTGACTTATAAGCAAATAGTAAGTATAGAAATAAACCCCAAGTCATGTGGGAATTTAATATGCAATGAAAGTGAAATCTTAAACAAGTGCAGCAAAGATGGACTGTTGAAAAATGGTTCTGGTGTAACTTGATATATTTTTTTTCCCCAAACTATTTCCATTTCGACCCATCTCCTAAAGCTTACAATTTAAATTACTGTCTTTCTTATACTTTTAGTGTTTCTTTATGCATATACAAATAACTATAAATGTATATCTCTATATCCTTTCATCACAGGAGGTAGCAAACTATGTTCACCATTCTCTATTTTGATTTTTAATGTAACAATATATTCTTAATATCTCTTTTCACATAAACATAGAGATCCTCTCTATTTATTTTTTACAGTTGCATAATATTGTGTTGCTCAGAAGTGCAATCATTTATTCAACCAGTCTCTTCCCTCACATTTAGTGTTTTCTCAGGTTTTTATTATCTGTTATCTATATGGTATTACATTATATACTACATATATGGTATTGTATGTAATATGATATAGATAACCTTACAGAAATAAATTTACCTATTTGCAGATAAACAGAGGATAGGAATATAAGCAAGCACATTTCTCCAGTGTGCCTTCTTTACATTGTTTTGCTTTCCAAAGCATGTAACGATATTACAAATTCAACAAAGTTTAATCTTTAAAAGTTCAATAAAAGTCAAAGCTAACCACATTAATTATTAAATTATTGTCAAATAAGTGATAATTAAAGCCACAGAAATGGGATAGCATTCAATGATTTGCAACAGGTCAGTACTCATATAGAGGACAACTAGAAGCGTGGGTTAAATAATAAAAGTCAAAAAGAGGCAAAGGACTAAAAGGATCAAAATTCCAGAGAGAGCAGAAGCTTGCAGAGGTGAACTGGACATCTAGAACTGCCCCTGAGGTACTTGCCAAATTCTTGGTGCAAGCTAGATGCTTGCAATCTGCACTAGGCCCAGGTTGGGGGTTACAAGTGGAAGACAAGCAAACTGGCAGAATTTTCCGTGATCACATGGGGCTAAGAATGACAAAATAATTTTTCTTCTTGAGAAATTTGCTGAAATCTGAAGCAGAGAAGGGCTTCAGTATAAACAGAGAAGAATCATGATTTATCTGTATCTTTCTATCAAGTGGCTCATTAAGAAAACTAGTTCTTCAACATTTTCCCTTCTGTCTTCATTATTTTAACATATTTATGTCTCCTTAATTGTGGTAGTCACTGTGGATTCAAACAAGAGAGTGGAGGAACACTAAGGAAAAAAGTGGAATAAAAGAGGAACACAAATGATCAGGTCTCTGCTCCTCTGATGGATGTTAGATGTAACAAGGTAGACAGAAAAAAAATGTAGTTTTACTAATAAACATTTAATTGTAATATTAAAATATACTCCAAACAAAATGTGGAAAGGCACAATGAGAAAATTACCTGATAGTCTAACTTATTCTGGGGATTCAGGGAGGGTGTTCCTGAAGAAATTGCATTTGAACCAAACCCTGAAGGATGGAAGATAAGTATTTCACACAGTGGGAACAACAGATGCAAAAAGTCTGGAGGGAGAAGTAGCTTTGTAAGCGTGTCGTATCATAGAATGTAGTGAGCAAGGAGGGTGATGGGGGCAAAAGTTGAGAGGTGGCTTGAAATAACACTGATTAGATCAGGCTGATCATTTTAAATTTTCTTTGCAATTCTAGATTTAATTCTTAGAACAATGGGAAGCCATTGAAGGATCCTAATGGGAGGCATTAGAATAATCAGAATTTCATCTTTAAAAATCATTTTCGTTCTTATATGGAGAATGCACAGAAGGGATAAGGGTGGTTATTAGGAGAAAAATTGTTTCATCTATTTCATGAAGCTATGGGCTTGAAATTGGGCAGTGGTATTAGAGATTAAAAAAAGAGATATGAAAAAAAATTTTAATGGCAATATTGGATCTACTGATTAGGTGTGGTGAATGAGAAAAAAATGATCTTTTTGAAAATGGCTTTTTCCAAGATCTGGGCTTGAGAAGTGCGTAAACACAGGTTCCATTTTTTTTTTTTTTTTTTTTGAAATGAGGAGTTCTAGGGGAAGAACAAATTTTGTGCAAGACAGTGACTTACATTTAGAACTGATGTCTTACAAGAAAGATATGGACTAAAAATATAAATTTAGAGGCCATATAAAAGACAGTGAAAGCTTCCTTTTACATATTGGTAGAGTATTGGCAATTTTTTTTGTTTGTTTATTTCATGAAATTCTTAACTATTCTATTATAGATTAGATTTAAAAATCTTAATACTTACTTTTTTGTTAAAGCACAATAGTTTTTCATTAAAATCTTAGTTTCATGTACATATCTCTTAGTTATTTTTGTGCTATTCACTGAACTAATTTTGGAAAATCCTGGAAATTATTAATCTTTTCATCTTGTTTTGTATGTTAGTTAAAAAGGCGCTTGCAGTCAACCTGAAGATACATAAATACTGCTTAATGATTATACTTATGTATAATGGTCAGCTATATATGTGCTTCAGATAGCTCCAATATCATATGACATAAAAGAAAATTACTTATGCTAAATAAAGGAGAACACTGAATTATAGTTAGGCAATATTTCCACTTTATATCAAAAACTACACTAAAGTGTGATTCTAAAACGTGACTTTTTTTAACTCTCTTTAGTGAATCTGCTCATAATGAAAGTGTACATTATTTTTTATTTAAAAATTTAGTTATCATTTGAGAATTGGTTAATTTGTTTTTATTTTTCTAATAGTAAATATATGAGGAAGAAATACATATTTTTACCAGGTTGATATGGGTAGAATTACCTCACTTTTTGCAAAATATTACAAAATACTGTGTATATGCTATATTTTTATAAATAGAATCATGTTGGATGAAATATTGGTCATAATATAGTTTATTGTTCAAGTTCGAAGGCATATAAAGTGTTGAGTTTATTTAAAATGTCCATTAATAATATAGTTCCTATTTTTTAACTTTTTTAAATGTTCAAGGATTATTTTTAATTGTATTTTTATTTATTTTCCAAACTCCTAATATGTACAGTTATACATTTTGTTCTTTTTTAAACAAACGTTTGATTTGCTCAGTAGAAAATACTGAGATCTTCCTTCTTTATATTTGGAAACGTTATTTTTCATTTATTTTGGCTTTTAAGTAGTGAGTGTAGTAGTCACAGGTCAAACACGAAAGGTACCCTCAAATTAGAACAATTTGAGTAAGGTTGAATGAAGTGACTATTTAAAATGTAGGTAATGTGTAAGGATTCCAAGTAATAGTGCTCTGTCTCTGGTATCCTTCCACTTCAGGCCCGAAGAGAAACAAGGGCTGGGAAGGAAAAAGGAGTCCTGTAGAGAGGACTCCTTCACCCATGGAACAGCGTCAGCCTGGGTAACTGCTGAGAAGGAGTCTTTAAGTACAGATCTTGACCTCACTTTCCTCACTCATTCAGAAGTGTCCCAATCAGTAACCAGAAGACAACAGAGCCCACTGATATAGTCCATTTACCTCAGACTCCCGGGGCAGAGAGCAAGGTAGAAAAATGTGAAGAGTGAATCTCACAGGGGCAAAAAGAACTCTAGAATAATGGGTGTACATGACAGAATGAAAACCGGTAAGTATAAAATCTAGTGCTAAGTCTTTCCAGCAAAGGAATGGGAGCTGGGGAAGAGGATTTGGGCCATAAAAACCTTCTTTGGGAAGATCAAGGACCTTTGGAATTGGCTGGCCAGGAGGGACAGGATATGGAGAATTGGGGATTTGTAGCCCTTTAACAGGCCTGTCAATTGGCTAAAGATTCTTAGTACAACTGATGCACCAGAAAAAAAAAAAAAAAAGATTAGTCTTGAATCTAGCATACATTATTAGTCCTAACAACAATGATGTGCTGATTATATCATTGCTATTTACTTTCAGGACTGTACCTGTCAAACTGCGTTCTCTGGCCTTGGGTGTATGCTATGTGGTTTTGAGAATATTTGGTATGGATTTTTAGCAACCTCTTATTACATCAAAATGGGTTTTTTTTTGATATGTGTATATGTCTGCATATGTGTTTAGTATTACAAATAAATAATAATAAATAACACAAAGTGAATGAAAGGGGGAAGTGCTCTGCAGAATTTAGGAGACAATGTAAAGAGGGAATACCTAATGCAAACCTCATTCTAATTATCAAATTATCAAATAAAATATGTATATTATATTTGATCAGAAGAGACAACAAATTTGATTTGAAATATAGTAATTATCTCATATGAGTGGTTTGGTAGGCTCATACAAAACATTTGTAATACTTTACATTGCTTATGTGCTTCAGAAGTCACTAACCTAAACTAACATTTTTAGATGTTTTCATCACCAAAGACACTGAATCTAATGTTTTCAAAGATTTATTTGTTTCTAAGAACAAATAAATGTTGGAGGGTAATGTACTATTTTCTTTGATTTTCTTAAATAGCAAAAACTAGATTTCACATGCACATTATGACCATTTTAGAGCCTCTGATGTACTAAGTTCGTGGATTAAAGACTGAATGGCATACAATCAAAAAATGTAGAAAAATCTAAGTGTGACTCTGATAGGGATCAGAGACATCATTCTATAGCTAAATCTAAATGAGTGACTAATATTAGCTTTTTTAGCTGGGAAAAATTAGATAATATTTTTGTTTTGGACAATGATTCACTAGATAAGAGATTTGTAATGGAAGAGGGAGCATAGGAAACAGTTGGTACACAGGAAGTTTCCTGCATCGGAGAGGGAGCCAGTGAAGTTGATGTGTTTTTGAATGGGAGAGGGAGAATAAGATGATATTAAATATTATAGATATAAACTGTCTATTGATATTTTAGGGTTTTTCTGCCAGGTAATTTTAAGGAGATGATAGATGTTATTTGACTTACATTTAAAAGATAATCCTGGCTAGGCATAGTGCTCACATTTGTAATCCCAGCACTTTGGGAGGCTGAGGAGGGAGGATGGCTTGAGGCCAGGAGCTGGAGACCAGCCTCGGCAATATAACAAGACTGTCTCCAAAAATAATAATAATAATAATTTTTAAAAATAAAAAGTAAAAGGTAACTCTGTTGATAGAAGAAAAAATACAGGAGATAAATGTGGAGGAAAAGAAAAGGGAGGCTTTTGCCGAAGGCTGACAGTTACATGAAAGTGGATTCTAGGGTTTGTAGTACAAATAGAGAAAACAACATATCCAAAACATGTTTGGAGTTAATGTTACAAAGACATATGAAGGATTGAAAGAAGATGGTAAAAAATGGAAAAAAATGAATAGTAGTCAATTTTTTTTAACCTTGAACAATTGAAAAAAGAGTACTATCACTCACCACGAAGAGTGAATCTAGATAATGCATGTTAGCAAGAATCAAGAGTCATTTAGGCAAGAAGGTCCTGATATTTGCTTAAGAAAGATGATCCACCATCAGAGTTTTTAGTTCTGAGAATCTGGGTCTGGTGTGTTTGGGGACAACTCCGTGTGTGTGTGTGTGTGTGTGCGCGCGTGTGTGTGTGTGACTGTTCACTCACTTTTGGTTGAAAGTAACATTGTTGCTGTGAAGATTTTGTCTGAGACTATGTAGAGGTTTCCCTCAGGCAGCACAGCTGGTCCTCTGGATCTGAGGTCATCTGAATCTGGGGCTGCTATAAACAGGCCAGCGTATTTGCATTTTCAGTTATTTTTCTCAGTGTCTTGGTAAATAACAGATATACATTTGCAAAGTCATTTTTCAGTCGTTGAAAGTTTCACAATTAGAGATATTTGAAGACATACTAACTTCACAAAATCAGTATTTGGTATCTCTGTTTTAAGTACTTTCTCCTAAGTTTTTCACATAAAAGTCATTAAAAATATTGAGATGTCATTTAAATAGCAACATGTACAACATTCTAAACAGATGCAAAACTACTAATTGTATCATACCTACAGGGATATTGATTGTTTTTGAAAACGCACATTGTTTCCAGTGATTAACAATCCTATCTGTAAATAAATTATTAGATAATTTTAAGTGATATGTTTTCAATGATGATTCATCATTCATATACATTATGTGTGTGTGCATTACATATTTAAGAGAAAATAATTTGGATCCTGACCTATAGTGTTTTCACAAAGAATTTACAATCATTGCATTTTTCATAGGGACTATTCCTGGACCATCAATCTTTAAAATGTTAGGAGAAAAGTCTTGTAACTTCCGGGGTGTTAATGAATGTGGACACACAGGACGTTGTTGGATACATAACAAGACAAAAATGGCTTACCTATTGGTAGGAATATGTAAGTGATACTTATTAAAGAAATATAGAGAAATAAAATTATTTTTAAAACTTATGGTTGTTAATAGTAATGTAGAATTATAATTATAAACCATGAATTAAATAAGTACTTTTATGAGTAAAGGAGGCTTAGCCTGCACAATAGAGACCACATCTCTACAAATGAAATTTAAAAAAATAAAAAAATAGCCGAGTATGGTGTCACATACTTGTAGTCCCAGCTATTCAGAAGACTGAGGTGGGAGGATCTTTTGAGCCAGAGAGGTTGAGGCTACAGTGAGTCATCATTGTGCCAGCCTGCATGACAGAGTGAGACTCTCTGAAAAACAAAAGAAAAAGCCAAAAATAAAAAAATGTTTACCTAGTTATATAGTAAATATTTTAGAAACTATAATACCATAGAATTTGTGTATTTGAGTCAGAGTTAAATACATAATAGTTTCCAAATAAAGAATGACAATTAGCAGAATTTTAGTTTGGGAAATAATTTTGTCCATGTACATATACAAAAAAAATTTCTTGACCTTGTAACCCTTTCTACATCCATAGTGAAAGATTGGATAAATTTGAAGAAAAATTTTTGCACCATTAGAGAACATCAAGCTACTCTTATTTCAGTTAAATCTTTACTTCATATTTTCTCTTTTGTTCAATGATATAACAGCTCCTAGAACACAGTAACCTTTCAGTATTTGTTGAATAAATAAGAGATATAGGGACTCGAGATGCCGTGGTGGTATGAGATGTGACCGAAGTGTTGGGAAAGTCTAGACATGTTTCTATTACTTTGGAAAACTTATCAAATCTTCCTGAATCATAATTCATTCATCTGTTAAATGAGGATATTGTACTGCCTAATTTCTGAAGTCTTAATCAGAGTAAACATTAAATGATTTTATTGTATATTATGTTTTGTGTGATATATACTTTAAAGTGTGTATATGTTTTGTGGTTTCACTGAGAAGATTCAGTAAATCAAAAGAACACATAATGATAGACTCTAATATTTAAAAGCAACAAATATCTGTTTGATAAAAGTATAGAGCAATGCCTTCTAATTCTGAAGTCAAGTATTCAGCAAGCTTGACCTACATTGAAAACTGAGTAAAATTAAAAAAAAATCAAAAAGTAAAAATGACACTTGAGAAGTCAAAATTAACTTGCTAGTGGCAATTCAATAAAAATAGGAAATGTTCTTAAGGAAGTCTTAAAACTGCTGAGACTTTAAATTTTTATTTTAGATGTAATTGTAACATGGTTACCTGTTTTCAAACACAGTATGTACTTGACAAAGTTGGTGAGCTAGAAGAGATTCCAGTAGGGAGCTACTGAAAGTTGATACGAATAATGAAAAACATAAATAATCATAGTCAAATAGAAAAGGCAAAGATAGAAAACTGCGATATTATGCATGTGTGACAATTTAGTATAAGCCAGTATATTTTTAAATGTATTTCATTGGTTATATGACTCAGAATCACTTGGTGTTCTAATTAAAAATATACATTCTGAGGCCCTGAATTAGAATTCCAGGGATTGGAAGACATCAGCAAGACAGAGGAATAGGAGTTTTCAGCACTTCTTCCCTCACAGAAACGTTTATTTGACCATCCATGTGTGAAAATACCTTCAGAAGAGCTAGAGAAATCACGTTGAGAGAATACAGCACCTGGGTATAGCAGAGAAATAAGAAAAGACACATTGAAGAGGGTAGGCAGTATAATTTCACACGACCTGCATCCCCTTCTCCCAAGTCTGGCAGAACAGTGCAGAGAGATACTCTCCATGTGAACGAATGAACTCTAAGCAAGAACCTGATTTTGCCTTTGACTCAAAACCAAGTCCATCTCAGTAAAATACAGCTCTACGCTGACCTTCTTAACACCAGGCTCTAGGCAGACACCTGTGGAGGAATTTCCAGGCCTGCTGCCACTACAGGCTGAGTCCCACAGCCCTGCACTTCAGGCTGGCATCCACAGACTATGTCCCTAGTCCTGTGTTGCACAAAACTGGAACCCAAAAACCTTAGTTTCAGGCCAGCACCTGCAGCCCTAGGCACTGGGCTGGGTACTTGCAGCCTGAGGCACCAGGCTGATACTCACAGACCCAACTTCCAGGACAGCCCTTGCAGTTACAGGTTCCAGACCTGTCCCCTGTGATCCCAGGCTCCAGAGTGGTCCCCATAGCCCTAGGTTCCAATGGATGTAGGGTCCAGGCTCACTCCACTAGACCCTGATGCTGTCCTGACCCCTGCAGACCCATGCTTTAGAACCACTTCTGCAGATATTGAGGTTGGCCACCACAAACTCAGGGTCCAGGCCTGCTCTCAGGGGCTCAGTCAAAAAGTCCATCTCAGTGGACCTTGGCACCAGGCTAACCAAGGTGAACACAGGATCCAGGCCGATCACAGTGGATCTAGGCTTTAGGCCAGCTCCTTTAGATCAATGAATCAGGCCAGCCCTTCTGCTGACCCAGGCACTGGGCCAGTCAAATATGTAAGGACTGGAATAAATGTCTACTTCTTCAAAAGTGGAGATCCAAATGAATGCATGGGCACAAGGATTACAATTAATCAAGAAAACATGATACCACCACAGGAATGAAATAAAACACCAGTAACTGAATCTAAAGAAATGGAGACTCACCAGGTATGGTGTGTATTTGTAATTCTAGCTACTTGAGATGCTTGGCAGGCTGAGGAAGGAGGATCATTTGAGCCCAGGAATTCAAGGCCAGCCTAGGCAACATAGTCAGATGCCATCTCAAGAAAAAAAAAAAAAAAAAAAATGGAAAAAAGAAAAAGAAAGAAAAGAAAAACAGGAGAAAAATGGAAACTTATGAACTGCCTGACACATGATTCAAATTAGTTGTCTTGAAGCTCAGTAAGCTACACGAGTACACAGGCAGCTAAACGAAATCAGAAAAATAAGAAAAATAATACACAAAATGAGAATACAATAGAGATACAAGTCATAAAAAAGAAATAGCTAAATAACACAGTAGTTGAACTGAAGAATTTCGTAAAGAACTTCAACTGCAGAGTAGATCAAGCAGAAGAAAGAATCAATGAGCTTGAAGGCAGGGCATTCAAAATTACCCAGTCAGAGGAGTGAAAATAAAGAAGAATATAAAACAGTGGAGAAAGCCTATTGGAATTTTGGAACACCATGAAGCAAACCAATCTATGCATTATGAGAATCCCAGAAGGAACAGAGAAAGATAAAGGGGTGGAAAGCTTATTTAAAGAAATGATGATAGAAAGTTTCCCAAATCTGGAGAGAGAAATGAATATCCAGATCCATGAAGCACAAGGAACACCAAATAGTTAACATGTAAGGAAGTCTTCACTGAGACATTATAATCAAATTCACGAAAGTCAAAGACGAGAGAATATTAAAAGCAGTAAGAGAAAAGCCATTCATCACATATAGGGGAACCTCTATAACACTAGGAGCAGAAATTTTGCAGGCCAAGAGACAGTAGAATGATATATTTAATGTGCTGAAAGAAAGAAACTGCCAGCCAGGAATACTACACCTGAGAAGTCCATCCATCAGAAATAAAGAAAAAAGACTTTTCCAGAACAGTAAAAGCTGAGGGAATTCCTCCACAGCTATACCTGATTTACAAGAAACACTAAAGGGAGGATCTTAAGCCGTGATGCTTGGACCTGCTCCCACACTGTGGAGTATACTTTCATTTTCAATAGATCTCTGCTTTTTTGCTTAAAAAGAGAGAGAAATGCTAAAGGGAGGTCTTAATGTTGAATTGAAAGGCTGCTAACTAACCATGTGAAAACATGAAAGTATAAAACTCAGTTGTAAAAGTAAATACATGGTCAAATACATAGTCAGATTTAGAATATTACTGTAATGGTGCTGATTAAGTCATTTTTAACTGTATTATACAACTCAAACAACAAAAGTATGAAAAAATAACTACAGCTACAGTAATATGTTAAGTAAATATGGGACGAAGAGAAGTTAAAATCTAGAGTTTCCATACGCAATGGAAGTTAAGTGGTTATCAGCATAAAACAAATAGTTATACCTAGAAAATATTTCATGTACACCCTATGGTACCCAGAAATTGTAACATATAAGGAGTATCTGATCAAAATATAAAAAAGTTAAAAAGATTTTTAAAAGCATACCACCACTACAACAAAAATATTCAAACCACAAAGGAAGACAGCAAGGAAAAAAGAGTGGAATGTAGGAAAACAAGTCAGAAAACAGTCAGAGAGCAATTTAAAAATGGCAGTTGTGAGTCCTTAACTATCAATAATTACTTTAAATGTAAATATGTTAAAATCTCTAATCAAACATTACTGACTGACTGAATGTAATGTTACATCTCAAGGAGCGAGGGAAATAAAAGAACAAACTAACACCAAAGTCAGCAGAAGAAAAGAAATAATAAAAATCAGAGCAAATGTCAATGAAATAGAGATTAGAAAAATAATAGAAAAAAAAACAAAATTAAGAGTTGGATTTTGCTAAAATAAATTAAACTGGCAAGCCCTTAGCTAGACTAAGAAAAACAGAGAAGACTCAAATAAATAAAATTATAAATGAACACTGCAAGTTATGCAACAGAAATAAAAAGGATCATGAGACTGTTATGAAAAATTATACATCAAATTGGATGGCCTAGATAATATGAACGAATTCCTATAAACATAAAACTTCACAAAGACATAATCATGAATAAGTAGAAAATCTGACCAGACTAATAATTAACTAGGAGTTGAATTAGTAATCAAAATCAAGAAAAGCCCGGGAGTTGACTTTACTGGTGAATTCTGCTAAACATTTAAAGAAGAAATAATGCTAACCTTTCTCAAACTTTAAAAAAAAAAAAAAAAACAAGAGAAAGGAACACTCCTAAACTCATTTTATGAGACCAGAATTACCCTGATACCAAAGTTAGATGAAAACATTCCAAAGAAAATAAAATTAAGGGCCAATATCCCTGATGAACACAGATGTTGAAATCCTCAAGAAAATACTAGCAAACTGAATTCAACAGTACATTTAAAAGGATCATATATTATGATCATGAGGGATTTATCCCTAAGTTGCAAGAATGGCTCAACATACACAAATCAGTTAATGTGATATGCCATAATAAAATAAAGGATAAAAATAATATGATAATTTCAATAGGTGAAGGAAAAGTATTTGACAAAACTTAGCATCATTTTGTAATAAAAATCCTTAAAAAATTGGATATAGAGGAATGTATCAACACAATAAAGCAAATATATTAGTTGCTCAGAACTAATATCATGGTTGTGGAAAGCTGAAAGCTTTCTCTTTATGATCAAGAAAAAGACACAGATGTCTATCGGCTCTATTCACCTTGTGCATGAAATCACAAAAGACTTTTAATGGCCAATACAATCTTTGGCAAAATCAACAAAGCTGGAAGCATAACCCTATCTAATTTCAATGTATACTACAAAGCTATTGTAATCAAAACAGCATGGTCCTGGCATAAAACAGACATAGGCCATTGAAACAGAATAGAGAACAAAGAAATAAGTTGCGCATTTATAGACAACTGATCTTTAATACATGTGCCAAGAACTCACAATGGTACAGTCTTTTCAATAAACGGCACAGGGAAAACAGGATAGCCACATGCAGAAGAATAAAATTGAACTCATGCTGTATGCAAAAATCAATTCAAAATGAATTAAAGCCTTAAGCATAATATATGTAACTATAAAACTACTAAAAGAAAACATAGTGAAAAGATAATTTTTTCATATGAACCCAAAAGCATAGGCAACAAAAGCAAAAATAGACAATAGGATTATATTAAACAAACAAAAAAGCTGCTTTTTGCACAGCAATGGAAACAATCAACAGAGTAAAGAGATAACCTATGGAATAAGATAAATATTTGCAACCCATATATCTGATAAGGATATATAAGGAACTCAAACATCATTAGTAAGTAAAGAAATAACCTGATTAAAAATATGAACAAAAGACCTGAAAGGATAGTTCTTAAAGATGACATAAAAATGGCCAACAAATATGTTTTTGAATGCTTAAATCACTAATCATCAGGAAAATGAAAGTGAAAATTACAATGAGATATCACCTCACATCTGTTAGAATGTGTATTACCAAAAAAAATCAAAAAGATAAACATTGCTGAGGATGTGGAAAAAAGGGAACCCTGTACACTGTTGATGGGAATGCAAAATAGTACAGCCATTACTGAAAACAGGTTCTCAAAAAATTAGAAATAGAACTACCACATGATCCAGCAATTTCATTACTGGGTGTATATCCAAAGGTAATGAAATCAATATGTTTAAGATATATCTGTACTCCCATGTTTATTGCAGCATTACTCACAATAGTCAAGGTATGGAAATAACCTAGATGCTCATTGACAGATAAATAGACAATGGAAATATGAGATACATACGTAGAATGGAGTACTATTCATCCTTAAAAAGAAAGAAAATTCTGTCTTTTGCAACAGTATGGGTGAAACTACAGGACATCATGTTAAGCAAAACAAGCTAGGCATAGAAAAACAAATATAGCATGCTCTCACTTATACATGGAATCTAAAAAAAATCGAACAGAGGCAGAGAATAGAATAATTGTTGACAGGGGCTGGTGATGGGAATGGGAAATGAGAGATGTTGGTCAAAGGGTATAAAATTTCAGTTAGACAGCAGTAATAAATTCTTGACATCTATTGTTCAATGTGGTGACTTGGATTAATGTATTGTATACTTGAAAATTGCCAAGGGAATAGAACTTAAATGTTCTCACCAAAAAAAAAATAAGCAAATAATGTGACAAATATATTAACTATATTGATTTAATCATATTACAGTGTATAGTCATCAAAAACTAATGTTTTATACTATAAATATGTACCCTATTCATTTATTTGTCAATTAAACCATTATAAAGCTTAGGGAAAAAAGAATTCCATGGACTGGTGGTTGGCATGCTTACTCTAAATAAAGTACTCATGTGATTTCAACCATAGTAAACTGCTGAAGATAGCTCTTAATATGTTAGAGGAGCTAGAGTTGTACTGTCCAATATGGAAGACATTTGCCACATGTGGCTATTTAAATTTACATTTACATTAATTGAAATTCAATTCAATTAAAAATTTAGTTCCTTAGTCACAGTAGGCAAATTTTACATCTTTAATGATCACATTTGGCTAGTGGCTACTCTATTGAATAGTGCAGATGTAGAAGACTGCCTTTATTGCTGAAGGTTCTATGCCTAGCACTACTCTAGAGCATGGGTTACTCAACAGTGATCTGTGAAATTTTAAGTGCTAAGAATGAACTCCAGTATATTTGAAATGGAAAATTTGGGACACATATTTGTATGTTCAATGTTTTCCTCCTGGGGAAAAGGCTGTGACATTCATCAGATTCTCAAAATATTAGTAAAAAATTTGTTGCATTAGTTTATGAGTTCTTTTTGTTGGCAAGGAAGTCTATCTGCTCTTTCTTTTTTAAATTGAAAGTTTTAATTAGGATGACTCATCCAATGCCTTTACCTCAAATGAAGGATTCCACCAGCTCTAGTTCATTTGCAGTAGAATAGATAAGCCTTTTGCAAACATTTTTCTTAGTTTACCATTTTTACCCCTTCACATGGTTTGTCTCTTTGTTAGAATTTTTATTGAAATATAATATATACATATATAAGAAAGAGCATATATAAATGTATGGCTCAACACATTTTTTTATAAATTGAACACATCTGTAATTAGCACCCATATCAGGGAACACAATGTATTAGAATTAATAAATGAATTCAGCAAAGTTGCTAAATATATAATCATTGTACCAAATCAATTTTGTTTCCAATACCAGATGCAACCAAATTAAAATACAATAAATACAATAACACCAAAAAATCAAATACCAATAAAAAATTTATTTAAGTTGTACAAAACGTCTACACTGACAACTACAAAATCAATTTGAGAAAAATTAAATAAAACCTAAATAAATGGAAAAAAGTTAACAGATAAGAACATTAATAAATACCATTTGTCCTAAAATAATCTACAGTATGTGATCACAAATTAATCCCGAGATATTTTTGAAATTGACAAAATAACTAAAATTCATGTGGGAAGTTAAAGGGTAAGTATTGTTATTAGAATATTGAAGTTGAAACAAAATTGAGAATATGTGCTAACAGATATAAAAACCTATTATAGAACTATGATAATTAATACAATATGGTAATGGTGCAAGCATCAACACACTGATTAATGGAACAGAACAGAAAATTCAGAAACAAACCCACACAGGCACACTCAACTAATTTATGATGAAGGGGACACTGCAATGGTTAAACAAACAAAAAATGTTATTAGCCATTTTATTTATGCATATCTAATAAAATGTGTTTTGATCCTTATCTCACATCTTATAAAAACATCAGTTCCGGTCACACTGCATATCTAAATATGAAAGATAAAACAATAAAGCCTTTTGAGAAAAATGGGAGAATATTTTCATGCCCTTGGAGTAGGAACAACATAAACAGGACACCTGAGTAGTACCTAGAAAATAAATCAGACTGTAGTAAAATTAATAAATTATTACCAAAAAAAAAGATAAAAGATAACAATGTGGAATACAGGGAACCAAAGTGAAAAAGATGGACCAGAATAAACAAAGCACTCCCAAAAATCAATAAATAAAGGATAACCTTACAAAAAACTGGATAAAAAGCTTGAAAAAATTCTTCACAAAAGTAGATACCAAATACCCCAAACAATAGAATGGGCCAGGCACGGTTGCTCATGCCTGTAATCTCAGCACTTTGGGAGGCCAAGGTGGGCAGATTCCTTGAGGTCACGCATTTGAGACCATCCTGGCTAACATGGTGAAACCCCATCTCTACTAAAAACACAAAAATTAGCTAGGTGTGGTGTCGGGCACCTGTAACCCCAGCTACTTAGGAGGCTGAGACAGGAGGATCGCTTGAACCTGGAGGCAGAGGTTGCAGTGAGCCAAGGTCGTGCCACTGCACTCTGGCCTGGGTGACAAGCACGAAACTCCATCCCAGAAAAACTACAAACAAACAAACGACAAAAACAACAATAGAATGGATAATATATTGTGGTATATTCAACAATGGCATTCTATACAACAATGAAAATGAAAAGCGCTCAACTACATAAAATATGGATGAATCACACAAACATTATGCTGAATGAAAGAAAGCAGACACAAATGAGTATGTAGGTGCTGTATAATTCCACTTACATAATTTTGGCTTGCTATATAAATATATTCAAGAGCAAACAAAACTAACTTTTATCAGTTAGTGACCTTGAGGAATCATGAGTAGGGTTGCTAGGGTGCTAATGATATTTCATTCATGATTCAGGTGATGGTCACACTGTTTGGTTTGTAAAGAATATATCAAATAACTAGGCAAGGTGGTTCATGCCTGTAATCCCAGCACTTTGGGAAGCCCGAGATGGGCAGATAACTTGAGCTCACGAGTTTAAGACCAGCCTGGGCAATATGGCAAAACCCTGTCTGTACAAAAAATATGCAAAAATTAGCTGGATGTGGTGGCTCATGCCTATAGTCCCAGCTACTCAGAAAGCTGAGGTAAGAGACTCACTTGAGCCTGGGAGGTGGAGGTTGCAGTGAGCTGACATTATGCCCCTGCACTCCAACCTGGGTGACAGAGTGAGATTGTTTCTATATCTAAATCTAAATCTATATCTATATCTATATATCTGTATCTATGTCTATATCTATAGATATATATATCAAACAATACTCTTTTTGTTTAAAAAATCTGAGGTGTAATTAATACAATTAACATAGATTTTAGAAGTTCAACTTGATGGCTTTTGATAATTGAGTACCCTTGTGGAAACAACACCCAAAACAAAATATGGAAATTTTTCCCATGACCTTTTCCAGTCATTTTCCCTCCTTTTCAGATAGACTCCTTTCAGATTTTTAAAAAATATTTGTTTTATTTGATCTAGAAATTTACATAAGTAGAAGACTGTACTTATTTTCGTGTCTATCTTGCTTAATTTTATGCTCTTGGAAGATTCGTTAATGTTCTTTCTACAGCATTAGCTTGTGCTTTGTAGAAATTGCTGAGTACTAAGTACTATTTCAATTTGTGAATATGCTATAGTTTATCCTTTCTCTTATTAATTAATACTTGGATTGTTTACAGTGTTTGGTTATTATAAATGAGGCTTCTGTGTATATATTTTTTTGAGACAATGTCTTGCTCTGTCATCCAGGCTGGAGTGCAGTGTCATGGGTCATTGTAACCTCGAACTAATGTGCTCAAGGAATCCTCCCACCTCAGTCTCCAGAGCAGCTAGAATTACAGGTCCATGCCACCATGCCCGGCTAATTTATTTACTTTTAATATAGAGGAAGTCTCACTGTGTTGCCCAGGCTGATCTTGAACTCCTGGCCTCAAGTGATCCTCCCGCCTCGCCTCCCAGTGTTTTGGAATTACAGGTGCTAGCCACTGTGCCCAGCTCACATTTTTATACAAATGTTTTCATGGTCGTATGCTTTTGTTTTTATTGGGTAAAAATCCCCAAAAGTGGAATTGGTGGGTCACAGAAGTTGAAATTTATTGAAACGTCTCTTATGACCTATCAGATGCTCTGTCTCATGAATTATTCATATACACCTAGAAATGCATATTTGGCAGTTATTTGGTATTGTCTTTTGATAATATCAATTAGCTCACTTTGTATTATTCAGATCATGTTCAGATTGTATCTTTGTATTTGTGTTCTATTACTGACTTGAGGGATGCTAAAATTTGCAACTTGGTTAATACATTCATTTCTATTTGTAATTTTTCCATTTTTTTCTTTAGATATTTTGAAGCCCTATTGTTTGGCATACACACATAGGATTTTTATGTCTGTTTGATGAATTGTTATTTTTATTATTACTTAATGCCCATTTCTCCCCCTCCATTAGTGATATTTTTCTTAAAATCTACCTTGTCTTTAATATTAATATGGTGTGTGTATGTATATGTGTATGTGTACATGTATTCTTTCAGGTTCATCTAAATATGTGCCGTTTCTGCAGATCCGCAATATTCTATCTAGTATAGGTACCTGAAGAACATCTTTTTTAGCATTTCTTTTATACAGGAGATGAATTATTTTACCTTTTTGTTTATTGAGACTGTATTTTGGCTATGTTTACTTTTTGAAAGATATTTTTGCTTAATATGAAATCCTGTAACTCTCGGAACTTTAAAGGTATTACATCACTTTCTGGTCTCCATTGTTTCTGGTGAGAAGTTAGCTATCATTTGTGATGTTGCTTTCCAACTTGTAATATGTCTTTTTATTTGGATTTTATTCATTTTCTCTTTAATTATGTTTGACTCTTGTTAAATTGACTACAGTGGACCTAAGTATGGTTTTCTGTGTGTTGCTGCTTTTTTTCCCTCTTTTGTGTATGCTGAGCTCCTTGGATCCATGGGTTGATGTCTTCTACATTTTTGGAAAGTATTTGGACATCATTATTCAAAATATTTATTTTATCTCATTTTTCCTACTCTCTCCTTCTGGGGCTCCATTTAATATATGTCCGATCACTTGATATTATTTCATGTATCTTGGATGCTCTGTTATCTTTCCTTTTTTATTTCTAGTTATTTTACAAAGTTCATTTTGTAATTTCTATTTCTATACTGAACATTTCTCATTTCTTCATGCACCCTATCAGCCTTTTCCAGTAGATAAACAGAAATATGTTTCACCATAATTATTACTATTTTAAAGTTTCCACCTGTTGATTCCAAGTGCTAGAACCTCTCTGAGTATGCTTTTATTGACTGCTTTCACTTTTAATGGGAAATAGTATTTCCTTGCTTTTTCATATATTTTGCAACATATGATTGCATTCCAGGCCTTTTGTGTAATAGAATGATACAGACTGAAATAAATATTTACCTTCAGAAAGGGACATTTTCCTTCTGTTATTCTACCTAAGTGGAGGGCAAGTTATTAAATTTCTGACTCAACTGGTGACTAGTTTGCAGCTTTAGTTTGATTTGGTTCCCCACTGGCTTCAAAATTTCGAGGGGTAAGTGATTAGAACTTTGTCTTATAGTAGTGCTTTAGATGTGAACAATGGCAAAATTGTGTAGACCTGCCTGTGCTTCACAACTAGGCTATGTATCTTTGACTGTTCTGACCTTCTTGGCTTTTAATATCCAGCATATGTCTTACTATTTGTTTGAAACTTTTGCTGTCTTCAACTTTGCCGCTTCAGCCCTGTTAGACCAAATGAATCTTTGTTCTTCAGCAGCATTTTTTGCCAGAGTAAAGGTTTGTATCTTAGCCCCTTGCCCCCATCCAGTATAGAAAATAACCACAGAGAAAAAGCTGTTGCAAAAGTCGGATCACCTCCAATTAAGTTCTGCCCTGCCTTGGATATTAATCTATCTCTTTCTCATTTCTTCATCAGCTCTATCAAGTCTTTAAAAGGAGGATTTTAATCTAGCTTTTCCTATCATTGTCAGATAATTTGCCTGCTGCAACAATTCCCTTTTTCTTGGAAGCATTACTGACTTGTTCAAAATTGCTCAATTTTTCTTCACAAGCTATACCCTCAAGAGAATAATTTACTATAATTATTTACTGTGTCATTTACTATGTTACAATTGTTTAATGTTACAACTATGTCAGATATAACTATCATTTAAAAAATGGTATTTTTCCCCTTAAAATGTGTAAAATGTTATTGTTTCATTAAAAATGGCATAGAATCATTAATGCTTCCTTTTTATCTTGAAACCATTATGTCAGATAATTGATATTGTGGCTGTGAAATATTTTACACTTAAGGAGGCCAAAGCGAGATGATCACTTGAGGCCAAGAGTTCAAGATCAGCCTGGGCAACCTAGCAAGATCCCATTTGTACAAAATAAAAAATTATCCAGGTGTGGTATCACCACCTGCAGTCTCAGCTACTCAGGAGGCTGAGGCCAGAGAATCCCTTGAGCCCAGCAGTTCAGGTTGCAGTAAGCTATGATAGTGGCACCCCTGCCTGAACAATAGAGGGAGGTCCTGTTTCAGGAAAAAGAAAAAAAGGCCAAGCGTGGTGGCGGCTCATGTCTGTAATCCCAGCACTTTGGGACTCGAAGGCAGGGAGATTGCCTGAGCTCAGGAGTTTGAGAGAGCACCCTGGGCAACATGGCAAAACCTACAAAACTCTACAATAACTATAAAAATTAGAAAGGTGTGGTGGCACATGCTGAAGTGGGAGGATCGCTTGAGCCGGGAAGGTCAAGGCTGCTGTAAGCCGAGATCGCAGCACTGCACTCCAGCCTGGGTGACAGAGTGAGACCCTATCTCAAAAGAAAAAACAAAAAAAAGAATTAATTTAAAAAAATTGAAAAAATTAAGTATTGCATCCAATATTCAAGTATGTTTATATAATGCTTGGAATGTTGTAGTGTATTAAATTTCTGCAACTTGAAACATGAAAATGGTTTGAAAACCTACATAATTAACTTTTCTGTAATATTTGTTGCATTTGAAAAATGATAAATATCTCAAAAAGAGCAAAGCTGCATGAAGTGACTTAGCTTTAGTTCCTATTGCTAGTTAAATTTGGAAAGTCAGAATTTATATTTTATGTTTCAGAATTAACACGTTCCATGTGGTAATAGCACACCTTGCATTTGGGAAGGGGGTCTAAGAAATATGTCTAAGAAATCTAAAATACGTTATAAACATTTAAAAATCTCCTTTAAGTAACAATATAATTTTATGGCATTAATTACATTCTACAATTTGGGGATTTATACCTTTATAGGTGAAATATATTTAACCTTTCTTTGGTAAATAGCATTTTTGCCTACATTTTTGTTCTAAATACATGGACATATCTGATCATTGCATTTTTTTAAATTTAGCTTTTCTCTGCAAACTATGCACTGTCATCTTCACTGCTACTGCATTTTCCATATACAAACGTCACGTAAATGAGAGCACTGACATCCCAAATATAACTGTGAAGAATCCAAAAGTTAAGAAAAAAAGAAGAAACCAACTTGTAACTGGATCATCATCGTGTAAGAATTACACATTGTCAATCTATCAATGAAATATTTTATTAATAATAATAAAATTTAAAATAATAGTAATGTAATTACATGTTTAACAAATAAATGTACTTCATATAATTCTATATATTTTATTATATTTTGAGTGCAAATATTATAATATAGCTTTGTGTTTAAAATTTTTAAAAATATACAATACAAATTTAATACTTTCAATAAAAGATGATACTTTGATTGAAAGAGATTGAGGGAAAATAGGAAAATACACCTAGGCTAATTGTGACTGAAGTGATATCCCATTAGTTGTTGACTTTTGCTATTTAGAATTAATTAGGTTCCCTTTTTATTCTTAGTACTTTTGATTTGGGCTGTAGATATTTATTTCTCTATTTTTCTAAATAAAAGTATATTTGCCACTTAAGTTCATATGATTATAGTTGAAATTAAAGTTGTATTTATTTTCCAACAAGGACTATTTTAAACCTTTTGAAAATTAACATTTTATCTATGATTTGACATATAGCGGTTTCCTCAGAAAATTTCTTTGGTTAATTGACCAGTTTACGATAAATATTTTCATGCTTCTTTAATCTTAGTAAACATAAAATTCAATATAATCATATACTTCTACTTAATTTGTTTTTACCTTTTTACATTTGCTTTTTTACCTTCACTTGAATTTTATTGATAAAGACTAACTGATAATCTGAGTTGAAGCCCACTTTTGTGATTGCTTTTACACTTTGTTTTGTAATTAATCATAATTATTTAATGTGAAGAAATATTTAAATGTAGAAAATGTGTCAGCTATTTATAGATTTTTTTAAGCTAAAATGCATTTGCATGGAGATTTTTTAATAATTTTTATACATTATTGTACATCAATTGAAATTATATTTTCCAAATATTGTATACAGATCAGATTGCTGTGAAACAAAGTTCTCTACTATGTTTCTTTGTTCTCTTGGGAGAAGTGATAATAGCTGACAAAATTTCTCCTGTTATTAGCATTAGTCAGTGTCCCTTTGTAGATGGGTGAGCAATTCAGGGTCGTGGCTAGCAGAAGAAAATGTGAAACAAGGAATATTCATATCCTACTTTACATTTTTATTTCCTGCTATACATTTTATTTCAACATGCATTTTAAAAGTCTATAAACTAGTCTTCATGTAAAACCCTACTTGATTGCTTGACTCTTCTCTGTTTGAATCAGCAGGTTGCAGATCATTTGAGGATCAGAGTGTGAAAATGATTTTCTCTTTTAAAGATTCTCCAACAGTTGTTTCTGTGCCCAGCGTTTAGAAGAGGAAAATCACACATGATGTTGACATAAGTAGCAAAAATATATTTATGATGATCTGCATTTTCATAATAAAGTGCGCTATTATGAAACATTTCTGATAATGTTTTAATGTATGTAGAATTTTTAGGATTTACTGGGAGAATTAAAGTTTAATAATTTTAGTTTATTTACATCTCTTCATAATATTCTGCTGTCTAGAAATATTATGTTAAAAATTATACAACTAGGAAATAAAGTAAAATAATAACATTCAAAGCCACTTTGAACACGCTTGTAAGGGATGTTTGTAGGGAGGGGAGGTGTGTATAGATACATATTACCTGTTTATGTTTCTCTTGCTTTCTTTTTTTTCAGAAAATAGATCAGTGAAGGTATAATAAAAATTCTGGGTTGGGAAGTACTGTTAAAACTTTAAATTTAAATGTAGATTTTTGCCATAACAGGATATGTGTTTCTGTATCACAAACTAATTCATGGAGGATTGATAAACAGGGAAGTAATGTAAATATAACTCAGAAGTTCTATTGGTTAATTCCAATTTAATACCTCTTTAAATAATCAGGGGAAGTTTTTCACTATTCTAGAGAAGATCTTAGCAATAAATTAAATTTTTAAAAATGCTAAAATTCCCACGGAAGTGCCTTCCTTTGGAGTCAGTTTTGAATGAGGTAATGCCATCAAGGATCATTATACTTTGGAGAGTATTAATGCACCTGAGGATACTGCAAGTACAAGTGAAGAAGCTAGAAAGATACTTCTAAATGTTGGAATTCTAACTTTGATTAAACTGACCTCTTTTTGGAGTTCATATCCTCAAGGACCTACATTTTAAAGGAGGAAGGTGAGTCCCAGCATTTAATCCTACAAAGGACTGAGTATGGTAGTGAGTAGAAAAGGTAGTGGAGGTTTAACTGTGCTAAGATGTGTTAAGATTCTGATTGTTTTTGTTAGAGCTCTGGTTACAAAGTTGAATATTTTTGAGTGGTTTAACCTTAAAATATTTTCTCCATAAGCCTACTCAGTCCAGGTGCTTAATTTTGCCTAAAGAAACACTGTAAAGGAATGCATACAAGATATGATAGTGGAAATGCTAATATTTTAAAATTGATGATAATTTATTTGCGCTCCTCAAGTTGCACTTGTTCTGAGTTCTTAAAATGATTGTTATGAAAATCTCAGGTTCTTACTCTTTTTCTTTTCTGGATTCTTTTTTTATATCAGATTGGAATTTTACTGCTTGTAACATCTAGCAGTTAATCTAATGTTAAATGTAATCTAGAAATGCAATATGTAGCTAGGAAAGTGTCAATTTGGCATACTTGTCAGTTTTCAGCACTATAAAGAGTTTACTCCCATTTTTATATTTATTTTGTTATTTCAATCTGGCAGACACAGAGAAGTAAAGGTGTGTTCAATTTAATATTTTTTAAAAGCACACGTCATATTTTTAACATTGTATAATATAATATTTTATTTGGGTATCACATATAGCACAATATGGGTTTTCAAACTCTAATGTGAGACTACTTTGTGAATATCTGCTATTGAAAGTGCTGGTGATGAATTTATTAATCTGTTGTTGACTCTTGATACAGGAGGTTTCTACTAGCTATAAACATTAATTGTAGTCCTTCCCTGTTGATATTATACACAAACACACACACACACACACACACACACACATATATATATATATACCTTTTATTTTAAGTTCAGGGTACATGTGCAGGTTTGTTATATAGGTAAACTGCATGTCATGAGAGTTTGCTGTACAGATTATTTTGTCACCCAGGTAATAAGCATAGTAATGAATAGGTAGTTTTCCCATCCTCATTCTGCTCTCCCGCTCCAACCTCAAGTAGGCCCTGACGTCTGTTGCTCCCCTCTTTGTGCCCATGTATTCTCACAATTTAGCTTCCAGTTGTGAGAACATGTGTTTGGTTTTCTGTTCTTGTGTTTGTTAGTTAGCTTAAGATAATGGCCTCCAGATCCATCCATGTTGCTGCAAAGGAGATGATCTCATTCTTTTTATGGCTGTGTATCATTTTATAGTGTATGTGTACCATATTTTCTTCCTCCAGTCTACTATTGATGGGCAATTAGGTTGATTTCATATCTTTGTTATTGTGAATGGGGCTGCAATGCACATCTCTGTCCATGTGTTGTTATGGCAGGATGAATTGCATTCCTTTGGATATATACCCAATAATGACATCACTGGGTAAAATGGTAATTCTGTTTGAAGTTCTTTGGGAAATTGCCACATTGCTTTCCACAATGGCAGAACTAATTTACATTCCTACCAGCAGTGTATAAGCATTCCTTTTTCTTCACAACTTTACCAGCATCTATTATTTTTGGCCTTTTTATAATTGCCATTCTTACTGGTATGAGATGGTATCTCATTGTGGTTTTTATTTGCATTTCTCTAATGACGATGGTGTTGAAATTTTAATACTTGCAAGCTATGCATCTGACAAGAGGCTAATATCCAGAATATATAATGAACTTAAACAAATTTATAAGCAAGAAACAAATAATTCCACTAAAACTAGGCAAAGGACATGATAACATATTTTAATCAACCCTAACCTCTAATTCAGTCACTTATTTTCCAACTTGAAAATCCTAGATAAGAAAATAATAGAAAACATAAACTTGTTTCTGTCTAAATGCAAGACATAACACAAAGAAATTGAATTTTGCAATAATTATTTGAAAAGAAGTCTCTAGTATTTTGTATTAACAGTCATTGGATGCCGGGCTCGGTGGCTCAAGCCTGTAATCCCAGCACTTTGGGAGGCCGAGACGGGTGGATCACGAGGTCAGGAGATCGAGGCCATCTTGGCTAACACGGTGAAACCCCGTCTCTACTAAAAAATACAAAAAACTAGCCGGGCGAGGTGGCGGGCGCCTGTAGTCCCAGCTACTCGGAAGGCTGAGGCAGGAGAATGGCGTGAACCTGGGAGGCGGAGCTTGCAGTGAGCTGAGATCTGGCCACTGCACTTCAGCCTGGGCGACAGAGCAAGACTCCGTCTCAAAAAACAAAACAAAACAAAACAGTCATTGGCTGCATAATGATGTTTCAGTTAATGACAGATTGCATATACAAAGGTGGTTTATCCTTATATAATCCATAAGACTATAATAGGCCAATGATAGAATGTCATAATACAACACATTACTCATGTGTTTGTGGTGATGCTGCTGTTAATAAATCCACTGTGCTGCCAGTCATATAAAAGTATAGCACATACAATTATTATACATACAGTACATAGTATTTGATAATAATAATGATAAATGACTATGTTACTGGTTTATGTATTTACAATACCGTACTATAATTTTTATTGTTATTTTGTAGTGTACTCCTATTCATAAAAAAGTTTGCTTTAAAACAATATGCCCCATCACAACATGATGCAGGGGCAGCAGCTTCCTGATTGCATTATTTTCTCTTGTGCTTTATTGAATCTTGTATTGTTTTGTTCAAGATGGCCTCTAAGCACACAAAATCCACAGCTTATATGGTCAGTAAGGGGCTACAAGTGATTGGATAGCATGCACAATGACAATATACTCTAGTTTGTGTAAGTACTCTATGATATTTGCACACCAACAAAATCGCTAACAATACATTTCTCACGATGAACATGTATATCCCCATTGTTAAGTGACACATGACTATTTTTTCATATGAAAATTCAGCTTATGTTTTGAATTATGTGTTAGCACAGCATACATTTTTCTAATAGGTACTGTTCTGTTATTCATCCAGAGTAGAATATTGGATTTATAAAAAGGTAAAGTTTTGGTATACCTCCTTATATACTCATATGTCAACTCAAACCGGGGACACATTTTAAGAAGTGTTGTGCTGGCATCATAGAGTGTACTTATATAAACCTACATGGCATAGCTTAGGCATACCATCCTAGGCTATATGGTATAGTCTATTATTCCTAGGCTGCAAACTTGTTCAGCTTATTACTGTACTGAAAACTGGAGGCAACTGTATTATAACACAATGGCAGGTGTTGGTGTATGTAAATGTATCTAAATATAGAAAAGGAATAGTAAGAATATGGCATATAAAATTTAAAAAATCATACACTTGTATAGAATAATTACCATGAATACAGTTTACAGAACTGGAAATTGCTCTGGATAAATCAGTGAGTGACTGCTGAGTGAATGTAAAGGCCTAGGACATTACATTACTGTAGACTTTGTAAGCACTGTATATTTAGGCTACCCTGAATTTATAAAAGATATTTTTCTTCAATAGTAAATTAATCTTAGCTCAATATACCTTTTTTACTTTATAAAATTAAAAATTTTAAATTTTAAAAAATGTATTAACTTTTATATAAGTTTCAAACAAAATGAATATTCTTAGGGAATTAAGAACAACAACAAAAATTATTTCTTTGTAACCTTATTGTATAAGCTTTTTTTTTCTGTTTTTAATTTTTTAATTTTAATTTTTTTACTTTGGAAACTTTTATGTTAAAAAGTAAGACACAAAAATTCACGTTAATCTAGTCCTTCACAGGTTCAGGATCATTGATATTACTGTCTTCCACCATTACAACTTGTCCCACTGGAAGGTCTTCAGGGGCGATGACAAGCATGGAGTTGTCATCTTTTATGATAATAATGCCTTTTTCTGGAATAACTTCTGAAGGACCTGCCTGAGGCTTTTCTTGAGAAAGTGGCACTTTTTTCAGAAATATGTCCATGATGGTTTGCTTGGTTAATTTTTTAAAATAAAAATTTTCTCCCATTCTGTAGGTTGCCTTCTCACTCTGATGGTGTTGTCCTTTGCTGTGCAGAAGCTGTTTAGTTTAATTATATCCCATTTGTCAGTTTTGGCTTTTGTTGCCATTGCTTTTGGTGTTTTAGTCATGAAGTCCTTGCTCATGCCTATGTCCTGAATGGTATTGTCTAAGTTTTCTTCTAGGGTTTTTATGGTCTTAGGTCTAACATTTAAGTCTTTATTCCATCTTGATTTAATTTTTGTATAAGGTGTAAGGAAGGGATCCAGCTTCAGCTCTCTACATATGGCTAGCTAGTTTTCCCAGAATCATTTATTAAAGAGGGAACCATTTCCTCATTTCTTGTTTTTGTCAGGTTTGTCAAAGATCAGATGGTTGTAGATGTGTGGTATTATTTCTGAGGGCTCTATTCTGTTTCACTGGTCTATCTCTCTGTTTCAGTGCCAGTGTCATGCTGTTTTGGTTACTGTAGCCTTGTAGTATAGTTTGAAGTCAGATAGCATTATGCCTCCAGCTTTCTTCTTTTTGCTTAGGATTGTCTTGGCAATGCGGGCTTTTTTTTGGTTCCATATGAACTCTAAAGTAGTTTTATCTAATTCTGTGAAGAAAGTCATTGGTAGCTTGCTGGGGATGGCATTGAATCCATAAATTACCTTGCACAGTATGGCTATTTTCATGATATTGATTCTTCCTATCCATGAGCATGGAATGTTATTCCATTTGTTTGTGTCCTCCTTTATTTTATTGAGCAGTGATTTGTAGTGCTCCTTGAAGAGATCCTTCACATCCCTTGTAAGTTGGATTCCTAGATATTTTATTCTCTTTGTAGTAATTGTGAATGGGAATTGGGAATGGCACACCAATCAAATGTAGAGTTGATCTTTTCCCATAGTCCCATATTTCTTGGAGGCTTTGTTTGTTTCTTTTTACTCTTTTTTCTCTAATCTTCTCCTATCACTGTATTTCATTAATTTCATCTTCAGTCATTGATATCCTTTCTTCCACTTGATTAAATCAGCTACTGAAGCTTGTGTATGTGTGATGTAGTTCTCCTGCCATAGTTTTCAGCTCCATCAGGTCATTTAAAGTCTTCTCTACACTTTTTATGCTAGTTAGCCATTCATCTAATCTTTTTTCAAAGTTTTTAGCCTCCTTGCAATGGGTTCGAACATCCTTCTTTAGCTCGGACAAGTTTGTTATCACTGACCTTCTGAAGCCTACTTCTGTCAACTTGTCAAAGTCATTCTCCATCCAGCTTTGTTCTGTTGCTGGTGAGGAACTGAGATCCTTTGGAGGAAAAGAAATGCTCTGGTTTTTAGAATTTTCAGCTTTTCTTCTCTGCTTTCTCCCCATCTTTGTGGTTTTATCTACTTTTGGTGTTTGATGTTGGTGACCTACAGATGGGGTTTTGGTGTGGATGTCCTTTTTGTTGATGTTGATGTCATTCCTTTCTGTTTGTTAGTTTTCCTTCTAATAATCAGGTCCCTCAGCTGCAGGTCTGTTGGAGTTTGCTGGAGGTCCACTCCAGACACTGTTTGCCTGGGTATTACCAGCAGAGGCTGCAGAACAGCAAATATTCCTGCCTGATCCCTCCTATGGAAGCTTCCCAGAGAGGCACCCGCCTGTATGAGGTGTCACTTGGCCCCTACTGGGAATTGTCTCTCAGTTATGCTACACGGGTGTCAGGGACCCACTTGAGGAGGCAGTCTGTTTGTTCTCAGAGCTCAGTGTGCTGGGAGAGCCACTGCTCTCTTCAGAGCTGTCAGACAGGGAAGTTTAAGTCTGCAGAAGTTTCTACTGCCTTTTGTTCACCTATGCCCTGCCCCCAGAGGTGGTGTCAACAGAGGCAGTAGACCTTGCTGAGCTGTGTTGGGCTCCGCCCAATTAGAGCTTCTAGGCTGCTTTGTTTACCCACTCAAGCCTCAGCAATGGCGGACACCCCTCCCCCTGCCAGGCTACTGCCTCATAGCTCATCTCAGTCTGCTGCGCTAGCAGTGAGCAAGGCTCCGTGGGCATGGGACCAGTCTAGCCAGGTGCAGGATATAATCTCCTGGTGTGCCGTTTGCTAAGACCATTGGAAAAGTGCGGTATTTAGGTGGAACTGTCTCATTTTTCCAGGTACAGTCTGTCAAGGCTTCCCTTGGCTAGGAAAGGGAAATCCCCTGACCCCTTGTGCTTCCCGGGTGAGGAGATGCTCCACCCTGCTTTGGCTCCCCTTCCATGGGCTGCACCCACTGTCCAACCAGTCCCAATGAGATGAACCAGGTACCTCCGTTGGAAATGCAGAAATCACCTGTTTTCCGCGTTGATCACGCTGGGAGTTGCAGACTGGAGCTGTTCCTATTCAGCCATCCTGGAACAGACCTACCCCGTTGTATCATTCTTATGCCTTTGCATCCTCATAGCTTATCTCCCACTTATAAGTGAGAATATACTATATTTGGTTTCCAATCCTAAGTTACTTCACTTAGAATAATGGTCTCCAACTCCATCCAGGTTGCTGCAAATGCCATTATTTCATTTCTTTTTATGGTTTAGTAGTATTCCATGGTATATACGTAGCACCTTTTCATTATCCACATGTTGGTTGACAAGAATGTAGGCTGGTTCTGTATTTTCAGAATTGCGAATTGTGGTGCTATAAACATGCATGTGAAAATATCTTTTTTTATATAATAATTTATTTTCCTTTGGGCAGATACCCAGTAGTGAGACTACTAGATCAAATGGTAGTTCTACTTTTAGTTCTTTAAGGAATCTCCTTTCTGTTTTCCACAGGGGTTCTGCTAGGTTACATTCTCACCAGCAGTGTAAAAGTGTTCACTTTTCAAAATCCATGCCAACATCTGTTATGTTTTTACTTTTTAATTATGGTCATTCTTGCAGGAGTGAGGTAGTATCTCACTGTAGTTTCAATTTGCATTTCCCTGATGATTAATAATGTTGAATTTTTTTCATATGCTTGTTGGCTATTTTATATATTTTTTTGAGAATTGTCTATTCATGTCCTCAGACCACTTTATGATGGTATTATTATTATTGCTTTTTTCTTGCTGATTTGAGTTCCTTGTAGATCTGGAAATTAGTCCCTTGTTAGATGCATAATTTGTGAATGTTTTCTCTCACTCTGTGAGTTGTCTGTTTACTCTGCTAGTTATTTCTTTTGCTGTGCAGAAGCTATTTAGTTTAATTGGGTCTCATCTACTTATTTTTCTTTTTGTTGCATTTGCTTTTGTGTTCTTGGTCATGAAGTCTCTGCCTAAGCTAACATCTAGAAGAGTTTTTCCAGTGTTATCTCTGGAATTTTGATGGTTTCAGATCTTAGATTTAAGCCTTTTATCCATCTTGAGTTGATTTTTGTATAAGGTGAAAGATGAGCATCCAGTTTAATTTGCCTATGTGTGGCTTGCCAATTATCCCAGCACTATTTGTTGAATAGGGTGTTTTTTCCCCAATTTATGTTTTTGTTTGCTTTGTTGAAGATCAGTTGGTTGTAAGTAACTGGCCTTATTTCTGGGTTCTTTATTCTGTTCCATTGGTCTCCATGCCTATTTTTATATTAGTACCATGCTATTTGATAACTGTAGCCTTGCAGTATAGTTTGAAGTTGGGTAATGTAATGTCTCCTGAATTGTTCTTTTTGCTTAGTCTTGCTTTGGTTATGCAGGCTCTTTTTTTGTTTCATATGAATTTTAGGATTTTTTTTCTAGTTCTTTGAAGAAAAATGATGGTATTTTGAAGGGAATCGCATTGAATCTGTAGATTTCTTTTGGCAGTGTAGTCATTTTCACAATGTTGATTCTACCCATCCGTGAGCATGAGATGTGTTTCCATTTGTGTCATCTGTGATTTCTTTCAGCAGTGTTTTATAGTGTTCTTTATAGAGATCGTTCACCTCTTTGGTTAAGTATATTCCTAAGTGTTTTTTGGCTTTGAAGCTGTTGTAAAAGGGATTAAGTTATTGCTTTGTTTCTCAGCTTTGTCATTGTTGGTGTATAGCAGTACTACTGATTTGTGTATATTGATTTTGCATCCTGAAATTATACTGAATTTATCTGTCAGATCTAGGAGCTTTGTGCATAAGTCTTCAGGGTTTTCTAGATATATAATTATATCATTGGCAAACAGCAACAGTTTGACTTCTGTTTTACTGATTTGGATGCCCTTTACTTCTTTCTCTTGTCTGATTGCTCTGGCTATTACTTCTAGTACTAGATTGAACAGAGTGGTGAAAGTGGGGATCTCTGTTTTGTTCCCATTCTCAGGCGGAATGCTTTTAACTTTTGCCTGTTCAGGATGATGTTGGCTATGGATTTGTCATAGATACCTTTTATTACCTTGTGGTTTGCCCCTTATATGTCAATTTTGTTGAGAGTTTTTATTATAAATTGATGCTGGATTTTGTCAAATGTATTTTCTGCATCTATTGAGGTTATTATATAATTTTTGTTTTTAGTTCTGTTTATGTGATGCATCACATTATTGACTTGAGTATGTTAAACCATCCCTGCATCCTTGGTATGAAACCCTCTTGATCATGATGTGTTATCTTTTTGATATGCTGTTGGATTCGGTTAGCTAGTGTTTTTTTGAGGATTTCTGTAATTATGTTCATCAACGATATTGGTCTGTAGTTTTCTTTTTTGTTATGTCTTTTCCTGGTTTAGTATTATGGTGACACTGGCTTTACAGAATGTTTAGGGAGAATTCCCTCTTTCTCTCTCTTTTGGAGTAATTTCAGTAGGATTGGTATCAATCCTTCCTTGAATGTCTGACAGAATTTAGCTGTGAATTTATCTGGTCCTAGACTTTTTTTGTGGGCAATTTTTCTATCACTGTTTCAATCTCACTACTTGTTGTTGGTCTGTTCAGAGTTTTTATTTCTGCCTTATTTAATCTAGGAGGACTGTATATTTCCAGGAATTTATTCATCTCCTCTAGATTTTCTAGTTTGGGTACATAAAAGTGTTCATAGTAACCTTAAATTATCTTTTGTATTTCTGCAGTATTGGTAGTGATATCTTCCCCTTTCATTTGTAATGGAGTTTATTTGTATCTTCTCTCTTCTTTTCTTGGTGAATCACGCTAATTATCTATCAATTTTTTGTCTTCAAAACACCAGCTTTTTGTTATTTACCTTTTGTATTTTTTTTGTTTGTTTTGATTTCTTTTGCTGGTTTCGGGTTTGGTTTGTTCTTGTTTCTCTGGTTCCTTGAGGTGTGACCTTAGATTGTCTATTTGTATTCTTTCAGACTTTTTGATGTAGGCATTTAATCCTATACACTTTTCTCTTAGCACTGCTTTTGCTGTATCCCAAAGGTTTTGATACGTTGTGTCACTATTATCATTCAGTTTAAAGAATGTATTAATCGTCATCTTGATTTTATTGTTGACCCAAAGATCATTCAAGAGCAGATTAATTTCCATGTGTTTGTATTGTTTTGAGGGTTCCTTTTGGAGTGAATTTCCAGTTTTATTCCACTGTGGTCTGAGAGGATACTTGACATGACTTTGATTGTCTTAAATTTATTGAGATTTGTTTTGTGGCCTATTATATGGTCTGTCTTGGAGAGTGTTTCATGTGCTGATGACAAGAATGTATATGCTGCAGTTGTTGGGTAGAATGTTCTGTAAATATCTCTTCAGATCATTTGTTCTAGAGTATAGTTTAAGTCCATTTTTTCTTTGTTGACTTTCTGTCTCAATGATCTATCTAGCGCTGTCAATGGAGTATTGAAATCCCCCACTATTACTGTGTTGTTGTCGATCTCATTTCCTAGGTCTAGTTGTAATTGTTTTATGGACTTGGGAGCTCCAGTGTTAGGTGCATATATTTAAAATTATGATATTTTCTTTTTTCATGAATCCTTTTTATTATTGTATAATGTCCTTCTCTGTCTTTTTTTTACCATTGTTGCTTTAAAGTGTGTTTTATCTGATATAAGAATAGCTATTCCTGCTTGCTTTTGGTTTCCATTTGCATGGAATATCTTTCAACACTTTTTTACCTTAAGTTTATGTGAGTCCTCATGTGTCAGGTCAGTCTCTTGAAGACAGAAGACATTTGGTTGGTGAATTTTTATCCATTCTGCCAGTCTGTATCTTTTTCACTGGAGCATTTAGGCCACTCACTTTCAACATTAGCATTGAGATGTGAGATACTGTTCTATTCATCATGTTAGCTGTTGCCTAAATAGTATGCATTTTAAAAATTGCTTTATTGTTTTATTGGCCTTGTGAGATTTACGTCCTAAGAAGATTCTATTTTGCTGTATTTTCAGATTTTGTTTCACGATTTCAGACTTCTTTTAGCATTTCTTGTAGTGCTGGCCTGGTAGTGATTAATTCTCTCAGCATTTGTTTGAAAAAAAGACTATCTTTCCTTCATTTATGATGCTTAGTTTCAATGGATACAAAATTCTTGTCTAACAGTTATTTTGTTTCGGGAGACTAAAGATAGGACCACAATCCCTCTGGCTTGATAGGTTTCTGCTGAGATATCAGCTGTAAATCTCAAAGGTTTTCCTTCATAAGTTACCTGATGTTTTTGTCTCACAGCTTTTAAGATTTTTTTCTTCACCTTAATTTTAGATAACATCATGACTATCTGTCTGGGTGATAATCTTTTCATGAAAAATTTTCAGGAATTCTTTGAGCTTCTTGTATTTGGATATCTAGATCTCTAGCAAGGCTGGGGAAGTTTTCTTCAATTTTTCCCTCAACTAAGTTTTCCAAACATTTAGATTTCTCTTCTTCGCCCAGAGCCTGGTAGCCCTACTGGGTGGCTAGACCCAGAAGAGTAATAACAATCACTACAATCTGGCTCTTAGGAAGCTTAATCCCTAGGGAAGGTGGAGAGTACCACATCAAGGGATCACACCATGGGATAAAAGAATCTGAACAGCAGGCCATGCATTTCAGATCTTTCCAATTTTGAGTAGTTTTTCACAGCATAGACACAATTGCAGTGCTGGGTGCAGTAGGGAAAGTCCACACTTATGCCACAACAGGCAGGTAGCATCTCTGATCATGAAGGATCTTTGAGAGGGGGTTCTTGTTTCCCCTGGCACTCCACAGCAGACACAACTGGGGCTTCCCCCATAGGAATTTAGGGCGGAAGCACCTGTCGACAGCGTTGCTGGAACAATCTAGGGTGAGTGCAGCCCCACAGAAGGGCACACTCCAGATTCTAACCCCTTTCTAGCCATATCTTTCTGGTGAACTTTGGAAGGGATGATACTGAAGAAACCCCTCTGACTCAAAGGAAATAGACTGCAACACTGATTTGCTGACTTTGGATAAGTGTTAGGGTACCCAAGTAAAGGATGGGATTGGGTTAGAGACCCAACTTAGAGGAGTTAAAGTCTCTCCTAAGACAGAGAAGGTTAAAGACTCTTCTCATTTAAGGCAAGGACACTGGACTGACCTCAGGTTCAAGGTCCAACTTAGGAAGGTTAGAGTCCTTACTAAGATTTAGTGGGTTAGATGCCCCTCCCAGTAAAGTCCCTCTCACCTAAGAATGGGTTTGGCACCATGGGATGTTAACTGTTATGCTCTTTGTATTAATCTGCCTTGTCCTCTTTGTTGCATGAGTCAATGAGTCAATTCCTAGCTGCTGTTTCAGTTTCACTGTCATTTTCAGAAAAATTCATTTAGCTGGTCTTATGAATTTTAACTTACTATTTCCCTGTGTGCCTACTAATTTCTGTCCATTTGCTTGTGAAACATTGGGAACAAAAATCATTGAAGTCTCTGTCTCTGAAATTGCTGACTGAGATTAGATATTTAACAGCTATGAGCAATAAGATTAGATAGATGTGGTTATGTTTTGTTGCAGCTATGCCCACTATGTGTGATCTAGAGGCATTAGGATGGAAATCATGGAACTCTTCTCTTTGCTGTTTCATTAAATTTACATGCTATAAATAAATAAATAAATAAGTAAATAAATATTTTTTAAAGCGCTTCTTTCCTGTCTTTGATTCAGGCAAATCAGCTTTGCTTATCCAGTCCATGCTGTCACTATTGCTCAGAACCTACTTGCTCTGGTCATTTCCATCTAAATCCTCTTCATTTCCTTTGCTTTATTCAACATTTATTTATTGGATTCCATGTTGTGGTTTATCTAAAATTCACGGCTCAGCTCATTTATATTACTCAGATAGTGTGAATAAGATGATTCAATTTTTGGCAGGGATCCCCTCATTAATGTAGCTGGCCTTTAAAACCTCTTTTATCCTTTTTAGTGGAACTTGGCCAGTGGCAATACAACCTTACAGGTTTGGAACTATTTTTTTAACATCAACTGCCTCCTTCATGGGAACCACAGCATTGATCCCAAAGGACTCACAGCTAGGACATTTTCTAGAATATTTGGAACAGTTTAAACTAAATAGACTTAAGAAGAGAAAACTGGTGTTTCTATGTAATACTGTTTAGTCTCAGTATTATTTGGAAAAACAAGAGAAATGACCTCCTACTGGAACTACAGCCTTTAATACTATTCTTAAACTTGATTTGTTTTGTAAGTGGATGGGAAAATGGGATAAAATATCATATGTTCAAGCGTTTTTGTTGCTCAGTCAGGATAAAACCTGGCAGCAAACATGTGCATCTTTGATGAAAGGAAAAGAAGAAAAAAAAAAACTAGCATACTAGATGATCCTTTGGTGCAAGCACCCCCAGTTCAATACGCATTTTTCGATGGAGCAGAACCTCCTTCTGTCAGCTTTGAAGGTTCAGATGTGTTGGTCCTTTCTCCCTCTAGTCCACCTGAAAGTTCTATTGGGAACATTTTATCCCCTCCTCCTTACCTGTCTAATTCCACTCTATACCCACCACTCCCTGAGAAACCTAGCCTTGTGAGTATACTTATAGTGGAGCCTCTTATCAACCTCCAGAGGGAAATCTTTGTCCACTTAGAGAGGTGGCAAATGAAAAAGTCACTGTAAGAATACATATCGCCTTTTCTATGTCTGATGTTGTTATATGTAAAGAGAAGTTTGGTTGTTTCTCTGAAAATCCAGGAAAATTCGTAGATGAATTTGAGGAATTAACTCTGACATATAGTTTAACTTGGCGGGATCTTCATGTTTTGTTGCCTCTGTGTTGTACAGTGGAAGAGAAACAACACATTTTGGGGACAGCTAAGACCCATGTAGATGAGGTATTGGCTCACAACACTAATCATAGTATATATTAGGCAGGAGGTATAGCAGTTCCAAATCAAGATCTAGAATGAAACTATCAAAGGTACAGGGGACTTGGGGAGGAGAGATCATATCATCGCTTGTTTGTTGGAAGGGATGAAGAAATGTATGAAAAAAACCTGTTAACTATGAAGAGGTTAAGGAAGTTTCTCAGGGTAAAGATGAGAATCCAGCATTGTTTCAAGAGTGTTTAGTTGAGGCAATTAGGAAATATACTAACATGATCTTGCCTCAAGGGAAGGAAAGACCCTTTTGGGAGTACCTCTTATAAGCCAGTCTGCCCCTTGTATCAGTAGGAAACTACAAAAAGCAATGATCAGTCCCCAGACTCCTGTGGAACAGCTTTTGGATATGGTGTTTTTAGTTTTTAATAACAGAGACAGAGCAGAAAGAGTCAGAAGGACCTCCAATGAAGAGACAGAGCAGAAAGAGTCAGAAGGACCTCCAATGAGGTGCAGTTCTTGGCTTCAGCCTTAAGCTCACCTCCCACATGGAGTTGCCCTCCTGAGTCTTGGCCTAAATAAAGGATGCAGAAAAGTGGAAAGTCCAAAGCTGGGCATCCAAGTCACCGTGCCTTGGGCATAAATCAATGTTCATACTGCAAATAAACTGGCCATTGGAAGAGGGACTGCCTAGCACTCCTAAGGGAGCCATCAGCACCCGAATCAATAATGGCTGAAATAGCCAGTCAAGCCCAAGAGGGAGAGGGCCTGGGACCTTTGCCACAGCTCCTACTGGACAACTAGTCATATCTTGGGAGGAGCCTTGGGTAACCCTTGACATGGCGGGTAAGAATATTAACTTTCTTCTGGATATAGAAGCTGTTTACTCTGTTTTGACTCATTATAATGGGCCTCTGTCACCCAAAAACTGAATGGTCACAGGAATAGATAGACAAGCTCATGGAAGCCATTTTACCTATTGTTTAAGCTGGTCTTCAGGGACCTCAGTTTACTCATATGCCTTCCTTATTATGCCTGAATGCACAACCCCCTTGTTGGAAAGGGATTTGTTGACTCAGCTGCAAACAGTGGTATGTTTTGAAAATCATAAAGCCGATGAGGGATTGCTCTTTTTCCTTTTCTGTGATAAGGGAGGTAAGTCAATATGGGACTTATCTAGTTTACCTATTGAAGTAACGTCCCAAGTAAATCCTATAGTATGAGACACTGAGATTCTAGGCAAAGTGTTAAACATTCCCCCAGTTTGCATCTAACTTAGGCCTGGTGTCCCATATGCCTGGTAAGAGACACTACCCCTTAAAGCCAGAGGCACAAAGAGGGATCAAACTATTAATAGCTAAGTTTTTGCAGTTTGGGTTGTTAAGGCCCCATGAATCTCCTCATGATATGCCAATCTTACTAGTTAAAAAGCCAAATGGAGACTTTAGATTTGTTCAAGATCTTCAAGCTGTCAAAGAGGCTGTTGCTTCCATACATTTTATAGTCCCCAATCCCTACATGCTGTTAGTCCAGGTCCTTGGGGATGCCGATTGGTTTATGGTCTTAGATCTTAAGGATGCCGGGGTTTTTTTGTTTGTTTGGTTGGTTGGTTTTGTTTTTGTTATAGTTGTTTGAGACAGAGTCTCACTCTGTCACCCAGACTGGAGTGCAGTGGTGCGATCTCAGCTCACTGCAAGCTCTGTCTCCCGGGATCATGCCATTCTCCTGCTTCAGCCTCCCGAGTAGCTGGGACTACAGGTGCCCGCCACCATGCCTGGCTAAATTTTTGTATTTTTAGTAGAGTTTCACCTCTACTAAACGTGATTTCACCCTGTTAGACAGGATGGTCTCGATCTCCTGACCTCATGATCTGCCCACCTTGGCCTCCCAAAGTGCTGGGATTACAGGTGTGAACCACCACACCTGGCCAAGGATGCCGTTTTTTTGCCTTCCAGTACACCTTGATTCACAATTCATCTTTGCTTTTGAATAGACTGATTCTGATAGTCATTCACTTGGACAGTTCTTCCCCAGGAGTTTAGAGATTGCGCTCATTTGCCTGGAAATGCATTGGCTAAAGAATTAAGAATGTTACAATTAAATAAGGCACTACTATCCAACACTTGGATGACTTATTGGTAACTAGCTTCACCAAAAGAGATTCAGATGAAAATACCATTAAGATGCTAAATTTTCTGGGAACTAATGAGTATAGGGTCTTGCTGCATAAGGTTCAGATTTCAACTCAAAGGGTTAAATACTTAGGATATGTCCTAACCCTTGGCACCCAGACAATAGCACCAGAAAGGATAGCTATCTTGGGTATTCCAGAATACCAAACTAGAAAGCAGCTGTGGGTTTTCCTAGAGATGGCAAGCTTTTGCAATTTGAGTGCCTGGATTTGGGCTTATAGCCAAGCCTTTATAGGAGGCCCTGAAAGGAGCAGATGTAGATTCTGTTGAATCAGATAGTAATTGTAACATTATTTTAATGACGTTTAAATAATAATAAAACATTATTTTAATGATGTGAGAGTAATTTAATGCTCTCAAAAGATAATTAGGATCAGCTCCTGCCCTAGGAATTCCTAATCTTGATAAGTCATTTTTACTTTATGCAGCTGAAAAACAAGGAACAGCCCTAGGAGTCCTTGTTCAGAAGCTGGGAGATATCCCTGAAGCAGTGGTATATTTCTCTAAACAATTAGACCATGTCATTTCAGAATGGCCTGGATGCCTCAGGGTAGTTGCAGCAACTGCTCTTTTAGTAAACGAAGCTAATAAACTGGCTTTAGGATAACATCTGGAAGTTTTAACCCCACACCAAGTACAAGGGTCCAAGTTTAAGTCATCCACACATTGGATAAGAGTGCCTTATTTAATTGTAGCATTCTTAGTTCTCTAGCCAATGTATTTCCAAACAGAAGCTAAAGGACACCAGTGGATGACAGGGGGATGCTTACTGAAATATCAGGCTTTGCTGCTAGACACTCCTGATGTAACTCTTAAAGTATGCCAGACTTTGAATCCAGCTACCTTTTAGCCTGAACACACAGGTACCCTAGATCATTCTTGTATACAAGTCATGGAACAAGTTTACTGTAGCCAGTCAGATTTACAGGATGAGCCTCTAGATAATCCTGAGGTAGAATGGTTTACTATAGAAGTAGCTTTGTTCACCAGGGAAACGGGAAAGCTGGGCATGCTGTTGTCAGTTAACAGAAGGTATTTGAATCTCAGGCCTTACCAGCTTCAACCTTGGTTTAAAAGGCTGAATTAATAGCTCTTAGTAGAGCCCTGGAATAGGGAAAGGACTTGAGAATCAACATTTACACTGATTCTAAGTATGCCTTTCTGATACTTCATGTTCATGTGTTATCTGGAAAGAATGGGAACTCCTAACTGCTAAGGGTTCCCCTGTAAAACATTACTGAGAAATTCTGAATCCATTGGATGCTGTTTTGCTGTCCAAGGAAGTAGCTGTAATTCATTGCAGAGGGCATCAAAAAGGAGACTGTAGTGTGGCAAAGGGAAAATTCTTTGCAGATGTGGCAGCTAAGGCAGCTGCATTAAAGGAGCCAGTTGGACTTGTAGGCATATTAGTGTCCTCTGCCCCAGTAACGAAGAACCAAGGTATACTAAAGAGGAACAAGAATGGGCTAAAGGTCAGGGTTTAATTCAAGATTTTTCTGAATGGCTTATCAGTGACAACAAACTGTTGATACCAGGTGCTAATCAGTGGGAAATAGTTATACATTTGCATGACTCCACTCATTTGGGAAGAGATTTCCTGTTACAGTTGATGTCTTGGCTTTTTATAGGAAAAGGCTTAGAACAGTAAAGCAGGTAACTCAGGCCTGTGAATTCTGTGCCTAGAATAACCCAAATAACCAATCTTTACTTCTTCCTTTAGTAGGTCCTGTTCAGCATAGGGGGCTGTTTCCTGGTGAAGATTGGCAAGTAGATTATACTCAGATGCCCCAATGTAAAGAGTTTAATTATTTATTGGTATTCTCAACACCTTTACCTGTTGGATCTAGGCTTTTCCTACCAGGTGTGAAAAGGAAATTGAGGTTTCTAACCTATTAAAAGAACTAATTCCTAGATTTGGGCTACCTAAGAGCTTGAAGAGTAATAATGGCGCATCTTTCACAGCAACAATTACCCAAAACATATCTTCACTCCTAGGAATTCAGTGCCACCTTCACTTGGCATGGAGGCCACAGTCTTCAGGGAAAGTAGAAAGAGCCCATGAAACTCTAAAAAGGACTCATGATAAACTATGCCAGGAGTCATCAGAAACCTGGTTGTCTTTACTGCTTGTAGCCTTGTTGCATGTTTGAGTAGCTTCCAGAGCAATCTCCAGCCCAGCCCTTTTGAAATAATGTATGGAAGGCCTTTCTTAACCACAAACTTCCTAATAGACATAGATACTTTCAAGCTACAAAATTCTGTAATCAATGTAGGACAAGTGCAAAAGGCACTCCTTGAATATGGAAATCAAAGACTCCCTTCCTCTAATAAGGAAGAGAGTCTTTTTACAACCCAGCGGGGAAATTGGCTCTTATTAAAAACTTGGAAAATTCCCTAGCAGGTCAACTTTCCCCCAAATGGAAGGTACCCTATCAAGTTTTCCATGGTACTCCAACTGCAGTTAAACTTCTGGTAATAAATAACTGGGTCCACTTATCTCAAGTTAAACCTGTCTCTGATGAGGTCCCACAAGCCGACAGAACAAAAGAGACTGATCCCACATATTTCTGTGAGCCAGGCAGGGACCTCCAGCTCCTGTTCAGAAGAAATGAAAGGGGCAGGTAACATAGAGATATAGATTGGCATTCTACTTTTGGGTATAAGCTGAAATCACACAGTAACTTATTTGCTGAGTGGGCACAGACTTTAGCCTCTCTACATGATCAGACAAACTGTTGAGTATGTGGAGAATTGCCACTTTCCTCCACTTCCAAGTTGCCCTGGCATATTCAACTGGCCAACCTAAGTTTATGGGGATTTTATTATGATTGAGAAACTGCACATTGTAAAAATAGCCCCTCTTTTCCCATGTATCATAGCCGCATACGCCTTAGCCTATTCCTCTCCTGCTGTGAGACAAGAAGGCACCTTTTCATCTAATTAGGAAACAGCTAAACTTCATCCCAAATTTAGGTTCTACTGTTCACGATGGACTTGGGCAGATGACAGCTGTTCAAGTACAGGTACCAGGCAAAGAGTCTCTGTTTACAAAGTCACAATAATAGTCACCACCAGACTAGAACTCATGATATGGGATGGTTATCACCTCAACAATGTAATTAGATTCTTCTTTCAACAGGGCAGATGTGGATGGGATGGCAACATAATTTGCCAAAAATGGGTGTCTACCATTCTCCTTGGGAGGGGTTATGGGCTTGTGGAACTCATGGCTGGCCATAGTTACCTTATAACTGGACTGGAAGGTGTACTTGGGGTTGTCCTTATCTGTGGGATGTAACTTCAACTTCACTAAATAGGACTGTCTCCCATCTAACTGGGAAATTGTAAAGGCTCCCCATAGGTGACAAAAACAGGAATTTTGGTGGTTCTACCCAATGGCTATACTTTCCCCACAGGCAGCTACAATCAGTATTGAGTTACAGGTTGAAACCTTAGCCAAGTACATGGGTGCAGCTTTCAATAATAATGCCATGCCCTTACCCTCTTAACTGAGGAAACTTCTCAGATTAGGCAGTAGCCTTACAACATCATATGGCTTTGGACATTTTAACAGCAGCCCAAGGAGGAACATGTGCTTTGATCAAAACCAAATATTGTGTGTATGTTCCAGATTATTCACATAATATTACCCAGGCTATGAAAGCTTTAGACACTCATTTCTGCCATTAACATACTGTCAATAGACTCTATAGCTGCTTGGTTCCAATGACTAGCCAGTTCTTGGAAAGCTTTCCTGTTTAGTTTACTTGGAATGATTTTACTTTGCTTTGCTATTGTGGACTATATTGTGGTTGTACTCTGTGGAGGGATGCAAGACAAGCTTACTCAATGTTTTCTTAAATTGGACACTTATTAATTTTCCAGATATCACCTTTTGTTGAAACTCAGAGTTCTCAACAACCCTCACCATACTGACACTTTTTGACTGTGCTCCTCTCTACCCACTTACTGGGCTGCATTCCTAAAAAGTTAGGCATTCCTAGCCTCTAGATGTTTATGGCTAAGGGAACAGACAGATAACATTTACTAAACAGACCTAGACTTAGGAGTGTCCTGATATCTTGATATCCTGAGAACAGAAGCATACCTAATTTTGCTTTAAAGATAACAATATCAATTCTTACAAAATATAGTAATTAAGAAAATTAATTTTTAAAATGTTCTTTTCTCTTTTATTAATTCCTATGAAATAGTAGGATGACTCGCAGTGTCTCATATCTTTTGTATTTTGTACCGTGAACACAAACTACCCATGCAGCAAACTGACTTAATTTTTAAAATTCTGTATTTTCCTTCACATATAAAAAATAAGGAAAATCAATTTTTTATCACAAACCCTTGTAGTAGAGCACATCTATCCATGATCTATTTTTAATCCTATATATAAACAAGTATCATACCTAGGATGGGCATGTTTCTCCTCTTACTTTTGGGAACACCCTACTGTGTCTACGGAGTAGCTGTTCTTCCACTACTATACTTTCTTAATAAACTTGCTTTTCACTACGTATTACCCTAAATTCTTTCTTGTGTGAGATCCAAGAACCCTCTCTTAGAGTCTGGATCAAGACCACTTTCCAGTGTCAATGGTATTTTTAATATGCTGTTGAGTTTTATTTGCTACTGTTTTCTTGAGGATTTTTGCTTCAATATTTATGAGGGATATTGGTCTGTAGTTTCATCTTCTTGTAGTTTCTTTGACTTAGTGTCAGAGTCCTGCTGGCCTCATAGAATGAGTGAGAAAGTGTTCCTTCCTCTGCAATTTTTTTTTGGAAAATTTCGGAAGCATTGGTGTTAATCATCCTTTAAATGTTTGATAGAAATTACCATTGAAGGCACCAGGTCCAGAGCTTCTCTGCATTGAGAGAGTATTGATTACTAATTCAATTTCATTACTAATTACAAATCTATTAAGATTTTCTAGTTATTTGTGATGAAACTTAGTAGGTTTTGCATTTCTAACAATTTATTTCATTCACATTATCCAATATGTTAGCATATAATTGTTCATAGTACTTTCTTACAACCCCTTTTCCCTGTAGAACTGGTAGTAAGGTCTCTATTTTCATTTCTGATTTTAGTTTTTATTAGGTTATCTAGCTTTTATTTTATTTATCTAGTTTTTATTAGGTTTTGTCAGTTTTGTTGATCTTTTCAAAGAAACAAATTTTGGTTTAATTGATCTTCTGTAACACTTTTCTATTCTCTATTTTCTTTATCTCTGCTCTAGTTTTTACAATTTCCTTTCTTTGACTAGCTTTGAATTTAGTTTGTTCTGTTTTTACTTTCTTATGTTGTAAAGTTAGGTTGCTGATTTGAATTCTTTTTTAATAAAAAAAATATAGTTATAAATTTCCTCTCTTAGCACTGCTTTTACTTTGCCCCATAAGTTTTGGTATGTTATGTTTTTAATTTCACGTATCTCTAAGTATTTACTAATTTCTCTTGAAATTTTTTAAAAATTCATTGATTGTTTAAGCCTGTGCTGTTTTATTTTTATAATTTTGTGCATTTTCCAGTTTTGCTTCTGTTTTTAATTTCTAACTTTATTCTGTTGTCATTAGAGAGAAAAAGATTGTATATCTATATTTTTAAATTTATTAAGACTTAATTTGTGGTCTAATAGATGGTCTATCCTGGAAAATGTCCATATGGATTTGAAAAAAAAAAAATATGTATGCTGTCATTGTGTCCTGTATATGTCTGTTAGATCTAGTTGTTTTGTTGTGTTAAATTCTCTATTTCTCATTTGCCTCTGTCTGGTTGTTCTATTTATTATTGAGAATGGCATTAAATTCTCCACCTATTATTTTAGAACTTTGTTTCTCCCTCGATTCTGTTAGTTTTTGCTTTATATATTTTGATAGCCTGTTATTAGGTACATAAATGTTTATAATTGTGATATCTTTTTGCAATATTGAAACTTTTATTAACATATAATGTCCTCTTTGTCTCTTTTAAACTTTTTAAAGTTAAAGTCTATTTTGTTTAATATTAGTATAGCCACTCCTACTCATTTGGTTACTATTTGTATGGAATATATTTTTCTATCATTTTGCTTTTAATCTGTGTCTGGATCTAAAGTAAGTCTCCTGTAGACAGCATATATGAATGCTTGACTAAGTTATGTTCCAACAAACCCATAGTAAGATGAAAATAATGCAAATGAAAAAATACATTTAATACACCTAATTTACCTAACATCATAGTTTAGCTTAGCCTACCTTAAAGGTGCTGAGAACACTTACATTAGCCTCCAGTTGGGCAAAATATTCTAATACAAAGCCTACTTTAAAATAGTGTTAAATGTCTTATATAATTTTTTGAACACAGTGCATTACTGTTGTTTACTCTCATGATTTTGTGGATTACTGGAAACATCACAGGAGAATATCAGAGAGTATTGTACCACATACTGCTAGCCCAGAAAAAAAAAAAAATTCAAAATTCAAAGTACACTTGCCACTTAATACATGTCACACATTGTCATAAAGTTCAAAAATCATAAATTGAACCATTTTAAGTCAAGGGCTGTCTGTAACTAGATCATGATTTTTATCCACTTTCCCAATCTGTATCTTTTGATTAAAGAATTTGTTACATTTACAATTAAAGTAATTAAGTAGGAATTAACTTCTGTCATTTTGTGATTTCCATATCTCTTATAGCTTTTTTGTCTTTTATTTCCTGCATTATTATTCTCTTGTGTTTAGTTTTTTTCATTGTTGTTGTGAAATATTTAAATTCCATATATATATATATATATATATATTTCCTTTCCTTTGTGGCTACCATGGAAATAGTACTTAACATCCTAAAATTACAACACTCTAATTTGAAATTATACCAGCTTAACATCAATAATATACAAAATCTTTGCTCCTTTAATGAATTCATCCCCTAGCTTTGTGGTTGTTGGTGTCACAAAATTACATCTTTATACATTGTGTACCCCAAAACATAAACGAATAATTCTTTCTAAATATATTAGTCTCTAAAATTATGTAAAAAAAACAAAATGTGGAGTCACAAATCAAAGTTACAATAACAGTAATTTTTAGATTAATAGTTGTTTTTAAAAATGTATGCCTGTTAAATCTAGTAGAAAACAAAAGGAGGAGGTTTAAACTGTTGTTACAATAATACTACCTTTAAAACTTTTTCATTTATTTAGCTTTATTGACATATTTATTTCTTAATACAGTTTTTAGTTACTGTTTAGTGTGCTTTCATTTCATTATGCAGGACTTTATTGAGTGTTTCTTGCAGGACAGGCCTACTGGTAATGAATGAGTTCTGTCTGCTTTTGTTTATTTGGGAATGCCTTAATTTCTCCCTCACTTGTGAAGGACAATATTGCTGGATAAAGAATTCATAGTTGACTTTTTTCTTTTAGTATTTTGAATATATCAACCCATTGCCTTCTGGCTTTTAAGGTTTCTGATTTAAAAAAAAAAAATCAATTTATAAGTATATTGAGAAGCCCTCATATATAGTGAGTTGTTTCTGTCTTCCTGATGTCAAGATTCTCTCTTCATCTTTGTCTTTTAAAAGTTTGATAAAAATGTGTCTCAATGTGCATCTGTTTCAGAGTTCATCTTTCTTGGAGTTCATTAGACTTCTTGAATGCTTATATTTATGTCTTTCATCAGATTTGAAAACTTTTCAGCCATTGTTTTTTCAAATATTCTCTCTGCTCCTTTCTCCCTCTCTTCTTCTGAGAGTCTCACCATCTGCACATTGGTCCACTTGATGGTGTCCCGTAGGTCCCTTTGACTCTGTTCACTTTTCTCCAATCTTTTTATCTTTCTACTATTTAGTATCCATATTTTTATTGTCCTATTTTCAAGTTTACTGATATTTTATTCTGCCTGCTCAAATTTGCTTTGGAATTCTTCTAGTAAATTTTCATTTTAGTTATAATTTTCAGCTCCAGCATTTATTTTTGGCTTCTTATAGGTTTTCTATCTTTTCACTGATATTTTCATTTTTTTCATATATTAATTTTTTTTTTTACTTCCTTCACATCTTTTTTTTTCTCTTTAAGTATCTCTAAGAGGTTTGTTTTAAAGTCATTTTTTTAGTAGATCTGCCATCTCTCTTTTTTTCTTTTTCAGGGAAAATTTCTCCTAATCTACTTTTTTCCTTGGAATGGGTCTTGATGTCCTATTCTTTTGTATGATTTATAGTTTTTTACTTGAAAACTGGACAATTTAATAATGTGGTAACACTGGAGATCAGGTTATCCACCTTACCCTAAGCTTTGTTTTTATTGATTGTCATTTTTGTTTATTGCTGTAAAAATTGTTTTAGGCTCTCTGTGCAAAGAAGCTGCCTGAGGTATAAACTTAAGGCCTCCTCAGGTCTTTCCTGAGCCTGCATCTTTCCCTGGACGTATGCAGCCACTTTCTAATTTTCTCTCTTTATGTAGTTGCTTTTGAATGTTTTGCTCGCTAATGCCTTGCTACCAAAAGGGAATAACAAGAGATAACTGAAGAGGAAAAATAGTTCCAATCATTTAAATTTTATAAAAGACACTTCAGCTGGAAAAAGAGGAGCTTGAAATAATATGGCAGGAGGTGTAGCAACCATGGTTTTCTGCCTCGTTGTCTGCATCTCTGTGATTAGAAGCAGCAATGAGGGATAAGAACACAGATCCCACATATTTACAGGAATTGGTGTTTTTTTTTTTTCTCACCATGGTTCCTGGTAACTGTGTGCACGTCTTTTCAGGAACACATGCACAGGTGCCTGGGGTTGGGAGTGAGGAAAGGGTTGCTGCTGCTATGCTAAGAGATGAAATTGAACAAAATCAACTGCAATTTACTGTCCAAGTCTTCCCTCAAGCCTACTTAATAGCCTTTTACTCAATTCCTTATTTTTCGTGGCAGAGCCACTAATTGATTGTTCATCTTCCCATACAGGGAAGCAACACAATAAATAAAATATTGGAATTTAACTTAAATAACCTTAATATAGAGCACCAGGGAATCTGAGCTGTGCAAGGGGCAAACTTTCTCACATGTTGATGTATTACCGATATATTCTCGATGTTCACTGTTCTACTACATGTTGAAAGCATCCTAGCACAAGCTCCTATGATTCTCCACCTGAGAAGTTTCTTTCAACCTGTGAATGAAGGTAGGCCAAAAATATCAGGAAATTGTTTATTTGATGTGACTCCATGAGCGTACTTCAGCTGTGGGGAACTGGAGAATAAACACAAAATATTCTTTGTCATTCAGGTGAGAAAATTTTGAAGCATGCTTCACATGGTCTCCCATAGGTTTTCAGAAGAATTAGGCCTCATGTACCTTTAGTAATAATCTATTCATTAGTGCACTATCTATGGGCTTCTTTCCACTCCCTATTTCACTTTCCATTCCTCCTCTACTACATCTTCCAAAATAAACCACTCATACTCAAATCCTTATCCCAGGCTCTGTTTCTAGGGGAAGGTCTATAACAAAGCCACAGGAAAATTACTTAAAGTGGTAATAAAATTGAACTGTTTGCCAGACTCTGAACTCTGTAAGCAATTGTATGTTATATGCTTTTAAAAGATATTCTTTATTTTTGGGTTAGAGTGAGAAGAGGTGACTACAAATAAAACTTCTAGTCTAAATAATCTGAAAAATATGAAAAAGCATCTCAATATTTTGGTTTAAATACAACAAATATTCCATTAAGTGTATAAATGAGCTTACAATAATATAAAGGAATCGATGACAAGGCTTTGGACTAGCACAATATTTGTAGATAGAATGGAAATTTCTTCATCTCTGTAAAACCAGAATCACTGAAGAGCGATAACATCAGTGAAAAGCAGGTCAGCATTTTTTAATCCTGTCTTCTAGCAAAGGGAGAGGGCACAGTAACTTGCCTTTTTGACCTTACATTCTTGTGAAGAACAAAATATCCCCTTCAGAAGTGGTCCTCATAGTCCTTCTATCACGTGGGACTGTGGTCAGAATTTGTATTACCTGTATATTCCAGGAATTCTAAGCCAACCCATTAATTTAAAGTGTTTTCAGATATCAAAGTAAGCTTCCAGTTATAAGCAAAACAAATCCTCATGGGCCTTCAATCCAGACTTCTTAGATCCCCACAGATTTGAACCAAATAAACATTCATATACAAAAAAAAAATTACAAAACACATGATGAGATAAGCCATTATAGGTGAGAGTCCACAGAAACAATTAACAGCAGAATTGTATACCTCCTTCCAACATCTAACATCATTAAATATTGGAACTATGTAAAATTTTAAACAAACAAAAACATAACTAAATAAATGAGTAAAGAATAAAAGTATCAAAATATCTAGGAAGATTTGAAAGTAAATAAAAATTTGCATTAGAAAGGAAAAATAGTATAATTAAAATAAAAAAATTCAGTGTATGGATTGAAGAACTGTCAAGACACAGTTAATCAGAGAATTGATGAACAGGAGAAGAGACTGGAAGAAATTACCCAAGAATCATAAAAAAGAAAAAAAGGGACAAATGTTTAACAGAGTAAAATAATGTGGAAGCTTGAAGTAAAAGAACAAACATAGCAATAATTTTAGTTTCAGAGTTAAATAACATAAAGAATGAGAGAAAATATTAAGACAGTTAATGGTTGAAATTTTTCATTTAATCATGAAAGACATGAATCCCAAAATTCAAATTTATGCCTATATACCTTAAAATAAAATTGCATAATATAAAAATAAAAATGTTTTTTAAGTATCAGAGATAGAAAGACAGATTAGATACAAATGAATGATAAATTTGATTATAATAGGTTTTCAAAGTGAAAGCCAAAAAACGGTGGAATGTTATCTTCAAATTTATGATTAAAAAATAACTGTCTTCAGAACTATTTGGTTTTGAAAAAAAAAACTGTCAACCTGAAATTACACACTAATCAAAAAATATCTTACGTGTATGAAGATTAAAAAAAGGCTTTTTCAGACAAACAAAAATTGAGAATTTTACTTAAAAATGATTGTCACTTCTGAAAATGTACTTCACGAATAGGAAAATAATTCCAGGACAGTAAGAGGCAAGAAGAAATTATAAACAAAGGAAAACCTGGCTCAATCTCAGAAAACTTGGCTGATTAAAGAGTAGTAGTAATAGTTACAGTAATTGCAGTGCTGTTATTAGTAGCAGTAATAAAACAATAATAATAGTGGAGGAGAAAATTATAAAACCTTACATTTTTACATCACATATAGTATTCTTTGCTTTAAATTATCTTTTGTTTTGCAATATTTTATAATTAATAGAGCTTTATTTGTTTTTTATTTGCCTGCTATAACTTTTTTCCATATTTTAATTTTAATATTTCCTGTCTTAATATTTTAAATATATTTGTCTATAACATGTGATTAATGTCTGTTTTGCACAAATTTAACCCAAATACTTTCAACATAATTATTGATATATATTTAATAATTTTTACTACCTTGATGTTGTTCTTTATGTATTCTGAATTTTCTACTTTTTTAAAGTAAAATGTTGGCTTAAATGTTTTCTGCACTGTATAATTATGGGCACATCAGTCCTCATGTCAAGAGTCTCTTGTGTAACCCCCACCTTCCCTGAGCTGTCCCTTGGCCACCCCGTGGGATTAAGAGTGTGCACACTAGAGATGTGGCATAACCTCCAGCTGATGAAACTAGAGAAGAGGAAAAGGCCAGTGTGGGTTAAAGAAGCAGGCTTAGAGCTTGATCAGAAAACTCCGAGTTCCTGGAGGTGTTGGCGTAGCCTCTAGGCCTAATGGACTCCTCATCCAGTGGTAAAGGGTGAGGCTGGAGTAGAGTGAGATTAAGCTGGGCCTTATAAAGCACAAATCTGGAGACAAGGGTACTCCTTCCCTGAGTCTAGGGCAATACCAAATATATTAATATAAATAAAATAATAAAACTTTAAAGTTTACTAAGCAAAAGACAAATCCCAAAAGAAAAAAGAGGGGGCCATTTTATAGGAAAGGAAGCATAATTGTCTAAAAATAATATGAAAAGATGTTCAAGCTAGTAATTATGAAAGTATACAAATCTAAATGTACCACAAAGATATTATTTCATACTCATTAAAACAACAAAAAGTAAAACAGCATGACAAACTTTATTATTTAGAATTTGGCAGAACAAGACTTCTCTTAGACTTCTGGTGGAAATGTAAAATGGAGCAGGCATTTTGAATAGCCATTCAGTTTTATCTTCTAAGTTGAAAGAGTCTTTCTCACAATCCAGAAATTCCATTCATGGGAATTTATGTCTTGGAAAAATCTCACATATGTCCAAAAAAGAGACATGTTCAAAAATGTTTATAAAAGCATTTGGTTTGTATTGGCAAATAAAGGAAACAATATACATAATAATAAATAAGATTATACGTAAATACATTGTTTCTATTTTTTGTAATGGAAACAATACCAATATGAAAATGAATGAAATTGAGGTGTAGCTATTAAAATGAATAAATCTTTAAATAAAATGTTGAGAAAAAATGTCAAATTGCAGATCATATATATAAATGTACATAACATTTAATAAAATTCTAAATATCATTTATAGGTATTCTAGTACAAATGTATGTAAATACGATATATGTAATAAAAATTACAAAGAAGTTTAAGAAAAAAAACAAAACGTCTAGTTGCAGCAGAAGCAGCATGCTGCATTGCTTACAGTGAGAGATAAATAATTTTCTTCCTACCTCTGAAAATGAATTTTGTTTTTGCCTCAGTCTGGTTGGACAAATTTTGGTTACCTGCCCACTCCACAACAATTAAGAATTGTAGATGTAATAACCAGATTGACTTAAATTTGTGTTTCTAAATTAATAATTGCCAAGGGGGACATGATTCCTATAACTAGATGATTTAATTAGATCTTATCTCTAAACATGAAGATAGAGTCGCTTCCTTTAGGTCACCTGGCAGTTTTCGAGAGACAGAAATAAAATAGATTCTTTTTTAGGAAAGAGAAATTTGCAGGAGTTAGTATTGTAGTGCCCAGGACTATCCTGGCAACAGTGGGATTAGGGGTAGAATGTGGATGATGAGCTATGAGAGAGATAAAGAGAAGAGGGAAGAGGATAGAATAAGAAAGAGAAAAAGAGAGGAATTAAGTTTGGTACTCTGGTAGCTGGATTCTGTATTTTCATAGAGAATATTACCAAGAATTAAATACGGGGAACATAGGAGGAACAGAAGATTTAAAGAAGATGCGTTCAGTTTTGGACACACTAAGTTTGTGGTAGCAATGAGGCAGCCAAGTAGCATTTGGCAGTTAAAAATGAATATATGAGGGCGCGGTGGCTCACGTCTGTAATCCCAGCACTTTGGGAGGCCGAGGCGGGCAGATCATGAGGTCAGGAGATCGAGACCATCCTGGCTAACACGTGAAACCCCGTCTCTACTAAAAATACAAAAAATTAGCTGGGCGTGGTGGCGGGCGCCTGTAGTCCCAGCTACTCTGGAGGCTGAGGCAGGAGAATGGCGTGAACCCGGGACGCGGAGCTTGCAGTGAGCCGAGATGGCGTCACTGCACTCCAGCTTGGGCGACAGAGCACGACTCTGCCTCAAAAAAAAAAAAAAAAAAAGGCATATATGAAGTTCAAGAGAAATCTCAATGGAGCAGCAATTGGGAATCATATGTATAAAAATCATAATTTGAGACATGGAAAAAATACATTTGCCTAAAGAGAAAAGGGCTTAGTATATAGTGATTTTGAGAAACATAGCATGTAAGAAATGGTCAGAGGGAAAAATTAAGAAGGTGAAGAAAGAAAGAAAAGGAAGGAAGGAAGGAAGGAAAGAAAAAGAAAGAAAGAAAGAAAGAAAGAAAGAAAGAAAGAAAGAAAGAAAGAAAGAAAGAAGAAAGAAAGAAAGAAAGAAAGAGAGAGAGAAAGAGAGAAAGAAAGAGAGAAAGTAAGAGAGAAAGAGAGAAAGAGAAAGAAAGAGAGAAAGAAGGAGAGATTAAAGTGGATACAATAAAAGCCAAGGCAAAAGAGTATATGAAGAAAGTGGGAGTAGTCAAAATTGTCACATGTTGCTGAGCATCAGGGGGAAGTAAGTGAGCTAAGTGCCTACTAGATTTATGATGAGCAAAATGGTTGTTGTAAAAATAGGATAAAAGCAATTTTCGAGGAATTGTAGTTGCAGAAGTCAAATGGCAGTGGATCAAGGAATGCATTTGAGAAGAGCAATTGGAGATATCAAATGTAAACAACTTCTATAAATATGGCTGTCAACAGAAAATATCAGACTAACTGGCTGGAGTACTGATGTCCGTAGAGGGTGGTAGATATGTGGGCTGTTGCTATTACTGTTGTGATGAGCTTGAGCATGTTCAGAGGTTGGTGTCAGGGAGCAAATAGCAAGTTGTTGTTTATGAGGAAAAGTATAACTAATAGAGCTAGATTGCTCAGAAGACAGAGGGGATAAGGTGGAGTCCAAAACACAGGAAGAAAAAATCGCTGTAGTAAAGAGAGGATTTCCTCCATTGCCACAGAGGGCATGAAGAAAAGGATGGGCACAATTGAAGGTAATTTTGTAGTTTTTGTAGCTGGAATTTGAGAGAATTCCTCAACAGACAGGATCTTCTGAATGTGTCTCTTCTCTCTGTCCTTACCATCATTTTATCACAACCTGATCTTTGCAACCTTCTCTATTTTCTATCATAAAATCAGCATGATAGCTCTTTAACTGATCTCTTGACATTTTCTTCTTCCAACTCGCTCTCCTCTCTGCTGTGAAAGAAATCTTTTAAAAATTTCTCTCTGATGAGGATACGAAAGTTGTTGTAACTGCCTGGCTTTTTTCTAAATTATGAGCCTTTGAAAGAAAGTCTGTTGTTCATCACTCTGTTCCAACTGTTTTTTTATATAATAAATGTTTAAAAATAGTTTAAGAAATTAATGTGCAACTATTTTTAATCCCACTGGCACCAAAGTCTTTGCTTTTTATAGAGGTTTCCAGGTGATAGCTTGCTAGGTATAGGTATAAAATTTTCTGTGGATCTTAGAGGATTCACAAGTAAGGTCTTTGGAACTTCTTTTCAAAGCCATTTTCCAACTTGTCTCAGCCTCCCAAACCTACATATCTCATATTTAGAGGTCTATTTCAGCAAAGTTTGTTCAATTGTAAGTTGAAATGTATCTTCCAAAAAGATCATTCAAATCAGAACCCCTAGTTCCAGTAAATGTGGCCTTATATGGAAATATAATCTCTGACGATGTGATAAAGTTGAGTTCATACTGGATTAGGGTGTGCCCTAATTCAATGACCAGTATCCTTATAAGAAGAGAAAAATGTGGACATAGAACATAAAGAAGATAACACCATGTGAAGATGGAGGCAGAGATCGGAGTGATGTGTGCATCAACCAGGGAACACCAAGAGTTGTAGGTAATCACCAGAAGCGAGGAAGAGGAAAGGAAGGGTTTCCCAGTAGATTACAGAGAAGACACAGCCCTGCCAACACCTTTACTAGTACTTCTAGCCTCCAGACCTGTGCGAAAACAAAGTTATGTTGTTTTAAATGACATAGCTGTGCTACTTTGTTAAAACAACCCTAAGAAACTGTATATGATGATGATGATGATTTGTATTATTATTTTGCTTGCTTAGATTTATTTCAAGAATGTTATATAAAAGTTCCAACTAGACAAATCTCACTTTTTTAATCAAGGTTTTTCACTCTTTCATCTAGGAAGTTACTTTTTCCAATTACCATCTGTAATTTATACAGTAATCTTGCCCTTATCTTATGATCTTTAGAACAAAAATGCACTTACTCTTGGCTTTTTTTTTTTTTAATTTCCTTTGTGATTTTTTGGTTTTCTTTTTAACTTCTGTGTTGTTTTTTGACTAAGAGGAAAGATCTGAAATGACATTAATCTGTTGAAGTTGCTATGAATCACACTTAGGAGACAAAAACAACTAAGTAGGTGGTAGGACAGATTTGGCACCAGTTAAATACTTCGCAGAAGAAATTTCATAGGAGAAAAATCTCCTTGCCAAATGATTTCTGGAGGATCACCAAAACCTAAACACCGAAATGTTTCAACTCTAAAACTGCTTCACAACTGACAAGAAGTAAACTCACATGGGAGTTTGTTTTTAAAACATATAGGTCCACCTCTTCTTACTCTTTTTTGAAACTGGAAATAGCAAAAATGCAGCTTAGTATTCCTTTAAACATGCTTTATCATCTTAAAGTCAGTGAACATTTAAATCTTTTTTCAAAAGTAAACATTTAGAATGATATTAGAGTAAAAAAAAACAGTGTTATACTAGATTGCAATAGGTACATTTATCTCAATTTATGCAAAAGTCTTTCAAAAATGTGTATGTAAATTCCATTTTTATGTCGTGATCTGATAGATGACACTACTGTTTAGTTCATCATGTATTATGAACCAAGACAAGTGAAAGTAAAAAAATAGATATGAGATGTAGCTTCTGTTTTTCATTTCCTTTGAAATATTGCAACAGGTTAATTTTTTTCTTCTTTTGTGATAGATTTGTTTTATGATGATGCTATCTAAAGTGATTATTGTCATATTACTTTTTTTTTTTTTTTGCTTATGCTCAGTGACAAGAATATATTAGTATTTTTAGCATGCGATTTTGCCTTGTTTAAGCAAGTCCAGGCCCAAAGATTTCCAGTTATTTAAGGAAAATATCTTTTGGTTTACTCAGCTCAGGAGTAAAGGAGAGAGATAAAGAGAATGACAGCAATTAACTCCTTGTGCAAGAGTTGTAGATTATGGTAGTGACTTCTGGCTGTACATTCTTTCCCCATAGAGAATTTTTTTTTCTTTTTTATGGGGAGGTGGTCAGTATGGCAGAAGAGGAAAGGCAAGGGTTATGCCCTTAAGTCTGTGTGGTCTAAACTTTGTCATTTGCCATAAAAAAAGACAACAGATAGTACTATTTTATCTATTACAAGGACACTGGTGGAAATCTTGTTCTTTGCTTGCAAGTGTGTATCTGTCAGCATTCCCTAGCCCTGGATATACAATCTTTATTAATCGTTGCATATGGTTCTTTGCACATGTTATCATTTTAAAATATTGCTGTAACTCTATTTACATTTAGAAACACACTTGAAATAAATACTGAGTGCAAATTCAAAATATGCATGCTTAGGAAGCAACTTATTAGAATTTAAACAAGATTTTCACTCTTAGGAGAAATATATCATGTTTTCCCACATTGTAATAAAAATCCATCTCAAGACCATCTAGAAATGTAATTTACGAATTAGCAGGATCTTTGACGAGACAGACTGAGTTTAATAACTGCTTACATGAGCAGAGCTTTCAATACTTTTCTTCCTAGAACATTCAAGTGCTAACTAACCAATAATGTTGATTTTCTTTTTTCTTGTGTGGTCTGTTATTTGGGAAGATTTTTGTTGAAAAAATAGACTACATTTATTAAAGAAAATCTTACACGGTTTTGTTAGAGCCAAGTATGTTGTTTTTATTAGTCTCTCTGGCGTATTGTACATAGCTTTGGTATCTCCATTACTGTCTTTGAAGATCCCAGATAGTGTACAACAGACATAAAAAATCTCCCCCCTCCCTGCCCCCACAAATATATAAATACCTCTTCTATAAACATGAAGAGTGTGTCTCTCCTAGTATAAAGCACAGAAAATGTACATTGGAACAGTGACTATGAGAAAAATTATTGCTTTTTGTTTCAGAAGTGTGAGTAAAGAGAGAGAAATATATATTTTAAATCCTACTTTAGAAATTAAAACTAATTTCCTCTCTGAAACAATGTTTATCTTAATAATTAGGAATGGTTGGAATTCTATTATTTCTTCTATAAGTCAGATTGACTAAAGGCTAAACACACTGTTTTGATATGGTCTAAGAATTTGGTCACTAATTAAATGTTCTTATCTATTCTTTTTTTTTTTTGAGACGGAGTCTCTCTCTGTCACCAGGCTGGAGTGCAGTGGTGTGATCTCGGCTCACTGCAAACTCCGACTTCCTGGTTCAAGTAATTCTCCTGCCTCAGCCTCCCGAGTAGCTGGGATTACAGGCTCGCACCAGCACAACCAGCTAATTTTTATATTTTTAGTAGAGACGGAGTTTCACCATGTTGGCCAGGATGGTCTCTATCTACTGACTTCATGATCTGCCTGCCTCACCCTCCCAAAGTACTGGGATTACGGCCATGAGCCACCGTGCCCTGCCTCTTATCTATTCTTCTGAAAAATGTCTGGATTTCCAAAATTAAGTGAATCACTCAGAGTACTACAAACTATACTATTCTTTTGTGCTCATCAGTATCAAAGAAATAAAAACAGAGCTTATAAAAGTATCTGGGGCTGCAATCATTTACATCAGAGCTTTTTGCACTTTGTTTACATTACTCGGATTGGTATGTACCTGAGACGCGCCTCTCATTCTCATTATGATTGGAGGTTTATATTGTGAAAATTGTCACCCTTTCAGAGCTTGAACTATCACCTATTTTATAGATATCTACAAATGTCAGATACATAATTTACATGTATCATGTGCTATGTGAAGATTTTAAAATTAGAGTAATGATGCAATTAACTAAAAGTTTGTGTGTCAGTTACGGTTCTCTACAGGGACAGAACTAATGGAAAGATGTGTGTATGAAGGGGAGTTTATTAAGGAATATTGATTCACATGATCGCAAGGTGAAGTCCCACAATAGGCTCTCTGCAAGCTGAGGAGCAAGGAGCTAGTCCTAGTCCCCAAACCTCAAAAGAAGGGAAGACCACAGTTCAGACTTCAGTCTGTGGACAAAGGCCCAAGAGTCCCTAGCAAATCACTGGTATAATTCAAAAGTTCAAAAGCTGAAGAACTTGGAGTCTGATGTTTTAGGACAAGAAGCATCTGGCATGCGAGAAAGATGATGGCTGGAAGACTTAGTAAATCTGCATCATTCTAGCCATGCTGGCAATCGATTAGTCGGTGCCCACTCACACAGATGGTGGGTCTGTGTCTCCCAGGCCACTGACAAATGTTAATCTCCTTTGGCAAAACCCTCACAGACACATCCAGGAACAATACTTTGCATGCTTCAATCAAGTTGACAGTGTTAACCGTCACAAATCCACTTCTTGTCAACTTGAACCCATATGCATCTCCTGAAATCATAATCTCCAAATAAATATAATAATGTCAAAATTACACCCAATATAATACAGCTATCACTTGTATAACCGTAAGTGCACTAATCTTAACCTAAACACTGTTACATAAAGTTAACACTTAAAACACTAATATGAAGTCAATAAATCTTTTGCCACATGATAAAGGAAAGAGAAAGAAAATAAAATGAAAGATATTTTCTTAGTACAAGTGTATACATACACAAAGATATTCTTAACAAAATATTCATGACAATTACAGTCCTTGTTTCTGCAACTGGTTACCTAGTAGTAGGTGGTGTTGATGACCACCTTCTTCTACTACCCATTCTGTATTCCCTTTGCCTTTAGAAAGCCTCTCAGCTGGTCGTGATTTTTTAGGTGGTAGAGTGACCCAAATCTTGATTCCTGAAGGGTCTGAACCAGTTGTAGTCCTGGCTGGATTGGGTTGTTGTAGTTTCCCATTCACCTTTTCACAGGGCATGGTAATACTAAGACACCCTAAAGGATTCCCTGTATTCCACGGATACTATTCCTTTCCTCCATTGGAGAGTAGTAAACTGATTTCATCTTGATAGTCTGGGCCAATCACTCCAGCCAACATTATTACTCCCTTCTTAGCCTGTTGACTTAGAAGTAGGAGGAGCCCAAAGTGGCCAGGTAGCAATTTTAACTTCTGGTTTAATGGAGTAATTGTTGTGTATTCTGGTGGCAGCATTCTTCCCTCTGGAACTAAGACCTCTGGGCCAGCAGAACAGAACATAATGTCACAGGAACAGGAAGCAAAAATTTTGCTAGTGGGTCACTAGGGGTGATGGTGAGTGGTGTGGCTTCCACTTCCACCCCTCGATTCCTGGACCCATGAATCCTGGCTATGGGAGAAAGAGTACCATATATTGAACACTGAGTCAGAGTATACACAGTCTTCTGGAGAACTTTGCCCCAGTCCTGCAAAGTATTGTCACCTATTTGGCATTATAATTGTGACTTCAAAAGGCTGTTCCACCGTTCTATCAATCCAACTGCTTCAGGATAATGAGGAACATGGTAAGACCAATTTGATGAGCATGAGCCCACTGCCACACTTATTTAGCTGTGAAGTGAGTTCTTGGTCAGAAGCGATGCTATGTGGAATACCATCATGGTGGTTAAGGCATTCTGTGAGTCCACAGATAATAGTCATGGCAGAAGCATTGTATGCAGAATAGGCAAACCTCTATTTGGAGTAAGTGTTTATTCCAGTGAGGACAAATCGCTGCCCTTTCCGTGACGGAAGAGGTCCAATATAATAAACCTGTCACCAAGTAGCTGGCTGATCACCCCAAGGAATGGTGCCATATTGAGCAGTGTTGGTCCCTGCTGCTGGCAAATTGGGTACTCAGTGGTGGCCGTAGCCAGGTCAGCCTTGGTGACTGGAAGTCCATGTTGCAGATCCCATGTATAACCTCCATCCTTGCCAGCATGGGCTTTTTGTTCATGGGTCCATTAGGTGATGACAGGGGTGGCTGGGGAAAGAGGCTGAGTGGTGTCCACAGAACGAGTCATCCTATTCACTTGATTATTAAAATCCCCCTCTGCTGAGCTCACCTTTTGGTGACCATTTGGTGAGCATTCACATGAGACCCAAATATCTTCACAGGTCTTGATCATTCAGAGAGGTCCATCCACATACCTCTTTCCCAAATGTATTTGTCACCAATTTTCCAATAATGCTTCTTCCAAGTCCCTGACTATCCAGCCAAACCATTGGCTATAGCCCATGAATCAGTATGTAATCAAGGTTCACTGTTCGAAGTTCTGCCCACTGGAAATACTTCCCTTTGTCAATGTCCTTCAGGGAAATCCTAGAAAGGGTTGGTAGTGTGCAGAGCCATCTGTAAACTAGACCCTAGTATTCTCTTCCTCTGTCAACTGATCATAGGAACTCTCCATGAAGCCATCAGTGAAGGCTGGAGGAGAGAAGACAGGGTGGCAGGAATGGAGACGATGGGCATTTGCGCCACTTCCTTATGTGACTTACTTTTGCCTTCAGAATTGGCTTGAGCCCAATCACATATATACCACTTCCATTTGATGATGGAATGCTGCTGTGCATGGGCCACTTTATGGCTAGATGAGTCAGAAAGCACCTAGTTCATGATAGGCCGTTCAGGTCACATGCTGACTTGATGACCCACAGTCAAACGTTCAGTTCCCACCAAAGTCCAGTAACAGGCCAAGAGCTGTCTCTCAAAAGCAGAGTGGTTATCTACAGAAGATGTCAGGGACTTGCTTCAAAATCCTGGAGGTCTCTGCTGTGATTCACCTGTGGGGGCCTGCTAAAGGCTTCAAACAGCATCCCCATCTGCCACTGACACCTTGAGCACCACTGGAGCTGCTGGTCATATGGCCCAAGTGGCAGAGCAGCTTGCACAGTAGCCTGGACCTGTTGCAGAGCCTTCTCCTGTTCTGGACCCCACTCAAAACTGCCAGCCTTTCCAGTCACTCATTAAATGAGCAGGAGAAACACACCCAAATCAGGAATGTGTTACCTCCAAAATCCAAAGAGGCCCACTAGGTTTTGTTCCTCTTTCTTAGTTGTAGGAGGGGTCAAATTCAGCAACTTACTTTTCACCTTAGAATGAATATTTCAACAGGCCCCACACCACTGCACCCCTAGAAATTTTACTGAAGTAGAAGGTCTCTTAATTTTAGTTGTATTTATTCCCCATCTCCTGGCATGCAAATAAGTCTAGTGTGTTTGCTACTTCTTGCTCACTGGATCTAATCAGCATAATGTCATCAACATAATGGACCAGTTTGATATCTTATGGAACAGAAAAGCAATCAAAGTATTTCCAAATAAGATTATGGTGCAAAGCTGGAGAGTTGATATACCCCTGAAGTAGGACAGTGAAGGTAAATTGCTGTCCTTTTCAGCTGAAGGAAAATTGCTTCTGGTGGGCCTTATGGACAGGAATGGAGAAAAAGACATTTGTGAAATCAATGACTGCACACCAGGTACCAGGAGATGTGTTAATTTGTTCAAGCAATAAAACCACATCTGGTACAGCAGCTGCAATTGGAGTCACCACTTGGTTAAGCTTACAATAATCCACTGTCATTTTCCAAGATCCATCTATCTTCTGCACAGGTCAAATAGGAGAGTTGAACGGGCATGTGGTGGACATCACCTGCCCTGTGTCTTTCAAGTTCTTGATAGTGACACTAATCTCTGCAATCCCTCCAGGGATATAATATTGTTTGTGATTCACTATTTTTCTAGGTAAAATCAGCTCTGATGGCTTCTATTTGGCCTTTCCCATCATGATAGCCCTCATCCTACCAGTCAGGAAGCCAATGTGGGGATTCTGCCAGCTGCAAAGTATGTCTATGCAAATTATGCATTCTGGCACTGGGTAAATGATGCAGGATGAGTCTGAAGAACCAATGGACCCACTGTAGGTTGGACCTGAGCTAAAACTCCATTAATTTCCTGACCTCCATAAGCCCCTACTATAACTGGAGGACCACAGTAACATTTTGGGTTCCTTGGAGTCAATGTCAGCTCAGAGCTAGTGTCCAGTAGTCCCTGAAAAGTCTGGTCATTCTCTTTTCCCCAATGCATAATTACTCTGGTAAAAGGCCCGAGGTCTTGGAGAAAGAAGGGAAAAAGATTAATAGTATAAATTGTTGGTAGTGTAGTAGGGTCCTTCCTCAAGGGGACACGGGCTCTCCTTCATTCAAGGAGTTCTGGGTCTGTAAACTGGCTCAAGTCTGAAAATTGAGAGGCTGTGATTCTCTGTTTTTATAACTCAAATTTGTCTTTTGTCCACTCAGCCTGCAAGTTTTCTGCTTATGCAATTTAAGTAAGACTGTAGCAGGCTTCCTATCAATTTCACTTCTAGGAACACTGTGATTAATTAGCCAATGCCAAAGTTTTACATGAACCAGACTATTTTGATTGCTGCTTTCCCTCTGCTGTCCTTTATGGTAACTATGCCCACCTTGTGTTTGATGGTTGAGTGCCACCACTTGGCCCCTGCCATCTCAGGATCCAATTATTCTCATTGCATTTAAATTTTCTCATTGAATGACTGCAGTTCCTACTGTAAGATCTGGCATACAAAGAAGAGCAATCAGAGAACTCTTCAAGATTGCAGGTGTTCCTCTCACAAATCTATTTCACAAAATATTGGTAAAGGATATGTCTTCTGGACCCTCCCATCTGGGATGAGTAAGTCTAAAGTGTAAAGTAGACACTGCAAGTAGTAAGTCTAAAGTAAAGTCTAAAGTGACTAATCCATGCTAGCATTCCAATCTCCTTAAGCCTTAGGATCCCTTCCTCTACATTAAACTAAGGGAGAGCAGGCATTTCCAGTTCACTCATGGTGGGCCATCTTTTGATCCATATTTCAGCTAAACGGGCAAATAAATGCTTAGAATATTTTTAAACTCTCAAGTTGCAACATTATATGCAGGATCCCTGCTTAGTGGGCCCATATCAATAAATTCAACCTGATTCAACTTTAAGTTCCTTCCACCACTATCCCACACCCTTAATATCTCTTCCCATACCTGTTCCCCAGATTTCTGCTTATATAAATTAGAAAATGCAAGCAGTTCTTTTGGAGTGTAGTATACCTCCTCATGGGTTGCAATCACCTCTAGGGGCCTGACAGGACTTGACTGTAGTTACAGGTCAAAGTTGTTAATTTGATAACAATTTGACTGTAAGTTATCAAAATTCAAAACTTCAACAAGAATAAAAGGAAGAAATGCAAATGATTTTATCTTTGACATCATATATCCTTTCTAGATAAAAGCTAGTGCAAAAGGATTATAGCTATCAGATGATTATACAACAAACACTATATGTGAAAATGCACAACTATTTCTGACACTTAGACTTGAGAAAAGAAATTCCCATTTATTATTAAAGAAAATAATATTAACAATAATAATAATGCTTGCTGACTGTTACAAATTGTTCTATGCATTTCATATGAATTAGCACAATTAATTTTAACATCAATCATGTTATATAAATACTCTCATTTCTTCTATTTGTACAAATAAATAATGATGCACATATCAAGGTCACCAAACTAGAAACCATGCAATTTAAAGAAACACTTCAGCAGCAACAGTCTTATAACGAATAGGAGTTTCATCCCCCAATGTGTACTGATAACGTACGTCTAGAGAGTAGTTCAATAAAACCAATTATATATCATGTGAAAGCAACGTCTTCAGGTCCACAGTTTCTGATGATCTGGTCTAATGCATTTTAAAGTCTTTAAAGGAATGAAAGACTCCATATCTGGCAAGCTTGCCAGATACACAATTATTTCAAACAAGTTTTAAGTAAATATTGAGACACAGTGATTTGGAAGACACACCTTCAGAAATATTCCTGTTCTGCCTATGTTGCAAATTAAGTAAGATTCATATCCTTTGTTAGCTAACTAGGCTAATGAAGCATGATATAGATGAGTGGTCGACAACGTGGCAGCCAGGAGACCCCTGATGAACTGAGATGCGAGGCACAGATGTCCCCTGAGGTTTGAGAAATCCATGTATTCACTAAGCCTTTTCATTTGACTTTTAAATTTAGATCCCCTAATATTGAAGCATAAAAAACTCATGTGGATACTATTTTAATTAATAAAATAAAAATAATTTAAAAAGTTGAATTAACAGCAGATTCTTAATAATGATAAATTTTCCTAATGAAAATTGTCAACAAAATTGGTGATATTAGTTTTTATATTTAAAAAGATAAGGAAAAACTGATATTAACATCTAGATTTCAATCAAGTTGACATCTTAGAATATTCCTGTATAGTCAGGACAATAAACAAATTGATTTATTTCTCAGAATTTAAAACATATAAACTGTTTAAAGACTATTAATATCCATATATAAAATAAGTAACCATTTGTTCACCACTTAAAGAAATTACATTTTACTGATACCCATTCCTCTTAGCTCAGAGACACTCACTATTCTGAATTTGAGTATGTTGTCTATTACTTTAAACTTTACCATATATGTTTGTGTCTTTAGGTAACAGATTAAATGTTGTATGTTCTTAAATATTACATAAGTGATGTCAGATGAATCATGTTACGGAATTTGTCAGTAAACATTTCTTTGACATACATCCATTTTGATATGTGTAGCTCTAGTTTATTAATTTTGATTGTTGTATTGTATTTCCACTTCATAAATTTAAAATTATTTATGTATTTTCTATTGATGCACATTTCAATTCTTTTTTTTTTTTTTTTTAAATGGAGTCTCGCTTTGTCGCCCAGGCTGGAGTGCAGCAGCGCGATCTCGGTTCACTGCAAGCTCCGCCTCCGGGGTTCACGCCATTCTCCTGCCTCAGCTTCCCGAGGAACTAGAACTACAGGCGCCCGCCACCACGCCTGGCTAATTTTTTGTATTTTTAGTAGAGACGGAATTTCACCGTGTTAGCCAGGATGGTCTGGATCTCCTGACCTTGTGATCCGCCCGCCTCGGCCTCCCAAAGTGCTAGGATTACAAGCGTGAGCCACCGCACCTGGCCATTCTTAAAAATATCTTGCTGTAACAAACAATTCTGTTATGAATTTTCTCCTATAACTCTTTTGAAATTCATGAGTAAATGCTTTGAGAGAAAACACATCCAGTCATACATCCATGCACAAATACATACATACTACTACACACATACATATATCCATATAAGAGTTCCTGTGTAATAAGATATGAATCTCTTCAATGTTATAAACTATTTCCAAAATGCTCTTGAAAATTGAATTATCAGGGTAGGAATATCAAGATAAGGAAATAGAAAACTCCACCGATTGTTCCTGTAAGTATACCAAGTTAACTATCTATACAGAAGAAAATGTGCTGATAAGAACCAAAAATCAGGTCAGCACTCATAGTACCTTGTTTTAACTTCACATTCACCAAAAGAGTCACGGAAGAGATAGAAAAAACAATCCTGAATCCTGGACACCATCCCTCCCCAACCTCAGGCAGTGGCCACATTTTGCAGAGAGCATCTTGGTGCTGGGAGAAAGAGAATACAAGAAACCAGACCAAACTCATCTGACACCCACCCAAGGAAGGGTCATTTAAACCAGCATTAGCCAGGGGGAAATCATCAATCCCACCTGTCCAAACTCGATTGCCTGCGAGGCCTGCAGCATTCTGTGTCTCAAAGTAAACTTTAAAGCCAGTCTAGGCCATAAGAACTGCCACTCTTAGGCTAGTCCTAGGGCTGAACTAAGCCCAAAGACAGTGGACTGAGGGGGCACAGGACATACTGAGACACCAGCTGGGGTAGACAAGGGAGTGCTGGCATCACCCCTCCACTAATCCCAGGCTGCACAGCTCCAGGTTCCACAGAGACTCATTCCTGCCACTTGAGGAGAGGAGAGGAAGAGTGAGGAGGATTTTGTCTTGCATCTAGGATACCAACTCAGCTACAGGAGGATAGAGCACCAGTCAGACTTGTGAGGCCTTCGCTTTCCAGGCCCTAGGTCCTAGACAACATTTCTAGACACACTGGGCCAGACAGGAGCCCACTGCCTTGAAGGAAAGAATCCAGTCCTGACAGCATTCATCACCTGTTAACTGAAGACCCTTTGGGCCTGAATAACCAGCACCAATACCCAGGTACTACACTGAGGGTCTTGGTTGAGACTCTGAGACTTGCTGTCTTTAGATAAGACTCAGCACATTTCAGCTGTGGTGGCTACAGGGCAAAACTCGCTCTGCTTCAGAAAAGCAGAAGGAAAAGTAAAGGAGACTTTGTCTTGGACCTTAGGTACCAGAACTGCCACAGGGGGCAAATCACCAAGCAGGCTCTGGGGTCCCCAGTTCCAAAACTTGACTCTTGGACAGCATTTCTAGAACTATCCCGGGCCAGATGGGAGTCCACTACCCTGAGACTTGAGTCCCAAGACAGGCAGCATTCATGACAAGCTGACTTAAGAGACCTTGGGCCTTAAGGGAACATTAGTGGCAGTCTGTCAATATTCCTCATGGTCTGGGATGGTGGTGTCTACAGAGTGAGGCTCCTCTGCCTTTGGAAAAAGGAGAGAAGAATGGTAAGGACTGTGTCCTGCAGTTTGACGTCTAGCTAAGCTGAAACACAGTTTGACTCTAGTCCCTGAATCCTGGATGGCACTTCTGAACCCACCCAGGGCCTGAGGGACCTCACTGCCCTGAAGGGCAGAATGCAGGCCTGGCTGACTTTGCCATCTGGTGATTGATGTACCCCAGACCCTTGAGCAAAAATAGGCAGTAGCCAGGGAGTGGTTATAACAGGCCTTGAATGAGACTCAGTGCTGCACTGGCTGCAGGTCTGACCCAGTGCAGTCTTTTTTTTTTTTTTTTTTTGAGACGGAGTCTCGCTCTGTTGCCCAGGCTGGAGTGCAGTGGTGTGATCTCAGCTTACTGCAAGCTCTGCCTCCCGGGTTCATGACATTCTCCTGCCTCAGCCTACCAAGAAGCTGGGACTACAGGTGCCTGCCACCATGCCTGGCTAATTTTTTGTATTTTTAGTAGAGATGGGATTTCACCATGTTAGCCAGGATGGGCTGGATCTCCTGACCTCGTGATCTGCCTATCTCAGCCTCCCAAAGTGCTGGGATTACAGGCATGAGCCACTGTGCCTGGCCCCCCAGTGCAGTCTTAGTAGTAGCCACAAGGGTCCTTGTGTCACTCTGCCACTAGCTTTAGGTTGCTCAGAACAGAGAGAGAGAGACTCTGTTATATTTGGGAGAACGTAAGAGAAGAGAATAACACTCTCTTCCTGGTAATCCAGAAAATTCTCCCAGATCTAGTAAAGACCATCAAGCCAGTCCCCTTATGAGTTCACAAGAACCACAGTGTTACTGGGGTTGGGGTGCCCTCTAAAGTAGATACAGTTTAGATCACAACACCCAAGACTTTCCAAATATCTGGAAAGCCTTCCCAAGAAAGATGGATGCAAAAAAGACCAAACAGTGAAGACTAGAATCCCTAACACTTCAATGCCCAGATATTGAAGAACATCTACTAGCACCAACATCATCCGGGAAAACATGAACTCAAAAAATGAACCAATTCTAGAGAAACAGAGATATGCAACCTTTCAGACAGAGAATTCAAAATAGCTGTGTTGAGGAAACTCAAAGAAATTCAAGAAACCAGGGAAGGAATTCAGAATTCTATTAGATGTATTTAACAAAAAGATTGAAATAATTAAAAAGAATGAAGCAGAAATTCTGGAGCTGAAAAATGCAATTGACATAACAAATAATGTATCAGAGTCCTTTAATAACAGAATCAATCAAGGAGAAGAAAGAAATATTGAGCTTGAAAACAGGCTACTGGAAAATATACAGTTAGAAAAGACAAAAGAATAAAAAGAATAAAAAACAATGAAGCCCACCTACAGGATCTACAAAATATCGTGAAAGGGGCAAATCTAGAGTTATTGGCCTTAAAAAGGAGGTAGAAAGAGAGATAGGGGTAGAAGTTTCACTCAAAGGGATAATAACAGGAAACTTCCCAAACCTAGAGAAAGAAACTCACAAAGGTCAAGGATAAAAAAAGGATCCTAGGCTGGGCATGGTGGTTCATGCCTGTAATCCAAGTACTTTGGGAGGCTGAGGCTGGAAACCACTTGAGGTCAGGAGTTCGAGAACAGCCTGGCCAACATGGTGAAACCCCATCTCTACTAAAAACACAAAAATTAGCTGGGTGTGGTGGCAGGCACCTGTAACCCCAACTACTCAGAAGGCTGAGGCAGGAGGATCGCTTAAACCCAGGAGGCTGAGGCTTCTGTGAGCTAAGATCGCACCACTGTACTCCAGCTTAGGTGACAGAGCAAGAGCAAGACTGTGTCTCAAAACAAAAAAAAAAAAAAAGAAGAAGGAAAAAACCCTTGCACAAAATCATTTCACAAGTCATTTCACAATGGCAAGAATACAAGTTCAACATTTTCCCTTGCTAGAGAAAAGAAAAAAGTTTTCTTGGGGGCTCAGAAAACTCAAAATAACACAACTACAAACTCAAAAAAATATATACACACACACACACACACACACATATATATATCCTAAAAGTAGAAACAAATAACATACAATGGAGCTCCAAAGTCTGACTATAGACTGTAGACTTTTTAAGTGGAAACCTTACAGGCCAGGAGAGAGTGGCATGACATATTTAAAGTACTGAAGGAAAAAACCTTTTACCCTAGAATAGCATATCTGATTAAAATACCCTTTATACATGAAAAAGAAATAAAGACTTCTCCAGACAAACCAAAGCTAAGGGATTTCATCAGTGTCAGGCCAGTCCTACAAGCAATGCTAAAGGGAGTAAGTACTGCAGTGAAAAAGCAAAGGACATTAATGTGTAGTAAGTAATCACCTGAATGTACAAAACTAACTAGTAATAGAAAGTACACAGAAAAACAAAGACTATTATAACACTGTAACTGTGATGTGTCAACTACTCTCATTCTAAGTAGAAAGACCAAATGATGAATAAATCAAAAATAATAACTACAACAGCTTTTTAAAAACAGTCAGTACAGTAAGAAATAAATGGAAACAACAAAAAGTTAAAAAGTGGAGGGACGAAGGTAAGCATAGATTTTTTATTGGTTTTCCTTTTGCTTGTGTTTTTGATACAAACAGTGTAAGTTTTTATCAGGTTGAAATAACAGGTTATAAGATAATATTTGCAAGCCTCACGGTAACTTCAAACCAAAATCACAATAGATATATAAAAAATAAAAATACAATGGATATACAACAAACAAAAAGCAAGAAACAATCATACCACCAGAGAAAAATCACCTTATTTAGAGGAAGACAGGAAGGAAAGAAAGAAGAAGGGTGAAACCATAAAACAACCAGAAAACAAATAACAAAATGGCAGGAGTAGGTCCTTACTTATTAATAATAACATTAAATCTAAATGGACTAAACTCTCCAGTCAAAAAACACACCCGGCTGAATGTATAAAAAAAAAAAAAAAACAAGTTGGTTTGTTGCTTACAAGAAATACACTTCATCTATAAAGAAATACATAGACTGAAAATGAAAGGATGGTAAGACATGTCCCATACCAACAGAAACGGGAAAAGAGTAGGAGTCATTATACCTAGACAAAACAGATTTCGAGACAAAAGCTGTAAGAAGAGACAAAGAAGGTCACTATATAACAATAAAGTGATCAATTCAGCAAGAAGATACAACAATTTTAAATATATATGTACCAAACACTGGAGCACTCAGATATATAAAGCAAGTATTATTAGAGCTATGGAGAGAGATAGGCCCTGAGCCCATAATAGCTGGAGACCTCAACACCCTACGTTCAGCATTGGACAGATCCTCCAAACAGAATATCAAGAAATAAAGTGCAGACTTAATCCACACCACAGACCATATGGATCTAACAAATATTTACAGAACATTTCATCCAAGAACCGCAGAATACACATTCTATTACTCAGTATATGGATCATTCTCAAGGATAGATCATATGTTAGGTTACAAAACAAGTTTTAAAGCATTCAGAAAAATTGAAATAATATCAAGCATCTTCCCTAACCACAACAAAATAAAACTGAAAATTAATAACAAGCAGAATTTTGGAAACTACACAAATAAATGAAAATTAATCAATATGCTTCTGAATGACCAATGGGGTCACTGAAGAAATTAAGAAGAAAATTGAAAAATTTCTTGAAACAAATAATAATGGAAACACAACATACCCAAACCTATGGGATGCAGCATCAGCACTGCTAAGTGGGAAATTATAGCTATAAGTGCCTACATCAAAAAGGTGAAAAATCTTCAAATGAACAATCTAATGATGCATCTTAAAGAATTGGAAAAACAAGAGCTAATCAAACTGAAATTTAGTAGAAGAAAAGAAATAATGAAGATCAGAGCAGAAATAAGTGAAATTGAAATAAAAAATGCAACAGATGAATGAAACAAAAAGGTGCTTTTTTCAATGGTTAAACAAAACTGACAAACCTGAAAAAAGAACAAAACTGGAGGAATCACATTACCTGACTTTAAATTACACTACAGAGCTGTAGTAACCAAAACACCATGGTACTGGAATAAAAACAGACACATAGACCAATGGAACAGACTAAAGAACCCAGAAACAAATCCATATGTCTGCAGCAAACTCATTTTTAACAAAGGTGACAAGAATGTAAGTTGGGGAAAAGACAGTCTCTTCAATAAATGGTGCTGGGAATACTGGACATCCATATGCAGAAGAATAAAACTAGATCCCTACCTTTCACCATATACAAAAATCAAATCAAAATGGATTACAGACTTAAATACAAGACCTCAATCTATGAAATTACTATAGGAAAGCATTGGGAAAAGTCTCCAGGACATTGGTATGGGCAAAGATTTCTTGAGCAATATCCCACCAGCACAGGCAACCAAAGCAAACATGTACAAATGGGATCACATCAAGTTAAAAAACTTCTGCACAGCAAAAGATACAATCAACAAAGTGAAGAGACAACCCACAGAATGGGAGATAGTATTTGCAAACTACTCAACTCTTATAGCATTTATTTATAAGACATTTTTCTGCTTATTTCCTGCTAGATGTAGCTAGTTATGCCTTTATTATATGTTTTTGTCACTTGAAATAAATATTATGCTCCTTGAGGGAGGGAACACTATTTTATTCCTCTGAATATTCTCTCCTTCAACTATGTATGTGCCTTTCTCTCTGTTGTAAATAAAATATAAGATCAAGTTTATTCTTCAGAATAATGTTCAATATTTATTTTTTCTTTTACTTTGCATCCAGTATTCTACAATTTGATTCCGTAGTGCCAATATTAATATTCTATTTTTTATGAATGTATTTTACAATACCTTTTGTTTCTAACAGCATTGGAAATAGCAGGGACCTTTTTTTTTTTTTTTAATGGAGAAAGAAATTGGATGACCTAGGGAAACAGGATTTACTTATACCACAAACTGATACTGAATTGCCTATGCCAATGCGTTATTCCTTGTCTCTTCCTTGTCTTCTTCCTTGTCTCTAAGACAAAAGGAAAACAGATTGTGTTACTTCTTTCCCATGAACTGATGAAAGGAAGCTTATCAGTTCTTACAGTTTTTTAAATGTGAATTTTATAGGAAAATAATTGCAAAATGTAATAAGCATTATCCTTAATAGCAGGTATATAGAAGCTCTACAAATGTTTTTCATACCGTATTGTAGTTGGCAAAAAAAAAAAAAAAATGACCCCCCAAATCTGTCTGTGCCTTAATTTCCAGAACCAATGAATATGTTATGTTAAATGGCAAAAACCATTTCTGCCTTTGAAGATAGAAGAAGAGTAGGAGCCAAGTATTAGCGACACCTTGATTTTAGTCCAGTGAGACACATTTGGACTTCTGACCTTCAGAACTGTAAGATAATAATTTTTTTTTTTTAAGTCATCAGTTTGTGGTCATTTGCTGAAGCAGCAATAAGAAGCCAATACAATTGTCATATTTGTTTTACAAAAGTTAGGGAAACGGCACTGTCACAGAGATAGTATTCATCAAATACTCCATTCGCATCCTCCACTTAACATTTTCCATTCCTTTTGAAGTAAGGTATTACTAATTCTGGTCAATGAAATGTGAGCAGAAGTGAAATGGGTCACTCTTCAGATTCACTTTTTCTACCACTACATCTGTAATGTCTCAGATAGTACAACTACAAGAAGATAGATCCTTACTCAACCTAAGCTTCTAAGTGAAAAGATATAGCATACCAAACACCCTTAAACCCTTAAACTTGCACTGGAGCTAGAAATTGTTTGTTTGTTTATTTGTTTGTTTCATTATTATGTTAAGGCAACTCAGTGTTAAGGCATGGAGGAGTAATGTGTTACCGTAATGTGACATAATATAGCATGTCCTAAACAACACAGACACTAAATTATAGCTTAGTAAAGATATTTTACTCAGGAGCTGATTTCTCTCATTTCTAGAGTTCTGGCCTGGAGACAGGGCTTAAAAAATTTAGAATACTTCATGGCAATCATTCCCTTTAAACTGCTATATTTCATCTGTATTTATAGCACACAGATTTGTAATTCTAAATTGTGTTTTCTGGTTAGTACCTGAAGTTAAAAATGTGTATCTGATTTACAATAAAAGAGTCTTTTCTAAAAATAGAAGATGCAACTATATGTATTTTTTTAGTGTACTTTAAGTTCTAGGGTACATATGCACAATGTGCAGGTTTTTACATATGTATACATGATGCAACTATATGTATTAAATAGGTTGTTTATTTTTGTCTAGAGGTAATCCCATCTTCTCTTGGAAGTGCCCAGGGCAGTCTATGACAATGCCTGGCAAAGGGCCAATAATTTTCTGTTTTGAGCCTCTCATGCCTAAACAAATACTTTTTGACACTTCAGAGTTACCTGCCAGAGAACTAAAAGTTATTCTTTTATATTAGGCTAGCTTTTAAAGGCAAGTTGTTGTCATTTGCCCGAGTCAATTGTAGATGAACTTTAGTGTGAATCTGTTACATGAATGAGTAAAGATGACCCTTAGCTTGTTTATTTCTTCACAGCAGTCTACAATCTGTGAGCTCAAAAGCCTACCAGTGGCAAACTCCAATTTTTACATATCCAGTTGTTTTCAACATAAGCCAAATGTTTAGCCATTTAAAGCCTGCCTGCTTTGCATATCTCAGGAAACTGCCCAACATCTGCTAGCCATAGATAAGATCAACCCTGTAGCTATAAAATATCCCAAGCTGCTTCTGCCTTTTGCAGCTCTCTGACCCAGACTCACTGCTGGAGTGCTGCGTAACATTATCCACACATGCAATATCTCTCTATGATCCCCTTTCCCCTCTGAGTTTCCTTGCCCTCATCCCTTACCCTCGCAAATGCTATAGCCTTTGGATGGTATCATGCTGTGGGGGACTTTGCACACATGAAATCCTGTCAAAATGTTGCCTAAATAAAGCTCATGTCATATCATTTGCCTTGATCAGCCCTGAAATTCCTCTAAATCACTACCGACTCTTACAGAATGATTTTATCTATCATTAGGCCCACTAAATGCTAATTTTCAAAAGTACCTCAAAGTAGCTGAAAGAATTTACTAGTTAAATAAGATTACTTAATATTATTATTTGGATTATGGTGAGTAACCGTCCCCCAAAATGTGGTATCACTTTGACATAGATGTTAAGAAGTATATTTTTCTTATTGTTTTATTTTTATTCTTATATAAAGATAGGGTCCCTGTCACCTAGGCTGAAGTGCAATGGCGTGATCATAGTTCCCTGCAGCCTCAAACTCCTGGATGCAAACAATCCTCCCGCCTCAGCCTCTTGAGTAGCTGGGACCACAGGCATGAGCCACTGCACCTAATTCATTTTTATTTTTACTTATGTATAGTGGAGCCTTGCTTAGTTACCCAGGTTGGTCTCAAACTCTTGGCTTCAAGAGATCCTTCCTTCCTGGCATTCCAAAGTGTTGGGATTGCAGGGTGAGCCACTGTGCACAGCTGCATTTTTTTCTTAAATTTGTTTGGCAATAGGTTCAGATGCTTTGTAAAAGTTTATCCTGGCTTAGAACTATTTCATTAGTAAAAATATAACTACTATTTTACAGGGCTTTGTGAGTGCATTATAGTGCAGTGACTAGGACCATAGACTGTCTCTGAGAGTCCAGGGTTTAAATTCCAGTTTGTCACTTAATTATGTAACTCTGGGCTAGTTATCTAACTTCTTTAAACCACTTTCCTCATTGTAAAAATAAAGATAATAATTGTACAGAACCATGTGTATTAGTTATCTATTACTGTATAATAAATTAATCTAAAACTTAGTAGCTTAAGACAACAAGTATCACTGTGTAATAAGTTAACCCAAAATTTAGTGGCTTAAAACAACATTTATCATCCCAGATTCTGTGGTTTGGGAATCTGGATGCAGTCTATCAGAGTTCTGCAGCTCAGGGTGTCCCAGGAATGGAATAAATGTGTCACCTATAAATGTAGTCAACTTAATGTTTAAGTAGGGAAGAATCTTCTTCTTCGCCCACTAATATGGTTGTTGGAAGGATTCAGTTCCTCAGGGTTGTTGGACAAAGGGCCTCAGCTCCTCACTGGCTGTTGACTGGAGGCCTCCTTCAGTTCTTTGCCATGTGGACAGTTCATATGGCAGTTGCTTCATCAGAGTCTTAAGCAACAAGAGCCACAGGCCAGGAGCAGTAGCTCATGCCTATAATCCTAGCACTTTAGAAAATCAAGGTAGGAAGATCGCTTGAGTCCAGGAGAGCCAAGATCACACAACTGTACTCCAGCCTAGATAACAAAGGTGAGACTCTCTCTCCAAAAAATAAAAACAAAAATAAAAAAGGAAATTAACTTCCCATAACTTTTTTTATAAAACTCAATTACAACTTTGCTTGATTTCACCATTTTCTCTACTAGTGGAAATATTTTTTCTGTTGCAAGGATCCAATCCACAACATCACATTGCATTTAGTTGTCATGTCTTCCTAGTCTTTTTGATCTACAACCATTCCTGAGGTTTTTCTTTTTTTGCATTTCAAAATCTTGATACTTTCGAGAAGGACTGGTAGTTACTTTGTAAAATGCCTCTAAATTTAGGTTTGCTTTATATTTTTTTCAGGATTAGGCTGAAATTTCGCATTACAGGAAGGATAACACAGAAGTGGTTTGCCCTTTGTATCATATCATGGAGTACATGATGTCAATATGTGTTACTAGTGCTGTTGACTTTGACGATGGTCAAGGTTATATCTACCCATTTTCACTTCAATAAAGTTACTATTTCTTTTTCATCTCACCACTTTTGACATATTCTGTTTGTTAGAAATAAGTCACTAGGTCCAGCCAGCACACACAAGGGGAGAGGATGACAGAGGGCATGAGTGCCAGGAGGCATGTTTCATTGAGAGCCATTTTAGAAGCTGTTTGCCACATCATGGATGGTGTTGGGGGAAGGTTAGGACACAATAATACGATCAAGGACTTAGCGTGTTACTGTTGAAATAAACGGTAGCTATCACAATGATTCGTACAATGATACCTATTTTATGGATCACTTTCACACTGATTCATTTTATTTAACACATGTTTATCGAACCCTAACTGTGCTAGAACTGGAAGTATAAAGCTATTCTGGTTTAGGAAAGAGATAATAATAAATACGTAAAAAAAAAATCTAAATTATTTTGAAAGATACAAGTAAGAAAAGTAAGCAGGAAAAGATGACAGAGAGAGAGAGAGTGTATGTGTGTGTGTGTGTGTGTGTGTGTGTGTATGGGTATGACCATTTCAATCAAGTCAGAGAAAGCCTCCGTTTTACAAGATCCTGAGAGAAGAGCAAATTCAAAGTCTACAAGACAGGAAAGAGTTTTTCAAGTTGAAGGAAGGAACAGAACATCCTTATAATAATGTATATTGAGAAAAGGGTAAAGTAGTATGAGATGAGGTTGGAGAGGTAGGCAAGGGCTAAATATATAGGGCTTCATAGGCCATAGGCATGGCATTTTATTTTATTCTGTGTATGATGGAAAGGATCAGATGATTTTATGAAAGGTCTTATTTTTTTCAAATTTTATATTTTAAAATTTTGGTCTAATTGAAAAATTACATAAAAGTTGCAAGAACAGTACAAGGAAATTTCACATATCATTTACTTGGTCTTTCCAATTATTTATATTTTGTCACATTGATAGCTTCCTATTCTTTATCTATGTATTGAAAGTAAATTTGAGATATCACATCGCTTTACTTAAAAAACTTAAGTAGGTGTTTCCTAATAATATAAACATTCTTTTACATTATCACAGTATAATTATCAAAATCAGAAAACTTAATATTATAATTCTATTACTTAATCCACTGTCTATATTCAAATTTTGTCAAATTTCCCACTAATATATTTTATATCTGCTTTTCCTGGTTCAGCATTCATAGCAGAATTCTGGTTTTGGATTTAGCTGTGACATTACTTTAGTTGCCTTCAATCTGAACAGCTTTTCAGTCTTTCTTTGCCTTTCCTTTACCTAAACAATTTTGAAGAATACAGGACAGTTATTTTGCAGAATGCCTCTTAATTTTAGTTTGATAATTTCTTATTATTTGATTCAGGCTACGCATTTTTCTCAAGAATGCCACACAGAAGCATGGTATCCTTCTCAGTGCATATCAAGACTCATTGATATCAGTTTGTTCCAATACTGTGGTGTTAATTTTGGTCCCCTGATTAAGATAATCACTATAGTATTTTTCCACTGTTATTATTATTTTTTCTTTTATAATTAGTATACAATTTGTGGAGGGATATTTTGAGACTATGTAATATCCTGTTCATCAATCTTTCACGCACTAGTTTTAGCATCTTCTAAGTCCATTTTTTTCTGTATTATTAATTGGCATTTTATTGTGCAGAAAGGCTTGTTTATTTACTTATTTATATTGCTATATATTTATATTGGTATATATCCACAGATTTTATTTTTTATTGAATTATAACCCATTGTTAGACTTTTTATATTGATATTTAAATGTTTCTCATGTTTTAAAAGAATCACTGTGAGTTCAACGTGCAACAAAAACAACAAAAAATGTAGAATTCAGGGAGTCATAGAAGGCTATTAGAGTAGTTTAAACAGAAGATGGGTAACTTAAAGAGTTTAATGGCAGTAAAGAGGAACAAAGTATATGGATACAGAACATACTTCGGAGCTAGTATAAAAAGTGCTTGTTGATGGATTAATATAATATATTAGTCAGGGTTCTCTAGACAAACCAAACCAATAGGATCTCTCTCTGTCTCGCTCTCTCTCTCTTGGTGTGTGTATATAAAGATAGGTTTATTATCAGGAATGGGCTCACACATTATGGAGGCTGGCAAGTCCCACATCGGCAGGGCGGGTTCACTAGGCTGGAGACCCAGGAGAGATGATGTCCAGTTCAAGTACAAAGGCAGTCTACTGGAGAATTCTCTTTGCTTAAGATAGGACAGTCTTTTTGTTCTATTTAGGCCTTCATCTGATTGGATGAGGCCCACCCACTTTGGGAATGCCAATCTGCTTTACTCAGTCTACTGATTCAAATGTTAATCTCATCCAGAAACACTTTCACAGACACACTAAAATACTGTTTTTCCAAATATTTTGGCACCCCTTGGCCCAGTCAAGTTAGGCCATGAGGTCTCATAAAATTAACCATCACATATGAGATATGAGGAAACATGAGTAGTCAAAGGATTTTTATCAGCTTTCTGGCTTTAGTGAGGCCATTTACTAAGATGAGGCTACTGAGGGAGGACTTCACCAAATTGACTGTTCAGCTGAAGCTATTTTCTTATTGAAACAGGAAATGTAAAGAAGATGCTATTTTAAAATAAAGTGCCTAACAAATACTAGTTAAATCTTCTTGATTTTTAAAAGACTGAATTTATGGCTCTTTAGGCCTGACCTTTATTCATGTATTTAAAAAGTAAATACTGAGTGTCATTTTCTAGGAGTTTTAGTTCACGGGCCAAAGTTATTTGCACATGTGTACTCCTGGTTTCACACTATTTTGGTTGGGACATACTGTAAAACCTTAAGAACCTGATAGAAAAAGGCAATATCCAAGAACTCCAAAGAAGTTCTTTCACCTGGAGGAAACTTTTCACTTCTTTATTCTTTCTTTCCCTCTTCGAAATGATGTTTTGGATGAGAACATTTAGCAAAGAGCCTTTGGGGTTTTGAAGTACCTTCCTCTTGAGAAATCTCAGAAATCCAGAATGAGATACAGAAAAGTTTGATTATATCTCAAAACTTGTTCTAAACCAGTACATTTTAATTTTGGGGGGTTAGAGATATAACCAAACTTTTCTGTATCTCATTCTGGATTTCAACACTTAAAAGTTTTGATGATAGGTACAAACCTATTTTGAAAAAATTCACATAAATACAAAGTTTTTTATGTGAATTCAGGTATTTCCCAGACTTCTTGAATGCCTCTGTGTACCTTGGTTATATGAGTCCATCAAAGGAAGGTGGAAGGCCTTGGATTTAGGGTCAGCAGGAGGGCCTCACCGCTAGGAAGCCTGAAGGGTAATAGAGCCAGTACTGGTAGAAACCTGCTAGGGCATGTGGCTGTTAGAAGGGCTACCGATATGAACTGCATCCTTGGGTAGAGAAATGCATTTGAATCCCAATCCTTGTTGTGGCAGGGAGGAAACTGACCTTGCTATCCTCTCTAAAAATATATTTTTGATGAAAGAGATCATTGTCAAAACCACTATTTATAGAAAAGGCTGGCCCAGCAAGACGGCTTATGGTTGTCCCAACACTTTGGGAGACTGAGACAGGCAGATCACTTGAGCCCAGGAATCTGAGATTCGCCTGGGCAACACGGTGCAACCCCATTTCTACAAAAAAAAATTAAAAGTTAGCTGGTTGTGGTGGTGCAGACCTGTAGTCTCAGCTACTCGGGAGGCTGAGGTGGGAGGATCACCTGAACTTGGGGTGGATGAGGCTGCAGTGAGCAGAGATTATGCCACTATACTCCAGCGTGGGTACAGAGTGAGACTCTGTCTCAAAAAAAAAGTGGGGGTGCAATCTGCTCTATAACACTATATAATCCCAAAGGAGAAATCTGCACACTACAGTGTAATTCCATTAGAAAGAAGAGGCTCACCCAGCAATCTTTTTTTCACCACCACTGTGAATCATCCTCTTTTAGTCTAAGTTATTGTTATTTATCAATGTCTTCCAAATATAATTTATACTTTTTTCATTTGTAATTGAAATCTAGATTATTAATGAGCCACATGTCTCCTTATAATAAACACTATCTTACAGGCTTTGCTTTAGACAGGTGTGACTGATTTCTGGCTTAAGCGATGTAAACAAATGTGGCGTGTGCAACTTCCAGGTAGTGTACTTTTTCGTTCTTTTCCTTCTTCCTGTTGGATGAAATTCAGATGTAATTTAATAGCAGGAGCTTCAGGAGTCATTCTGGGCCAAAAAATTAATTTGGCAAGTGGAAACCACATATGGTAGAACAATAGACTAGAAGGAGCATGAATCTCTGACTCCTTGGACTACCATATCATCATGAACTGGTTACATCTGGACCTCTTCAAAAGAAAATATACTTACACTGTGTTCAAAATAATATTATTTTGTTTCTTTTTTGTAACTCACTGGTGAACCTAATACAATTTCCTGATAGGTTTTTGGGCTTCCCAAATCCAGTGCCACACAGAAGCCGTGTTAGTATTTTAAAGCAAGAATTAGTCATTTGTCTGTTTAAAAGTTTCCAAATGTTCCCATGACCCTAATGGACAAAAATACAGTTTGCCTTGGCTAACGAATCCCTTCAGATTTTGCAGGCTATCTTTAAATTTTCCCCATTCAGATCTCAGTTTCAGTGTTAGTTCCTAGACAGGCCTTTCCTTACCACTCAGACTAAAGAAACCATCTGATCTCTATCTACCATGTGCACCTATTTTGATTGCCTGCCAAGCAGATACAGTTATCTTCAGGTACTTTCATTTTTACTATGAATAGTTTCCCCCAAGCTAGGATATAGAGCTCCATAAGTGCAAAGATGTATCCATTTTATCCTCCGCTGTATACCAAGGCCTTGGTAAAAGAATTTCCATGTAGTAGATCCTGAATTTAAGAGTGTATGAATAACTGAGTGGAGTCCTTCTTATGTGCCAGATACTCTGCTAGGCATATTAATGAATTAACTCATTTAATTGTCACACCACAGTCCTATACCACAGCTGCTATTTTCTCCATTTTACAGAAAAGGAAATTAAGAGAAGTGGAATAACTTGCCCAATGTCACAAAGCCAACAAATGGCAAGGCATCAACATTGTAGATATTGAGATACTTCATTAAGACCTTTTGAAATATATGGTGCCTAGTTTGCTCTTTTACTAAATTCAAACAGATTTTTAAAAATCTGTTTTATTTAGGTGTAATGTACACACAAAGCTCACCAATTTTATGGGTATAATTTGATGAAATTTGCAAGAATACGGCAGATCCTCGAATAATGTCACTTTGTTCACCATCATTTTGTTATGACATTGATGAGAAAAAAAGAAAAAATAACTCCCTGCTGGACCCCCTGTGTGGAGTTTGCACATTCTCCCCATATCCGTGTGAGTTTTCTCTAGCTACCTCTGTTTCCTTCCACATCTGAAAGCTGTGTTGGTTAGGTGAACTGGAGTGTCTCAGTGGTGCCTGTCTGAGAGAGTGTGAGTGAACCTGCAAGCGCATTCTGTCGGGGAGACGGGGTCCTGTCCAGGGCTGCTTCCTGCTTTGCCCCTGTGCTGCCAGGACAGGTTCTGCCCACTCACTACCCTGAACTGGAACAAGCTAGAAATAATTATCTTTTGTTTTTATTCATCTTTCTTATACATATATATGACTCACTTTTTTTTTTTTTTCAGTATTTAACATTAGAAATGTTTTGGTCTTTATTTAGAAGTTTGTTGATGTTTCTGTAATCAGAAACATGCACAGGAACTTATCACTTGTTTATATCAACTAGCCTAAGGTAAAACTGATTTCCTTATACCTCGTTTGGCTTACAGTCACGGTTTCCAAGGGCCCATGGACAACCCTAATTGAGGATTTACTGTACAGTCATGTAACCACAATTATGACACAGAATATTTCCAACACCTAAGTGTACTGGTGAGTATTGGTAAGGGTACAACTGATAAATAAGTGTGTATTATTGAATAGTTAAGTACAATGACATGAAATTTCTTTCCTCTCTCCTTTCTTTATTGTTTAATTTTATTTATTTTAAGTTGAAAATCAGTGAAATTGCTGTTTCAGTGGTATATTTTACGTTTCTCGTGCAAGTAGATCTGAGATTAAAAGGAAATTTTATTTACTAAAGTTTTTAAGTATTTGTGTTTTGCCTTCTATCAAAACAGCCAAATTTTCAAAATCTTGACATTTTTATGTGAGGTTCAAATTATATGACAATGCCAGGTCTGTGTTATTCTCTTTGTTCAATCTGTTCTTTTAAAAATATCCAAACTGGTATTCTGGTCCTTACTCTTTTAGGACTCAAAAAACCCCACAACATTTCTGTATCTACTACATAAGAAGCAGGGATTATAATAAATGAGTCATTTTCTTTCTAAATATTCAGATACAAAGTGCAAAAATGTTTGGAGATTATTGAAATTTTCTCCAGGGCACCTACTGGCAGTAGGAAACCATCTTCCAGATCAACCTCTACTGTCTGATATCATTCCAAGTATCCAGTAGGCAGTTTTATTTTGCTGCCTTAATTTCACTTCAGAATTTCGGCTATAGCCTTGATTTCCCCTCCCCCCAAGGAAATACAGGTATAAACTTCTGAACCATGAAAATCTTAAAACAATATGTAATTGATTCCAAAACATTGATACAACAATCATGCTTGAATATTATGACAAATACATCACAGCAACTAATTAATATCCATGCTTACAACATTTTTTGTGCTTTTAAAATTCTATACTCACTGATTTCTTTAGGAAATCCTGCAGGACATCTATTTAGTATACCTTTTATATTCAGGCCTGTTATTTGGGAAAGTCTTGTTGGTGTCCAGTTTTATGTGCCTTAGTGTTTTATGACATCTCATCCAACAGATCAGAGTCCCCAACCTCAGGCCAGAGACTAGTACTGGTCCGTGGCCTATTAGGAACAGGGCTGCATGGGAGGTGGTAGTGGCGGGAGACCTAGCATTACTGTCTGAGCTCCACTTCCTGTCAGATCAGCGAGTCATTAGATTCTCCTAAGAGCAGGAACCCTGAACCCTGTTGTGAATTGCGGGCAAGATTGTGCGCTCCTTATGAGAACCTAATGCCTGATGATCTGAGGTGGAACATTTAATCTTCAAACCGTCATCTGCACCTCCACCCCTGCCCACGTCCATGGAAAAATTGTCTTCCACAAAACTGGTCCCTGGTGCCAAAAAAGTTGGGGACTTGGGGACCGCTGCCATAGACGATCTCAAAATTAGGTATTGTTTTCATTTGTTTCATTCTTGTTTTCTTACTTCCCACCCACAGGACTGAATCTTTGTCTTTCTTTGCTAATATATACTTTGAATGCCTTGGACATACGTGGAGAGCAAGAGTCAAGGTAAATAAACAGCACATTAGAAGACTGAGAGGTCTATGGTCTATTCAGTCAAGGAGTGCTGAGAAAGGAAGGTGGTGGAAACCAACAACATTTTAGACGCTGAGCTCATGACTGGTTCCAGTTAGGATAGAACACAGTCTATTTGTTTGCCTGGCCAAGGCCTAGAGGTGGATGTAAGGTTGATAACTAAAGGAATAGGAATTGGGGAAGGAATATAAGTGGTGTAGTGGAAAGACAAGATAATTCTAATTATGGCTCTGACATAGTAGATTTTTAACAAAAATTTTAACTAACTTTATGTTCTTATCAGTATTTCATAAAATTAATCAATTATTACAGAGTTTAAGCATCATTGAATTTTAGTTTTGGAGGAGGCTTCAGTGGCTGTCCAACCCAATTTCTATGGTTTGCATGCCTCACACAATATCCCTAATAACTGACTGACCAGCTAGCTACTCTAGTGATAGATAACTCATTATGTATTCAGGCAGTCAATCCTATTTTGTATAGCTTTACTTCGCTGGACCTTAGACTTTTTGGTCTCCATACCCCTTTTTACTCTTAGAACTTACTGAGTCTTTCCTAGCTCATGTTTTGTAAGGAAACAAACAAACAACAACAAAAAAAACAAAGTCAAAACTTATTGAAGATTCCAAATAACTTTTGTTTAATGGAATATAGCCATTGATATTTATTATATTAGAAATTAAATGAGTTGTTTTAATACTAAATTAATTCACTACCAGGAATAAACCCAAAATACATTAACACTTTTTAAATTAAAAAATTATATTTTCAAAAATTATAGTGAGAAGAATGGAATGGTTTATCTCTTTAAATATCTTTTCAATTTATGTCTTAATAAAGGGTTCTTATGTTTTCTTTTTTGTGACACAACATGTCAAGCAGTCCCTGGAAAACTCCACTGCACACTTGTAAGAAAATGATGGTTTTGTTGTTTCTTAAAATTTTTTATTGCAGATACTACAGCCGCTTATGTAAGAAAATGAGAGTCTAAAAGGCAAATAGCATCCTAGTACTATTTTTAATATAGTTATGAACTTGCAGACCCCTTCAAGGTCTTAGTTGCCTCAGGGGTTCCTGGATCACATTTTGAGAAAAATTGCTCTCTTTATAAAGTAATTTTCTTTATATTGAGCCCATATTTTCCTTCTATATACAAGGTACTTATAATCTTAAGATCCATAAAAAAATAAGTCTGATCACTGTATTAAATGATGCCCCTACTCAAATATTTTATGACAACTATCATGTTTACCACTACACATTTTGTTCAGGATAAAATTTCAAGTTATTTCAACTAATTTTCATATGACAGATTTCATTTTTATTCATTTTAACTGTGTTATTATTGGGCTTGCTCACATTAGCCAATGGTTCTTTTAGTGCAATATTTATAATTGATTATAATATTTCAGGATAGTCTGAATGGCACAGAGAGAAAAATATTAACCTGGATTTGATACTTCAATTAATGTCCTTCACGTTTATTTATTTTTGACCTATGTTTTAATTTGCTGATGTTTAGATAAATCTCTCTTACCTTACAGTTTTGATATAAGTTGACTGTAAAACTTTTTTTAACCTATATCAGCTTGTTAGATGTGGATCATGGTTTTAGCTTGTTTGGTTCTAATGCTGTTATACAAAGTATTCATAATATTTATGGCAGATACATTGCTATGTATTTACCAAGTTATTTTACTTTCCTCCTGGCATACAGGACAACTACATAACCAAACCCTCTCATATCTTGGCAGGGCAAGGGACTAAGTTTTGGTCAGTGGCATATGGGCAAAATTACCATATGATATATTTTGATGCTAGGCAGAAACATCTGGCATGAAGATCTTCACCCTGTCCTCACTTTACTTGCAGGAAGAAAATAACCATGAAATGAGAGAATCAGAAAATGGGAGGAGCATGGATCTGTCAATTCATAATTTGCAGGAAAACTTTCCAGGAGAGTCATTATTTATTGTTTTTACCTCATGGGATTGTTTGGTAGTCTGTCCTTGAGAGCTTCTTTGGAGGTTCTAGCAGGGAAGCACAGCTACTCGTATACTCTTGAGGGAAAATCCGTCCTCCTCTACTGGAGATGGTTGTCTTCTTAGACCCAGGGCACAGCTTCCAGAGCAACGCACATGGAGTGGTGAGGGAGGAAGGGGACACCCCCCGTAGCCAGTCACATCAACCGAATCAACCCTGGTGATGAATGGGGTGAAAGATGTTGCAGCCAGATGGCCCTCACATTCTTGAGAGTTTATCCTAATACACGTTCTCAGCATTTATTAAAGTTCTTTCTCTGTGTTGACACTAATCTGTTATTCAGTCATTGTTTTGTTATAGTCATGAAATCAAAAAGAATTATCTGTCTCAACTGTACTAACAGTTACTGTCATTTAGCACACGTTTATTTATCATAACCACAAGGATAAAAGGTAATTTTGGGTGGATACTATGATGAAGTCCAGACAAATGATAAGAAATTCTGGCACCATAGAATGAGTTGGAATCACTTCTGATTTTCTGAAAGAATTTGTTAGAATTGGTATTAGTTCTTTCTTAAATGCTTAGTAGAATTCACCACTAAAGTCATCTAGCCTAAGACTTTCTTTATGGGAAGGTTTTAAACCAAAAGTTCAATTTCTTTAGTAGATAAAGTCTTCTTTAGATTCTCTATTACCTCCAGAGATCTTTGTGACTTGTTTTATAAGAAATTTGTCCATTTCATCTAACTATCAAATTTCTAGGCCATTTTTAGTGTAAGCATGATTTCCCACTTTTTTTTTTACTTTTAGTGTGTTAGCCTTTATATATAATAATTATTATTTTTATTTATTTATTTATTTATTTATTTTTGTGATGGAGTCTTGCTCTGTCATCCAGGCTGGAGTGCAGTGGTGCCATTTCGGCTCACTGCAACCTCAGCCTCCCAGGTTCATGCAATTTTCCTGTCTCAGACTCCAGAGTACCTGGTATTACGGGCATGTGCCAACACCCTGGCTAACTTTTATATTTTTAGTAGAGACAAGGTTTCACCATGTTGGCCAGGCTGGTCTCGAACTCCTGACCTCAAGCAATCCACCCGCCTCAGCCTCCCAAAGTGCTGGAATTGCAGGTGTGAGCCACTGTGCCTGGATTAAAATGTGTTTCTTATTGGTACTATTTAACTGGTTCTTGCATTTTATATCAGATCTGATAATCCTTTCCTTTTAAACAAAATGTTTACACTGTTTGCATTTAGTGTGATTATTAAAATGGTTAGGCCCAACTATTTTCTATTTATCCCATACAGTTTTTTTCCCTTTGTCCTCTTTTGCTGACTTCTTTTGGATTACCTGAATATCTTTCAAGACTCCACTTTATCTCCTTTTCTGGCTGTTTTTTTATCATAGCCATTTTAGAGGTTGCTCTAAGGCTTATAGTATAAATCATTATCATATTCTACCTTTGATATTGCATCACTTCACTTATGAGACACATATATCACTTTCTGTAAAAGACATTTACAACAGCATACTTCTATTTCTCTTTTGCTGGCCTTTGCAGTATTGTTGTCACATGTTTTACTTTTACATATCTTATAAACCCTGCACTACTTTATTATTATTTTTAAATGGTGAATTATCTTTTTAAAGAGATGGAAATAATAAGAAAAAAATCTTAAGTATTTATCTATGCATCTTAAGCTCTATTTTGTAATTTCTGGTGCTCTTCATTCCTTCATATAGAAAAATCTTTCTACCTGGTATCATTTTCCTTCTCCCTGAAGGACTTCTTTTTAACATTTCTTGGTTGTAGGTGCTTTTGGTTATTTCATTTTTTTTTTCAATGTCTGAAAACTTCTTTATTCCACCTTCCTTAGGCCCTGTGTGAGCGAGTACTAGCCACTATTCCTCTAATACCTTCAGATGATTCTTTCCTTGGACTAGAACAGTTTCTTCATACCCATATGCTATTCATATCTGCTGAATACAAGAGGGGACACTCTGCACATCACCTCTATACAGCTTTCTCCTTTTCGGTATTCTACTCGGCAAATTCCAGTTGTCTCAGTCTTGTTGAACTTTCAGCTCTGTCTCCTCAACTCAGAGAGTCTTCTGGGCCTTCTGTAATTTTTACATTAGTGTTTTACTATCTACTTTGTTTGCTTTCTTATAGGATTACTGTATTAAAAGTGGACAAGTTTTTGTTTCAAATAATTATTATCAGCCATGTTTATGTATTTCCTTTTCTTTCTTTCTTCTCTTTTTTTTTTTTCTGTTAGAGATGGTGTCTCGCTCTGTCACCCAGGCTGGAGTGCAGTGGCGTGATCTTGGCTCACTGCAACTTCCGTCTCCTGGGTTCTAGCAATTCTCCTGCCTTGGCTTCCTGAGTAGCTGGGACTACAGGCACACACCACCACTAATTTCTTATATTTCAGTAGAGACGGGTTTTCACTGTGTTGCCCAGGTTGGTCTCGAACTCCTGAGCTCAGGCAATCTTCCTGCCTTGGCCTCCCAAAGTGCTGGCATTACAGGCGTGGGCCACCGCGCCTGGCTTATGTATGTATTTCTTAATGATTTATGATTAATAAGATGAAAAGAAAAAGTATAGTTGCATTTCTTCTCAATATGATTGTGTATTTATGTGTATTTGCAATTTAAAACAGTGTTAAGAATAATACAGTTCAGTGTTAATTTTTTTCTTAGATTTAACTTATTTTTAACTATATGTTTTGTGAAACATTTAAAATTGAAAAGATAAATCAATAATACTAAGATGGTCACTTAGATTGTTTGGTTGCTTTTATTTAGTTAATATAAGATGCTGTGATATTAATAAACCTTTAATACTAGGATTTGTAATTAACCTTAACAACATTCACATTTGACCATGTTTGTAATCAGCCACTGTTAAGATCCCTCTAATTTTAATTTTCTATGAGATCATAGTGTTATACTGCTAAAGGGTTCACATTTAGTCTAAAACTGGAAGGGAACTAATAAAACATTAACAACACAGAAGGGAAAATGATAAAGTACTTGAGATAAGCATATCAATACATTTTCATCCAGTATATGTATCTACATGGAGGGCCCAAATCATAAGATCGCTCTTAAGCATGGAATCAGAGCAAGGGGAGTTAGTAGGACAATCTTGATGACTTCTGTCATTAAGCCACTTCACCTTGTTTCATCCAATTCCTGAAAGGAAAGACCTACTGCACATCCCAGAGAATGATATCCAGAGGCAGGGACTGCTTCTGTTTACAGTGTTGGAACCTTACAATAAATTTTGGACATTGTTCTTTCTCCCATTCTCCACCCATGAAAAACATAGCAAATAAAATGCAAACATAAACATAAAAAGCATAGCAAATAAGAAGAGTAAACTATCAATTACCTTCTGAAATGTAACATGGTATATTTTGACTGCGTTCATTAGAGGCAGATTTAACTTAGATTGATAATTAATTTTAAAATGGATATTTTTCCATAGAATTATTCAGAGATGAAAACTACCAAGTTTTTGTGTTTTGGTTTTTGTTGCAAACCTGAGTCCCTTCCTTTCATCACCGCAGCATAGAGAATGTAAGGGAACAGGAAATTGAAACTTTCAGTAAGAGCAAGATGTATTTAAGATGAAGCAATAGTAATTTCGCTAATCTTTAACCAAAATTCTCTCTCTAGCACTGTGACAATGGAGATTTCTCCTTAGTATGAATTTAAGTGCACGATGATTATGCTACTCTGATTTTGATAGTATAGCATGGATTTATTAAGTCACAGCTGCAAAATAGTCTTAAGCCATGATTGTATGTAACCACATCTCATCAAAACAAAACTTGCTGGTTGTGTAAATTACTTCATATTCCATAGATACAATGGTGATCAAAATAGTTACCTACTTTGAGTCCATTTTTATTGAAAGAAAGCCCAGGAGGATTACATACCATGCTTAATTTGAATACCTCCAAAATCTGAGGTTTTCAGAGCAGCATTAATCTTCTAAACCTCACAAATGTCAGAGAATTTTGAATTTTGATCTCTTAAAATTGCTATGCAATAGCTTAACCTGATGGAGATACACTGTAGTTATTAAAAGACAGAAAATGCAAAGTTCAGGGAAGACTTATGGCTAAGAGAGCCGAGTTCAGATCCTTAAGTGGCAGTTCACTTATTAGCTATGTGACTTTGGGACAGTTACTAATCTTTGTGGGATGTGGTTTCCTCAACATGCAAACTATGCATAACAGTGCAGCTGCTTTTATAAAGATTTTAATAATGGGGCATATAGCAGACATTTAAAATGTTAGCTCCTACTTCTACTCTTTCCCCACGTTTTAGGCCAATATCGAATTTATTTTTATTTTGATTTTTTATTCTTATTTTTTTGAGAAAAGGTCTGGCTCTATGGTGCGGCTAGAGTGCTCATTGCAACCTCAGTCTCCCCGGTTGTAAGTGACCCTCCCACCTCAGCCTCCCATCTGGGACTACAGGCATGCACCACCAGGCCAGGCTAATTTTTGTATTTTTGGTAGAGACAGGGTTTTGTCGTGTTGCCCAGGCTGGTCTCAAACTTCTGGACTCAAGGCACCTGCCCTGGCCTCTCAAAGTGCTGGGATTACAGGTCTGCACCTCCGTGCCTGGCAGGCCAGTCTAGAGTTTTTTTGATTGTGAGGGAACAGGCAACAGAATGTACCTCTGTCCATTTTATATCTGTCTCTCGACCCAGTAAACACAGTATATATAATTGAAACGAAAGTTTCACAAAATAGTATTTATCATATTATGTGCTATGTACTATGTATTATTACTGTCTGTTTCCTATTAAAACATAAGCACCATAAGGGTAGGGGTATTTGCCAGTTTTTGTTCACTTGTGTACCCCTAGAACCTAGAATAATGTTTGGCACCCAGGACACAATAATTTTTTGTGTCTGTGTTAAGTGAAAGAATGAATGACTAAATTGTAACTACCATGGCACAATGGTGTTAAGCTCTTCAAAGTGTTTTTCTTATTTATTCCACAGATGGAAATGTATTATTTTATTATTATAATTATTAAGAGACGGAGTTTCACTCTTTCACCCAGACTGGAGTGCAGTGACATGATCTCGGCTCACTGTAACCTCTGCCTCCTGGGTTCAAGTGATTCTCCTGCCTCATCCTCCCAAGTAGATGGTATTACAGGCACGCACCACCACACCTGGCTAATTTCTGTATTTTTAGTAGAGACAGCGTTTCACCATGTTGGCCAGGCTGATCTTGAACTCCTGACCTCAGGTGATCCACCCGCCTCAGCCTCCCAAAGTGCTAGGATTACAGGCGTGAGCCACAGCGCCTGGCCCGGTAGAAATTATTTACATAATTGTCATCACTGTGTATCTTAGATATGCAATATACAGCTGAGAGACAATTTCTGGTCCTTCAGTTTTGGAGAAGTAAAAGCAAAGCAGTGGTTATACTGTGATGTTCATCTTGGTGGTGATAGGGATGGGGTGGATTTCTTTTTCTAAGGAGGACTGACGCAGGAAAATAGGGTCTGGAGGCAGGAAACATAAGGCCTATTCATACTTCAGCTATAACGGGAAATATCCTCTCCATAGGGCGTAGGCCATAAATGACTTTGTAACTTTACTTCATCTTCTCCATACCCAAAGTAACCAATGGAATCCTCTAGGGGGTATTTAAACTCCCCAAAATTCTGTAACCCCGCCCTTGAGCCCCTATGCTCGCCTGCTCCCACACTGTGGAGTGTACTTTCATTTTCAATAAATCCCTTCATTCCTTCCTTGCTTTGTTTGTGTGCTTTCTTCAATTCTTTGTTCAAGATGCCAAGAACCTGGACACCTTCTACCAGTAACAGGACGACAGGCAAAAGTCTTATCAAGACGCTCATGAACCAAAGTATACCTCTGACGTCTTGATTCTTGGAGTCTAAGCCTAGCCTGGTTTGGTAAGCAGCAAAGGAAGAAAAACGCAAGATATTTTCTTGAACGATCTCCTGATGCAACTGTGTTTACTGGTTTCATGTCAGCACCCAGGGGGAGCTTTTGGCCAGAGACTCCCACAATCTCTGTGTATTCCCAGTGCTTGGGCTCAAGGGAGGCGCGCTGCGGGCTGGAGGCTCAGGTCAGAACCGCAAGGACTCGGGCGGAGGCGGACTCCGGTCGAAGACTGTGGGGTGAGAACTCTGGCTCCCTCCACTCGGCTGCCGCCGGGTGGCACGCCCACGCCGCGCCTTCCGGTTGGCCCCTGCGGCGACGGGTGAGGCACAGCTGAGCGCCAAAGCCACAGGCTGGGGCACTAACGCCCCCACCCCGCGCTCCGCTCTCTGCGCTCCAGGCAGCCGCGAGCTGGAGTACGAAGGTCCGGGCGGTGGCGGAGAGCGCGCTGCCGGCTGGAGAGCCAGAAGGCGGGAAGCTTCCCGCACCGGGGCGCTGTCACCTGCCCGTGGGAGGAGCCGGAGAGGGACCTGGCTCTGCTGCTCTGAAGCACCGGAGTCGGGAGAACCCATCCAGACATGAAGAGCGCCAAAGGTATTGAGAACTTGGCTTTCGTACCCTCCAGCCCAGACATCCTGCGCCGCTTGTCTGCGTCGCCCTCCCAGATCGAGGTCTCTGCCTTTTCCTCTGATCCCCAGAAAGAGAATTCGCAGCCACAGGAGCTTCAGAAGCCCCAGGAGCCCCAGAAGTCACCGGAGCCATCTCTGCCTTCAGCCCCTCCCAATGTCCCCGTAGAGCAGCTCCGGTCACTGTCGCTGTCCGAGTTTGAGGAGGGGCCTTGCGGGTGGAGGAACTTCCATCCTCAATGTCTCCAGCGCTTCAACACACCTCGAGGCTTTCTGCTTCACTACTGCCTCTTGGCCGTCACACAAGGTAAAGTCCAGTGCCCGCTCGAGGCTCGGGCCAGTGGAGAGCGAGGTGGCCACGGCGAGTCAGCCGAGGGAGAGGGCAGGTGCTCGGGGTCCGCGGGGCGATGGACGCGCCCTGCAAGGTGTCCCCGGGTTTGGAACTTGCGTGCGCTCTCACCAGTGTCAACCTACTGGCTGCAGCCAGCCTTCCAAAGTTCAGCTTCTCCTTTATCGCTACAGTTCAAACTTGCCATACAAGCCTTTTTCTCTTGTGTTTTACCTCAGTTTAGCGGATTCAAAACTTCCAGGGAAGATTACAAGAACCTTCCTTTGGGAAAGGTATACCCTGGGGGAGTTTATTTTACATTATAAAGACAAAAATTTACCAAGTCCCTCCTTAAAAGTATTTTACATTTGTTTCATTGCCTCAGGGGAAGGAGTAATACATTTGCAGGTCAAAGTGGGATGCCTTGCAAAGAAGAAAGCTGTGTAAAATCTATCGTATAAATTAGATACAGACATTCATGTTTTGTGAGTGTATTTAGTTTGAAAGTATGTGGGCACCAGAGGAGCCCAGTGAGTAAATTAGCAAAGCCTCCCGACGTTGTTAAAGGGTGAGCCTTTATCTTCATTGTGTTACATTAGTTATCCAGTATCTGTTTTCTTCTAGGATCTCTTTTAGGTTCTCCTGGGAGTTACAGATTCAGTTCAGATTTATACCCTCAGGGGTTTGCAATCTAAGCTCAGTTTGGAGGAGTGATATCCTGAAGGGAGAACAGCTCCCTTGAAAGAAAGCATGGAGAAGGTTAAAGCTGCTATGGTGTGTTTAATATAGAGGTTGAAATAAAATAGGAAGTTACTCTGAGGTGACTTTGAGGAAGGGTGGAGATGAGGTGGAGAGTCACGAAGGACATGCTGAAGCTTAGTTGAATTGGCACCTAGATATATTTTGGTCACTTGAGTCATAGTCTGATAATATTTTCTGTATAACCAGTGAAGGATTAATTGGAAGAAATACAACCTTAGAAATATATTTTTTAGAGGGTTGGAAACAACTCATTTTTTTTTTTAAGTTAATAAAAAACTAAGTCAAAGCATACTTTTTGTTCTTATTCTTCCTCTTCAAGGAACCCAGGGCCCCTTGCTTTGCGCATTAGATGCTAAGTACTATTTATTGATTGCAAGTCAGCTGCAGCTCTTCTACTGAAGGTAGATTTGTGTCAAAGAATTATTTCCCTGTCCACTTTTCTTGTCCCTACCAAAGTTCCCCTCCATTAATGTCTTGATAATAGTTTTACAAAACTGGTAATTGTGAAGCATCTCAGTGTCAAAGGAATGTGAAGGTAAAAAAGTTGAACACAAGTAAAAAAATGTCTTGTGTGTTATTTTAAAATTCCTCTGAAATTTCTATATTATTCCAGAATATGTCATTTTATATTTAATGTAAAATATTGCCTAAAATTGTTATCAAAATGTAATTGTCACTCCTAGAAAATTGTGTCAGGTTTAGTCTGGAGCAGCATCTACCCATAGGTCCCCAATTTAAGAAGCTTGATCTGAGATTAAAATGACCCAATAGGCCGGGCGTGGGGGTTCACGCCTGTAATCCCAGCACTTTGGGAGGCTGAGGCAGGCAAATCACCTGAGGTAAGGAGTTCGAGACCAGCCTGGCCAACATGGTGAAACCCCGTCTCTACCAAACATACAAAAACTAGTTGGGCATGGTGATGCATGCCTGCAATCCCAGCTACTTGGAGGGCTGAGGTAGGAAAATCACTTGAACCCGGGAAGCAGAGTTTGAAGTGTGCCGAGATCCTATCATTGCACTCTAGCCCGGGCAACAGAGCAAAACTCTGTCTCAAAACAAAACAAAACAAAACACCACAAAAATTAGCCGGGTGCGGTGGCACACGCCTGTAGTCCCAGCTACTCAGGTGGCTGAGAGGCATGAGAATCGCTAGAACCCGGGAGGTGGAGGTTGCAGTGAGCCGAGATGGCACCACTGCATGCCAGCCTGGTGACAGAGCGAGGCAAGAACTCAAAAAAAAAAAAAAAATTATAATAATAAAAAATGTGACCCAATAAATTATTAGTTTACCTTTCAGTTTAAGTTTGAATGCCTGAAAACTTTATTGCCATGTTTCTCAAACATGATCTTTAAGATTATTTCCATGGTATATTTAAATATACATTTAATTGGAAAGAAAAACAAAATTTGTCAAATGCGTTTATTTAACCCAACATTTCTCAAAGACAAACAAACATTAGAAAATTAAGTACTTAATTTTAACATTAGAAAATTAAGTACTTAATTTTCTAATGTGCTTTCTATTGTCATTCATTTACAATAGAGAGATGTAGTATGGAGTGTTTCCAGATTGTTTTTGTTTTTTTAAGTAGTGTTCTTGGAACTTGTATAGCATATAATTCACTTTAAGAATCATTGGATTAATGTGCTATCCTTCCTGAGGAGTTTACAAATTTTTTTTTCAAAGAGAAGTTTTACCATAAAGACAATGCTTTCTATTAACTAATTTTTAGTCACTGTGGCAGGTAATAGGGAAGTTGATTTTATTGGATGGGGAAAATTTTGTATTCCTAGGTAATGTATAAAAATGTCATCCTAAGGTACTTTAGGTACTTCATCTTGAAATCCCAAGAATTGCAAATTGGCTTATAGTCTTATGAAACTGGTATAAAAGTAAAAAATGTCATGAGTTTTGAAACTTACTAAATTTGTTGAATTTATTTATTTATTTTTTGAAATATATTTTCAGCTACGGTCTTGATAAATCAAAATTTAAAGAGATTTGTGGAGATCATGACTTGTATGTATATACTCATTCTGTTATTGAATGAAAACAATTAACATACCTAAATAATAAAAGTATCTAGTTAATTCAATCAGATGTTTTTTATTTTCAATTTGTAGTAATGTTTAAACTCCTGTAAGTTTAATCTATATCTGGACTGTTAATGAAAACAATTTATCAAACCTAGGTATCTCTAGTTAATTCAATCAGATTTTTAAAATTTTCAATTTATGGTTATGTTTAAAACTCCTGTAAGTTTAATCTATATCTGGGCAGGACATTTTTAAGTAAGTCAAAATTTTCAGATTTTCAGTTTTACTTTGTTTACTTTCTATTATTCCTTCACTATAGTTAGAATAAATTTATGTTTTTTTTCTTTTACTTTGCATACAATTTAGAATGCAAGCGGTTGAAAGACTTATGCTTACTTTTGCTCTAGAATTCTTTACGTGGTAACTTTAATATCTGTAAGAATGTTAGAAAAAAATAAGGGTTTGAGAGCTCAATTTCTTCTTCCTAAGACTAAATCAAGGTTATCTCTTTTTTTGGAGTTGGGGAGAGGAGGGAAGAGACAAAGTAATAGTCAAAGTTATCTCTTATCATAGATCAATATGTTTAAGGGTTGAATAATTTGGGAAGCAATTGAGCCTAACTGTAATGGCCTAAGGGGTCTCTTGTACCTTTTGTAGGCTTCTGAGTGAGGGCCATGGGAGTATGATATATTAATACTTGGAAACTCTAGCAAACTGACTTCACGGGACTTTACCGGTTTGACTTTGTCATTTAAAGAAAAATGAATTAAGGCAAGTTAACTATAATTTAGTATGTAGCAAGCATCAGTTTTGTTGGACCCCTGAAAATTCACAAGTGTACAATTTAAAAAGCAAACTGGGCCGGGTGCATTGGCTCACACCTGTAATCCCAGCACTTTGGTAGGCCAAGGCGGGTGGATCACCTGAGGTCAGGATTTCAAGACCAGCCTGGCCAACATGGTGAACACCCATCTCTACTAACAAGATACAAAAGATTAGCTGGGTGTGGTGGCGCGTGCCTGTAATCCCAGCTACTCTGGAGCCTGAGGCAGGAGTACCACTTGAACCTGGGAGGCGGAGGTTGCGGTGAGCCGGTGAGCCAAGATCGCGCCTTTGCACTCCATCCTGGGCAACAAGAGTGAAACTCTGTCTCAAAATAATAATAATAATAATGATGATGATGAAAATAAAATAAAAATAAAAAATAAACAAAAGTAAAAAGCAAACTGATTTTCAAGGAAATATGTTTAGGTTGCCTAACTTTGAAACTTTGAGACTTTGAAAACTGGTACATTTAAAGAAACAAAAGAAACGAATAATCAAACTCTACTGCATTGTGTTAATAATCCTAATCATATGGTAACATTTTAATGATGCACATCAATTTTTCTCTTTTTTAGGTATTGTAGTTAATGGCCTAGTGAATATTAGCATTTCCACTATTGAGAAGCGTTATGAAATGAAGAGTTCCCTGACTGGCCTGATTTCATCAAGCTACGACATTTCATTCTGCTTGTTGTCTTTATTTGTATCATTCTTCGGTGAAAGAGGACATAAGCCGAGGTGGCTTGCATTTGCAGCCTTTATGATTGGACTGGGAGCACTTGTATTCTCATTGCCACAATTTTTCAGTGGAAAATATAAATTGGGGTCTCTTTTTGAAGGTAAGTTTCTGTTGTGTTTATGTTTGTTTTAATCTATAGAAGTGGATAAAACTAGGTCATTAACTTTATATTGCAATTCACTTATACAATATGGTAAGGGTTTACATCTCTTCCACGGCTCACTGGTTTGTTCATTATGTGAACTCTATGAGATAGGAGATTAGAGAGACTGTACATTATTCGTCGTTTCAGTGGTTCTCCAAGTTTTTAAGCCTCTGATTCTTATTCCCCATATTATATACACGGTCCTCCTCAAAAAGAGGTGACTTGTTTTCCTTTGCAGGTTGGGACCTCATTGGAGTTCTGAAATTGTTAGCTTTTCCCTTTGTACTTTTATTTGCTGTGTTTACAGCTCTGCGCCCTGGACGTGTTGATTCCTGATTTGAGACAAAGAGAGGTGACATTTAGAAAAGTGGAACTTTTCCTAAGAAATGAAACTAGCTCTACCTTTGTACCTAAATAAGAAACACAGAACTTTAGAGCAACCTACATCATAGGTTGCTCTGGTTAGATGGATAAATATGTTATTCAAAGGCTCAGAAAGGAAATTTAACTATATACGTATTTTTTCCAAATGACATTTTTAATTAAAAAAATATATAGTAGAGCCAGAAGGGTGGATAAATGAAAGTAGACTTTAACATTTTAATGTCCTTCCTGGGACTTCTAATAGCAGATATTGAAATAATTAGGAATAAAATCAGATGGTTATAAATTCAGAGGCTTTATTCACTTAGCCCCTGAAAATAAAAGGCAAAGGATAATTGGAGCCTGTTATGCTATAGATATTATTTTTAAACAGTTAAGATTGTTAGATTTGTGTGTTAATACTGAAAATTAATATTTGCTATAGTGTGGATGTTTGTCCCCCTAAACCTCATATTGATTCTAGTGTTGGAGGGAGGTGTTTGGGTCATGGGGGTGGATCGTTCGTGAATACATTAGTGCCCTGGAGATGAGGATCAGTGAGTTCTCTGTTTGTTCCCCCAAAAACCGTTTGTTAAAGAGAGTTTAAGCTAGGCATGGGGGCTGATGCCTAAAACCACAGCACTTTGAAAGGCTGAGGCAGAATCCCTCGAGCTGAGGAGTTAAGAGACCAGCCTGGGCAATGTAGTCAGACTTTCTACAAACGAAAAAAGATTCTGGCCCCTCCGCCCTAGCTCTCTTGCTTCCTCCCTCCCCATGTGATCTCTGTGATCTCTGGCTAGTTGCCCTCTGCCTTCTGCCCTGAGTGGAAGCAGCTAGAGGCCCTCATATAGAAGCAGGTGCTGGCACTATGTTCTTGTACAGTAGAACTGTGAGCCAAATCAATTTATTTTCCATATGAATGCCCCAGGTGTTCCTTTTTAGCAACACAAATGGACTAAGACAGTATTAAAGTATTAATCTTTCCCAAGATCAATTTTCCAATTCTAGAATGATAACAAACAGGAAAATATTCTCAGTAACAAAGTATATATTACACAGCATGGTTTTAGAAGTGCACTTATTAGGTAAGTAGGCCCCATTTTAGAAGTAAAAATAGAATAAGTAAGCAGATGAATGGAGAGTATTTTTAAAATGTGGTAGAGCTTGGAATGAATAAAATAAGGAGACTATGTTGTCAGCAGAAACAGCACTTACATAGATTCCAGCACATTATCCAAGATTGGACAAGACTGCACAAGGTAACTGACATAATTTCACTGGGAGTAGTTTTAGGAACAAGCCACATATTTCAGCGTAGGCGTTAGTATAACACTATTGAAATCTAAATCGTAAGGGAATATCTAAATTTTAATCTGCCACACAAGAAAACATCATACTGATTCTATGACAGTTATTTGTTCATAGTGTTTAGATGGTAATCTTTGTGCTGTTTCTAGGCCCTTACCCTTTCAGTTGCTCAGATGCCTTTCTTGTTCTTAAGTAAACAAACCTGGCTCAAAAATCTATGACTCTCTAAACTGAAACATAAATACTTCTTCCAGTACAAAGCCTGATCTCTCCTCCACGATCTTCTCAGCTTCATCCCTAGCCATTTATACCTCTAATTATGACCATTCTGAAGAACTTATTTTCCTAAAGGAAAATTGCCACAAATTAAGGTGTTTGTGTGTGACCAGAGATGAAGCTAAGATTGCTGAAGCCAGATCATAAATTTTAGTAGTGTACTGTGCAGGTTTTCACCAAGTTCTTGTTGATTTAATTTACATTTTTCATTATTTTGGTAGATTATTGAAATAGGTTAGATAGAGGAATTGGCTGATCTAAGATTTTTACTGTAAATTGACTCGTAATTTAAATAATAGCTTAGATATGGCAAATGAAAGCAAAAACTCAGCTTGCCCTCCTGTTATTCTGCCATTCACACAACATATATTTATTGATATGGACTACATATGGTGTTGAGATAACACCAGTAAAACAGTTCCATGCCATCTGGATTTTATGTACTGGTGGGAAGAAATATGCAATTAATAAACAAAAGAACAAGATAATTGAAAATTGAGGTGAGTGGGTAAAGAGACAAATAGAATGAAGTAATACTGTGTTAAAGGCTAAGTGTGTTTGCCAGGAAAGGCTACAATGATAATATCTGGATAATGAAGAGCTAACTTTGAAAGATACTTTCCAGGCTGGAGAAAAACATGGTTAAGGGCTCTGGAGCAGAGGAAGGCTTGGTAGGTTTTAGGAAGCCTTGGAAGGCTTGTCAGTTTTGGCCAGTATCATCGAAGCAAGAGGGCTGTTTTGGAGAGGCAGGTAGACACTAGGGAGGCATTTAGATTGTGCTTGAAGTGCAATGCAAAGTTGTGGAAGAGTTTTACACAGGGAATTGCATGATCTTACTGGAGTTCAAGAGACAAGAGTAAATGGGAGCCAATCACTCTAGAAATTTTTATTGTAGTCCAGGTGAGAGATAAATGCAGCTGAGACTGGGATGGTAGCAGTAGAGATCCAGAAGATGACTGATTCTCAGTGTGTTTTAGAGGAAAAAGAAATAGGACTCTGTTGGATTTATTGTGAAGGAGGAATGAAGAGCTCCTTGGTATGTGGCTTGATCAGCTGGGGCCATTTTTACTAGAAGGTGGAAGATGAGGTAGAACAGAATTGGAATGAAATTAAGAATTCGGGTTTGAAGTTTTTTAGTATGAACTGCATATTATATATCCAGTGTTGCAGTGTGTATCGTCAAACATATGTGTTTACATAAATGTGCAAGTCATTCATTTGGTTTGATTCCTAGAAGTGCAAATACTGGATATGAAGGGCTTCCTCAGTCTAGTTTTTCATAGATAATGTCTCACCGACTTTCAGGGAGGGGTGTATTAGTTACTCCCCCATTGTCGGTGAATGAAAATGCATCACTGTTGTGTTGAATTTTTGCATTTTTTTGCCCTGTGATTTTTCTTAACAGAAATGTCACTGTGGTGTGTGTAGGTGTTTATAATATGACAGACACAAAATTAAGGATTGAAATTGCATTACACATTTAAAGGAATACAGACATTTAGAAATGGAAGGGATGTTAGAAATAATAAATCCTGGCCGGGCGCGGTGGCTCATGCCTGTAATTCCTGCACTTTTGGAGGCCAAAGTGGGTGGATCATGAGGTCAGGAGTTTGAGACCACCCTGGCCAAAACAGTGAAACCCCATCTCTACTAAAAACAAAAAACAAAAAATTAGCCAGATATGGTAGCATGCACCTGTAGTCCCAGCTACTCGGGAGGCTGAGGAAGGAGAATTGCTTGAACCAGGAAGGTGAAGGTTGCAGTGAGCTGAAATCGTATCGTTGCACTCCAACCTGAGTGACAGAGCAGAGATTCCATCTCAAAAAAAAAAAAAAAAAAAAAAAAAGAAATGAAAAATCTCTTCTTTTTACAGTGTAAGCCTTAGGGCAAGAGGTGAATAGATGGTTAACAACAACTAAAACTAATCCTAATTTTTATGGTTTGTTTATTGTTTTTCAAATGTGTATGCTTATTACTCATACTAAGTTATTAATGATATTGAATGATTTTAATATTTTTTATGAATGTCAACCATTTCTTCCCCAATTTCTAGTAGTCCAGTACAGTGGTGTGTATTAATCTACTTTTGCAAGTATGGGAATCTGTAATGAAAAATCTGAACTATTTGTCAAACTTTAGGGAGAGTAGAGAAGAAAACTTAGGAAAAGGAAACTGCAAAAGGAAAACAGATTAGTTGAAAGCTTCCTGTAAATTAATTAGAGGCAAAGGGATGTGTAATTTTCTTAAGTAACTTAACATAAAATAGAGCATAATGTTAATAAATGATTTTATTAATTGAAACTATACATATAATTTAATTTAAAATGGACAGTGAGGAAAGTAACATACCCTTGTGTGCTTTTTCTGTTGTTCTTGTGGGAAATCAAAGTCAGGGCTCACTTTGGTTGGGATAATCTCTGTAAGAGGAGACTAAAGTAATGTAATGTAGCTAGCAAGTAGTAAAAAAGAAAACAAAATATGATAAGCATGTATAATTTCTACAGGTGTGAGATAACACAAAAGAGTGTTAAGAACAAAAGTTAGGAAGATATATTTGGAAACAGCTTGGACTTTCTATTGTGTTGTAAACAATAAATTTAAGTAGGTTGGAGAGAAAGTTTTTCTTTAAGGGAAGCTTTTAGAAAGACATAAGCATTAGAGGTGATTAACTTTGAATGGAGATGATCAAAGGGAAGTTGTGGTTGTTATTGGATTAAAAAAAGAGGAAGTATTAAAATTAAGCAGAACAAATACATACTATTAAGGACTAATTTTTTGTACAAGTTAACCCAAACATAGAATAGTGTCAAAACACTTTCAAATAAGTCATATTTGACATTCATTTTTGACTTACTTCAACTTAATATTAATATGACAACATATTGCAATATGACTTTAAAATATTTAAAATGCAATAAATACATCTTTACTACATAATATGTTTTCATGTAAGCAATTTTAATTTCTTTAAATGAGTGTTATTTTAATGTTCCTATGCAAAATAATCTTTATGTCTCCTTGAGACTTTAGGAGAGAGGCATTATTAAATACTGAGGAATTGTAGAAAAGTAGTTACTTAAACTAGTAAAGCTCTTTTTATTTGTTGACCAATAATTGGATAATTTTTCCTACATTGCACCATATCTTTGTTTCTCTTTTCCATCCCCTTTCCCTCAAAGGAACCTTAAATGATAAAAATTCACATTAGCTGTAGCACTAAATTTCTAATTTTTTTTTTTTTTTGATTGACATTTCAGAGAGAATGCTTCATCGAAGGACTTTGGTTATACTTGGTAACTATTCACAAAAGCTGTGCTAGGAAAATGATTAGAGTAGGACTCAAAGTGGACTTTATCTCTACTTACTATTTTATCTTTTGTTCTTGTTTTTTTTCTTTAATGGAATGCTTGCCTAGATTTGAGAAGACCTAGGGCAAGGAATCTTAGAGCTTTTCAAGCACAAATTCAATACAGGAAGCTTTAATTTTGCTTGGCCTCTGAGTGTTTTTCCTTTTTTGATATTATATTTTCCTTTACAGAAATCACTTATTTTTCTTACATGTTACTTCTTTGTAACTGAAATGAATAAAGGAATAATGAGGAGAGGTGATTTTTTTTTTAGATTAGAAGCTATAATGGTGTAGTAAAACAAATGATTCAAATTTAAATATAATACAATAAAAGGCCTAGAGCTACCTTTTAGCAGTAGTCAATGCTCTAGATAAAACTATCACAATTTTTTTATATCAGAGGCTTTTCGGTCTTTCTCATACTTTCTAGATAATGTGAATTACCCTGAGCCAGGCTCAATGGGTCACGCCTGTAATCCCAACACTTTGGGAGGCTGAGGTGGGTGGATCACTTGAGGCCAGGAGTTTGAGACCAGCCTGGCCAACATGGAAAACCCCGTCCCTACTAAAAATACAAAAATCAACCGGGTGTGTTAGGCACCTGTAATCCCAGCTACTTGGGAGGCTGAGGCAGGAGAATCACTTGAACCCCAGGAAGCGGAGGTTGCAGTGAGCTGAGATTGGGCCACCGCACTCCAACCTGGGCGACAGAGCAAGACTCCATCTCAAAAAAAAATCTATATATATGTGTGTATATATATATATATATATATATATAAACTATTGGAGATCCTGATTCAGTAAGTTTGGAGTAGGACTCAAGAATCAATATTTTAAAAAAATTATCCAGGTTATCTTAGTCTAACTTAGGACCTACATGTCCATTTTAGTGTCTGATTACTTTGTAAAGCTTTTAACCGTGGATATAGAGAGAAAGGTTTCTTTTCCTTTCTAGATTCTTGCTTTATGTCTTCCTTTAAAATAGGAGTTTCACAATCATCATGAAATGCTGGGCACTCTAATGCAGCCAGTTTTATTAAAATGCAAATGACCAAACTTCTGAAATAGAAGAAACTTACAGAGAAAAATAAGTAGGAAAAAAATATGTCAGTGAAATTTTAGCACAAGCTCAATTCTCCTTGCAAGCTATAGTTTGCTGGTAGGTAGAGGTTTAAAAAATCCATGGCTTTCTGCAATAGAAAAACATGTCCGAACATTTGTGAAAGCATGATCTACAGAGAACAGTTTCTAGAGGTATTAGGAATATGTTAAAAGTGTGTTCAATGGTTGAATGAGTTTGGGAAAAAAACAAAAAAGAAGAAAGTTAAGCAGGTGTCTTTATTGCAGCACTATAAAGCAAATGCATTTTGTGAATCTTTAGTTAGGGTTATGATATGTAGAGGTGATGAAGAGGCTCCATTGCTACACTTGCCCCCTTCATCCAGCTTTCACCCTTTATTTTGTCTTCCTCTAGGTAAAGGAGGCAGTGAACACACTTTGGTAAAATCTCTATCTTGCTTTAGGTTTAACTATATGAATTTGAAAGCCCTTGTTAAGTTTAGAAACTTTATTATGATCAGCACCTAGAACAGCATGTGATATAGACTAGGTGCTTAAGAACTATTTGTTGAGTTGTCACATATATTAATTAACGGAGTCCTTTGATGAGACATATTAAGAGCCCAATGCCTTCTCCTTCTACAGAAGACAGTAAGAGTAGGTAATGGCAGATAAAGGCAATTTGGGATTCTCTGTCCACATTTTCCATGAACTTGGGCTAAAGAATAATTGAACATTTAAAGAGAATTTTCTCTTTCTCTCTCTTTCATTTTTTTTTTTTTCTGGTGACCACATTGGGACAAATTACATTGTTACAGGTAAAAATTATTTTCCATAATCTTTTTGAGTAAGATTTGGGATCTGAAAAATTTGCAGTGTGAAAAAGTAAGCTAAAATGAGAAGCATATTCAGAAATAGTAGCAGAATGCTTCGATATTCTACTTTTGGTTTTTGTCTTAATGACTTGTTAAGATGTTGATTTCACTTCAGTGCTTCTAAGAAAATTCTCTTTTAATGTTCCATTTTTTTTAGCCCAAGTTTATGGAAAATGTGGACAGATAATCCCAAATTGCCTTTATCTGCCATTACCTACTCTTACTGTCTTCTGTGGAAGGACAAGACATTAGGCTCTTAATGTTAAAATGTTAGCAATTCTCTTTTCATGACTTTTTAAAAAAAATCTTCATATATAAAATGAAATGCTCTGATAGGACATTGAAGTGGCCATAGACATAGTTGTGTCTAACCAGATATATTGTGTGGAAGGTGATGATTCAGCAATGGCTTTTTTTTTTTTTTTTGGTAGCTTCTTTAGAAAGGTTGGTGGTTTGTGACAGGAAATAAATGAGGAAATTCTAGTTTCTTAGTCACTGTTCTTAAAAATGCACAAATTTGCCAATGTGTGTTTTAATGTATTTTTTTGTGTTTCATTTTAATGCTGTTAGCTCATCCTATTTAATGAAAGTATTCAGCACTTTAGCAGAGATGTAAGAGTCAGAAATGAGTGAGTTTAAGTTTTTGCTCACACACTGTGATAGAACTATAGTGATCCTGGAGATAAGTTTCTTTGACTATAAATTATGTTGATAATAATCAATGCCACATGGAAGAGTATACATATGTGGGGATAAGGTAGTGCCTGGTATGTGATAAGTGCTCATTAAATAGTATCAATGAACAATAAAGCCCCCCTTTTTTTTTGTGGATGTCATTTGGTGTTGACATATCCCCAAAGTCTGACCAAACACTTTTGAACTAGTACATTAGATAGGATTTTAATTAGATATGTTTGTAAGATCATATTGCTATGAGATAAGAAAATGATTCATTTGGTGTAGCTCAGCTTAATTGGGTTCACTTAGAATAACACATTAAAATATTGCCTTTTAAATAGCCAAGTTGCCTTTTGAAAATGTCTTGAATTTTTTGACTTTGAACATGATATATACTTTGTAAAATGTTCAGAAAATAGGAACATACAAACAAAAATGGAATAAAGAAAGAGTTTTCAGGATAATACACCTCGATTATTCACTGTTAACACTCTTCAGTCTTTTTAAAATGTATATACACATTGATACATATATTATGACACATAAACTACACTACACAGTCATTAACACATGTTCATGCACACATTCACACTCACATAATTTTATTAACATTCATACATCTTTACCTCACATTTGCACAAACACATTCAAAATCCTTGTTTGAAGGAAACAAGATTTTTAATCTATGGATGTTGACTTCTTTTTACTTGGAAGATGTATTAGACACATTTTATATTAGTAAAGATGGGACTGCAGAATCTTTTTGCTTTTCTATTATTTCATTTTATAAATAACTTATTTAATCAACCCTCCTTTGTTATGTTTTTTATTAATACATTTAATTTTTCTGGTTAGAGAGATTCTATGGGTCATGCAGACAATTTGGGTAATACTAAGAAGTAGAAAGAGAGAAAAACCCAAATCACTATTTTTCTTTTCTCAAGGAAAACAACTTCAGAATTGTCTTACTGTTTTTCTGTGCCTATTTTTAATACAGTTAATAAAATATGTTGCAACCTGTGAGCATTTTTATTCTTGCATAGCATTCTCTTTTACATTTTAAACATTCTCATAGAGCTCAGTTTTTACATATAAAAAGTTTTTTATTATAAATTAACTCATGATGAACATTTTTATGTTTAAAGGTTTTACTATATTTCAGTAATTAGACAGTATATAATATTTTGGAATTGACTTTTTTTAGTCTGAGTAATTTTCTGAATACTCATCAGGTTGTTGTATATATCAGTTGTTCTGTTATTTCTACTGCTGATTAGTAATCCCTGGTATGGATGTACTATAGTTTGTTTAACCATTTGCCTGTTAAAGAACATCTGGTTTGTTCCCAGATTTTGGTTATTACAAATAAAGCTACAAACATTAGTGTGCAGATTTTCATGTGAACATAGTTTTCATTTTTCTGGAATAGATGCCCAGGAGTGAAACTGCTGGGTCATATGAAAATTCTATGTTTAGCTTTTTGAGAAACTGACAAACCTTTTTCCAGATTCACTGTAGCACTTTATATTCCCATCAGCAATGTATGAGTGACTCAGTTTATTTGAATCCTTGCCAGCATTTGGTGTAGCCATTCTGATAGGTGTACAGTGAAATCTCATTGTGTTTTAATTTGTATTTCTTTAACGGCTGATAACATTGAGCATCTTTGCTTGTGCGAATTTGCTATCTGCATGTCATCCTTGGTGAAATGTCTTTTCATGTCTTTGGATATTTGTTTCTTTACCGTTGAGTTTTGAGAGCTATTTATGTTAAGTACTAGGTCTTGTCACAAGCTAGTTTGCAAATATTTTCTTCCAGTCTGTAGCATGTCTTTTCATTCTCTTAACAGGGCCTTTCACAGAGTGAAAGTTTTCAATTTAAATAAAGTTGAATTTATCAATTTTTTCCTTTTACAGATTATGCTTTTATTGTCAAGACTACAAACCCTGTGCCTAGCTCTGATCTCTAAGATTTTCTTCTATTTTTAAAAAAAGTTTTATAATTTTCTGTTTTACATTTAAGTCTGTGATATATTTTGAGTTAATTTGTATAAAAGATGTGAAGTTTAGATCAAGTTTTATTTTTTGTCTATAAGTGTCCAATTGCTGTAGCTCCATTTGAAAAAGCTGTCCTTTGACCATTGAATTACTGTTGCAGCTTTTCAAAAATCAGTCGGGCATATTTGTATAGCTATATTTCTGGGATCTCTGCTCTGTTCCACTGATTTATTTATCTGTCCACCAATATCACATTCTTGACTATTATACTTCTATAAGTCTTAAAATCCTATAGATATTCCTCTCACTTCATTGTTATTTTTCCATATTGGTTTGCCTCATTCCTTTTTATTTCCATATAAATTTTAGAATAATCTTTTCTATATCTACAAAACATCTTAATAGGATTTTGAGAGGAATTGTATTAAATCTTGATATGGTTTGGTTTTGTGTCCCCACTCAAATCTCATCTCAAATTGTAATCCCCATAATGCCCACATGTCAAGGGAGGGACCTGGTGGGAGGTTATTTGATCATGGGGGTGGTTTCCCCCATGCTGTTCTCTTGATAGTGAGTGAGTTTTCATGGGAGCTGATGGTTTTGTAAGTGTTTGACAGTTCTTCCTTCACGTGCTCTCTTGCCTGCCACCATATAAGATGTACCTGCTTCCCCTTCAGCCATGACTGTTAAGTTTCCCGAGGCCTTCCCAGCCATGTGGAACTGTGAGTCAATTAAATTTTTTTCTTTATTTACATTTACCCAGTTTCAGGTAGTATCTTTACAGCAGTGTGAAAATGAACTAATATAACCTGCATATTAATTGGGATTAAATTGATGTAGTTACTATGTTGGGTCTTCCAATCTATGAATATATATGGATTTATACTCCATTTATTTAGATTTTCTTTAATTTTTTTCATCAGTATTTTGTATTTTTAGCATACAAGTTATGTATATGTTTTGCTAGATTAACATTCAAGTATTTCTTTTTGCTTTTTTTTGAATGCTTGTAAATAGTACTGTATTTTAAATTTTGGTTTCTGTATGTTCATTGCCAGTATATGGAAATACAATAGATTTTTGTATGTTTTATTGTGTGTTCTGTAACCTTACTGAACTAATTGGTTCTTGATATTATTTTGTGGATTCCTTAGTGTTTTCTATGTAGACAGTCATGTCTTCTGCAAATAGGAACAGTTTTATTACTTTCTTTACCTTCTGTATGGCATTAATTTTCTTTTATTTTCTTTTTTCTTTTTGCCTTATTGCGCTGGTTAGAACTTCCAGTACTATTTTGAGTAAGAATGGTGAGAGTGATTGTTCTTACCTCTTCCCTATATTAGAGAAAAAAGCTTTCAGTCTTTCACCACTGTTTCACGTTTTTAGAAATACTCTTTATCAAGTTGGGAAAGTTCTACTCTATTCCTCTTTTTCTGAGAATTTTTATCAGGAATCATTGTTGAATATTGTCAAATACTTGCTCTGCATCGGTTTTTCATGTGATTTCTGATCATGTGATCATGATCATATGATTTTTTTTCTTCTTCAATCTGTTAATACAGTCGCTAACATTTTTTAATTTTTTGATTTTTTTGATGCCAGCCTTGCATCCCAGAATAAATCTCACTTGGCAATGGTGTACAATTCTTTTTTTTTTTTTTTGAAACGGAGTCTCTCTTTGCCGCCCAGGCTGGAGTGCAGTGGCACGATCTCGTCTCACTGCAAACTCTGCCTCCAGGGCTCACACCATTCTCCTGCCTCAGCTTCCCGAGTAGCTGGGACTATAGGCTCCTGCCACAAAGCCCGACTAATTATTTTGTATTTTTAGTAGAGACGGGGTTTCACCGTATTAGCCAGGATGGTCTCAATCTCCTGACCTCGTGATCCACTTGCTTCGGCCTCCCAAAGTACTGGGATTACAGGCGTGAGCCACCACGCCTGGCCAATGGTGTACAATTCTTTCAATATATTTGTGAATTCTGTTTGGTACTATTTTGTTAAGCATTTTTGTGTCTATATTCATAAGGGATTTTAGTTTTAATTTTCTTTTATGTAATGTCTCTATTTGGCTTTGTAGTGTTTGTGGATTTTAGGGGATTATAAACTTCATACAATAAATTGAGAAATGTTCCTCCTCTACTATTTTCTGAAATTGATTTTAATTTTTCTTTATATGTTTGTTAGAATTCTGTAAGTGAAACTATTTCAGCCTATAGATTTCTTTTCGGGGAGTTTCTCAATTAAAAAGTTAATATTCTTAATAGTTATATTTAATAGTAATTCAAATCTATTAGGTTGGTGCAAAAGTAGTTGTGATTTTTGTCATTACTTTTAATGGCAAAAACTGCAGTTACTTTTGCACCAACCTTATACTTCATTTTGGGTGAGTAGATACAATTTATGCTTTTAATGGAATTGGCCCATTTCATCTGAGTTGTCAAATTTATGTATATAGAGCTAACTGTTCCTGGTATTTATTATATTTTCTTTGTCTGCTGGATCTGTTGTGAAATCCTTTGCTTGATTTCTGGTATTGATAGTATTTGTCTACTTATTCTTTGTCAGTCTTGCTAGATGTAGCCAATTAAATTCATCTTTTCAAAAAATGAGCTTTTAGTTTCATTGATTTTTCTCTGTAGTTTTCTATTTTCCAATTTATTGATTTCTGCTCTTTATTTTCTTCCTTCTGTTTGTTTTAAATTTATTTTATTATTATTTTTCTCTAGGTAGCTGACATGGAAGATTAGATTATTGATTTTATTTTTATTTTTTCTAATGTATGCATTTTAGTGCTATAAAACTTTCAGTATTGCTTGAGTTGTATGTCACAATTGTTACATATTGTGTTTTCATTTTTACTTAATTCAGTGAATGTTTTTATTTCCTTAGAGACTTCTTTTTTGACCCATAGATTATTTGAAAGTGTGAAAGCATGTTGTTTAGTTTCCAATGATTGGAGATATTCTTGTTATCATTTTATTAATGATGTTTGTCAGAGAATGTGCTATGTAGGATTTGAATTTTTAAAAATTTATTAAGGTTTGCTCTGTGGCACAGGGTGTGGTCTGTCTTGGCATATGTTCTGTGGGCATTTGAAAAGAAAATGTATTTTGCTGTTGTTTGACAAAATGTTTAAAAAATGTTGGTTAGATCCTGTTGGTAGATGTGGTCAATAAGTTAGTTTATATCCTTGCTGATTTTTTGTACTATCAATTGCTCAGAGAGGGGTTTTGAAATCTTTGATTGTAATTGTGGGTTTGTCTGTTCCTCCTTTCATTCTATAAATTTCCGCTTTATGTTTTACAGCTCTATGATGGTGAATACATGTTACTCTTCTTGGTAAATTGACTATTTTTTCAATATGTAATGTCTCTCTGTGTCAAGTAAATTTTTTTGCTCTAAAGTCAGTTTCAACTGATATTAATACGGCTACTCCTATATTATTTTGATTAATGCTTGGATGATATGTTTTTTCCCCCAATCTTTAAATTTCAGCCTGCCCACATTACTGCATTTGAAGTGAATTTCTTATAGATGGTACAGTTGGGTTGTTTTTTTTTTCCACTATGTCAATATCCTTTAATTGTAATATTCAGACCATTTACATGTAATGTAAATACTAGTACGTTAAAGTTTAAACCCGTACTTTTAATATTTTGCTTTGTGTTTGTTCTTTGTTTTTTGTTTCTTTATTATCTACTTCCTGCTTTCCTGAATGTGGGTTGGTTGAACATTTTTAGAATTCCATTTTGATTTATCTATAGTGTTTTGAGTGTATTTCTTTGTATAGCTTTTTGAGTTTTTTTTTTTTCAGATATTGTATTAAACGTATATAAATATATTCTTGGTATTATATTATTAGACTCGGATTCTTATTTAAATCTTCTGTCTTAACTACTTGACACTGCTCTGATGGCTTTGAAGTGGGGGTGGGTGTTATCTTACTTGCCGAGTGGCATCGAAATCCAAGTTTACCTCTTGGCCTCAATTGACAACTACTAGGAAGACAGGCTCCTTGTTATTGTTGGGTGGTGGTGGCAATCCTGGATCTCCACTAGAACTCCACTGATACCACTCTCTCTGGGAAGGGTGGGAGTGACTTGCTACTCTTCTACTGACATCACAGAGGAGAAGTATGGCCTAATTCCAACTAGACTACAGTGTAAGTTTGGACTCTTCACTAGGCTTCCTCTTGTACTAGCAGAGAGGGAGGAGGGGTGCTTCTGTTGCTACACAGAGCTGGAAACCCAGGCTGCCAATGTAGATTTCACTGGCACCAGGGATGGGGATCATTACCTCTTGATGGGGGTAGAAGTCCCGGGTCTCTTCTCAGCCTTCTTTGACACCACCCTGGAAGGGGGATAGGCAACCTTGTTACACTATATATTGCGAGAATGAGTGTGGGTGAGATTGCAGTTTTTCTCTATGGTGTTTGACTAGAGTAGCATGGTTACTGTATAATATTTCTGCCTTGCCAAGCTGCTGCTTTCGTGATCTTTTGGCTAGAATGATGATAATTTTCTTGTGGCTTTTTTTTTTTTTTGTATGCAGCCTTTGGCATTTGTGGGTTGCTGACTTATTCATCTGCAAATCTGGGGTAGATTAAGCAAAAATAAAACCCAGGAAAAACTCACCACTATGTTCATTGGGTACTGTCTAGGGAACTAAGGAGCAGCAATGAATTGGTGCCTCTCACTACTGTAGCTAATAATCCACTTAGTGGAATTCTTACACTCTGCCTTGTTGAATTCTAGTACCCAAGGGATGCAAGTTTCCATCAAGGCACACAGTCATTATTCCCATAAGTCCAAAGCTTAACTGTAACTGTTCACTAATCCTTTTTGATCTCCTCATAGTAAATATTCAACAGGGAGAGAAGTTCGCTAAATTGACAAAGCTAATGGATCCTAGTTACCGAGGGAAAATTGAGTTGTTCCTTTCCAGTTGCAAGGAACAGCATATTTTTGGACTGCAAGGTTCACTTAGGTGCCTCTTAACACTCCCATACCCAACAGTACTTGTTGAGAGAAAACTTCAGTAACTCAATAGGGAAAGAACAGCTGGAGACTTGTAAAAGACTGTAAAATACCTGATCAGTTAAGGTATGGGCAGTGGTAAAGGGAACAAGAACTACATGATAGAAGAAAGCTATGTTTATTAGTCAGGCCCTCTGATCAACTATAGAAAGAGAACTATGGAGCTGGTTAATTGTCGCCTTGCTCTTGTTTTCCTCTGCCACCTTTGATGCAGACCATTGCTGGGGCTAACACTTCAGTGTTGCTTTCAGGTGGGAGAATAACTGAATGGATGTTACCTCACGATGATATTTTGCTAATAGCTTTTTGTGGGTTTTTTAATGTGGGAGACATACAGAGTTTTAAATTCAGACAAATAAGTTATTATTTAAATATATATTTTAATATTTAAAATATTTAAAAGTATAAATTTTTAAATTCAGACAGATAAAAGCGGATGCTAAAGAAGGAGGGAGAGCTGTGTTGGATATTCTGTGTCCTTCCAGAGCCAGTATTCACTATTTATCACTTTTGCTTTGTGTTTTCGTAGAAAAACCCAGCAGACTATGTCAATCTGGCACTTTTCTCTGCCCTGGACTGTAGCTGGGTTAGCAAACAGGAGTGTGCATGTTGGGAAAAAAGAGGTCCTAAGTGTGCATTTTCCTGGTGTCCTCCCCACTGGTGTGGTTTGGAGTGGCTGTGTGCCACTGTAACCCTCTAGGATTTAAGTCTGTTTGTATAAGGGCTAAATTTAAATATTTTTAATGACCTAGGACTGTTTTGTTTCTTTTGACACTTTTGTCATGCTTCTAAACAGTCTTTTACCAAAGTGATTTATAGAGCACTAGTTCTGGGAGATGTTAGACATTAATGAAGAAAAAAACTAGCTTGAATATATGATAGATGATTTTTAAAGTTAACATTCTTTATCATGTTACATATAAATAAGTGATTCCACTTGTTATTCTCCAAGGAGGAAAGATAGAAAGCACACAAAGCCTTTGTTTGTCTGTGCATTCTGAAATTATTCAGAAGTGCTTGTGACATGTAATATACAGTATACTGCTGGTGTTCTCTACAAAGAAGATTCTCAATAGTCCAAGTGTGTCTGCAACTTGAAGTCTCTCTTCAAAGTCTACTCTAAACTATGTCCTGGTGATGACCATTCATGTCATAGTTTCCTGGCCTCCAGTTATGCAGGTTGACCTATAGAGATTTACATACACACTTTTAAAGTATAGTGATATTTCTTTAAATTATGTATTTAAGTATTTTGTTCTATGATTTTAGTTTTCTTAGGTACATCAACTACTTCAACTATGTGTATATATGATCATAGTTGGCCTCCTTATATTAACACTTCTTCCTTTTTTATCATTAATTTTGCTCACTTTTCTCATTTGTATTCTATATGCCCATAACTATGTTTTCTCAGTCAGTTTACCCATGTGCCCCTTTCCATTGTATCTTCTTTTCTATGAGGTTTTAGTTTTTCCCTTTTACTTTTTTCTACCAACATTTGATCTCCTCTTTCTTTCCTTCATCATTTCTTTTCTGTTACATCATTTCTCTGTATAAATAATTGCCTCATCTCATGATGAACTGTGTGTTCACATTTCTAATTTGCTCTGTGAAAATATTTTTGTGGTCAGTGCCCTAATCTTAACTGTAATAAAATTATGCTGCCTTTTTTTTCTTATGACATCTTTCTGTAAATGCTATGGTAGCTCTGTTTGAAAGTCACTTTATTGACTCTGTTGGGCTCCCATAGGGTGGGAGTGACTTATTTGGCATCCCAGGTGGTTGGTTGCACGTATAAAGGCTCTTGGCTTTTCAATTCCCACAGAGAGGGCTGAATTGTCTGTGAGATTCTTTGTGCAACCTCTTCTCACCCTACCCTCTGTTTTATGAGTCATAGCAGCCCAGAAGGTCCCTACTGACACCTATTACAGGCAAGAGACATAAATTTGGACTTTAGAGTGTTTCTTGTCACCTTTAGGGAGAGTATTTTTCTTGCTGCCTTCTTGGATCTTCTGCTACCAGCTGACATGAGGCCTGGATAAGAAGGGTCCTGCCCTGAGCCCTGTGCTTAGTGGGACCCACATTATCACAAACATTGAAACTTGAAGATACTTTACTTTTCTTTCTCGAGTTTTATAAGGGAGGTTTTGAAAGATTGGTAACAGGGTAAGTGAACAGAGATGATAGGAGAGGAATGTAGGATTGGGCTAAATTCTCCAGGCCAGAAGATGGTGTTTAGACTAGGAGGTGGTCAACTATAAACAAAAGCAGCAGCTCTTTCTCCTTCCTCAGGGCAGTGATTAGGAGGTTAGGAGATGAGGAGTGAGACTGAGGGAAGAAAAGTATAGCTACTGCCTGGGAAAGGAGAAAGAGAGACTATTTGTTTAAAGTTAGTCACCTCAAAGCACCTGATGCAGGTAACTGGGGAGACTTGGTTCCCTAAAAACTATGCTTCTTTACTCCCCTCTCCAGGATGCATAGATAGGCATCTCCTGGGAATCTTATCAAATATGTGGCTGGGGAAGAGGAATCACATCACAGCAGAGTCCATTCTGCTCTACCCCTGGCAGCAGGATAGGCCCAAAGGAAAAGAGGTACCTTTAGCCTCTAGGTCTTTAGGGCAAATGCCTGGAGAGCAGCAGGCTGTGGGTCTTTGAGCATTTGGCTGAGCTTGGTATTTATCTTCTAAATGTTTTGACATATGGTATGTGGATTTCCTTTTGTCCTTTTGTCACAGCCCTGCCAATGTTAATGGATAAGACTGGACACTTCTTTGTTCATTAGGTAAAGTTCTAATTCTTAATTTTATTGGCAATGTTCCTCCAAATTTATAAACAACATAGGACCTTCCTCTTGTGGTGTATTGTCAAATCACATGCTTTTAAATTAATGTTGAAAGTACAATGTCCATGGGGGATTGATTCCAGGACCCCTATGGATAACAAAATCTGTGCATGCTCATGTTCCTTCTATAAAATGGTGTGTTATTTGTATACAACCTACCTACATCATCCTATAAACTTTAAATCATCTCTAGATTACAAATAATAGCTAAGCAGTGTAAATGCTATATAAATAATTATAGTATATTTTTATTTATATTTCTTTTATTGATGTATTGTTATTTTTCTTCCCTGAATATTTTTGATCTGTGGTTGGTTGAATCCACAGATATGGAACCTGTGGATATGAAGGGCTCACTGTATTTGGTCAGAAATTGTTTGATTTTTCATTAGAAGTTGAAATTCTGGGTTCAAATGGTTTCCTCAACTAATAATCTCACAAAATTACTTGAATAGGTAAATCTAGCTATTTTATAAACTATATTATAAAATATATTTTATATAAATTTGCTTCTGATTTTCTTGAGGTACACATGGCATCTCTGAATGAAGTATTTCTCTATAGGCAAGTTCATTTTATGAGATTTAATAGGTTTAAATAATATAGGTTTAAATATTTTTTCTTTGTCTTTTGACATGAGTTTGACTAAGCATAAAATATGAGGGTCACATTATCTTGCCCTGGTTACTTTTTTGGCATTCCTTTACTGCCTCTATGGGATTAATGTTGCTTTAGAGAAATCTGAATGTAAGCTTATGTTTTTTATTTCCTTCTGCCTAGGTGGCTTTACCTTCTTGTTTAGCTGTTCAAAAAAGTCTTTTCATCTTTAAAATTCACAAACTTTACCAGTGAATATTTTGGTGTTGAAAGTCCTGCAGCAAATTTTCCTGGGATGCTCTATATCTTTTTAAATTATAGATCAATCTTTATTTCAGAGAGTTTTCCATAATTTTACCTTTAAACTTACTCATTTTTCTATTTTGGTTGATTAGATGTATGTTTGATTGCGTTTCTCTGAATTCTATATCTGTAATTTTCTCTGTAACCTTTTAAATCTTGGTGTCTTATTTTTCCTTTATTTAATTTTGTTCATATTTCTCAAGTCTGTTCTCTCTATCATAATTCTCACAGTCTCTGTTCTTTTTTGACCATTCCAGGGTGACCTCCACTTCTGATAGTTTTGTTCTTTTATGTTTTATAGAACAAACTTGATACTGAGTTATTTTAGCCCATGTTTGAGTTTTTTTTTTTTTCTCCTTCCTCCCTTCCTTCCTTCTCTCTCCTTCCTTCCTCCCTCCCCCACTCCTCCCTCCCTCCCTCCC
>NW_012115488.1:21076042-21140858 GCF_000951035.1 Colobus angolensis palliatus | reverse complement strand
CCTTCCTTCCTTCCTTCCTTCCTTCCTTCCTTCCTTCCTTCCTTCCTTCCTTCCTTCCTTTTCTTTCTTTTCTTGTGATGGAGCCTTGCTTTTCTGCCCAGGCAGGAGTGCAGTGGCTCACTGAAACCTCCTCCTCCTGGGTTACAGCAATTCTCCTGCCCTTAGCCTCCCAAGTAGCTGGGACTACAGGGGTGTGCCACCAGACTTGGCTAATTTTTGTATTTTTAGTAGAGATGGGGTTTTACCATGTTGGCCATGCTAGTCTCAAACTCCTGACCTCAAGTGATCCGCCCACCTTGTCCTTCCAAAGTAGTGGAATTACAGGTGTAAGCCACCATGCCCTGCCTCAACATATTTCTATGAGCTTATTAAATCCCTGTTTTGAGCTCTGGATTTTAAGAGGCAATTGTTTCAATTCCTTTTTTAAGTATGGCAATATAGTACTTTTAAAATCTATGTTAATGACAGCATTTTTCTGGAGACTGTTCTCCCTTACTAGTCATTTGTTTTTCTTTTTTGGTTGTTATTCAACTTTTAATGAGGTGAATTATTCCTTGTCAGCTTTTCGTGAGGTGTTTGTATTAGACTTCATAATACAGGATTGCCTGTATTATGAAAATGGATCAATTAAATAGAACTTTTCATGAAGCACTGTAAAATGAGTTATAGCTGCATTGACATATTGATGCCTTTAAACCTTAGAAAGCTGTAGTAATAACAAGAGATTTGTAGTGGAGTGGGATTGCAGAGATTAGTGACACAAGATCAAGCGGCCATAAATAAACTCACAAATAGTCAAGTTAGTAAAAGATGTCCTTTTGGTTAATGCAATAGAATGCTGGATCTCTGTCTTCTCCCACTTAAAGATATTACATATGAATTAGCACATCACAGCCCTGCTTCCTTTCTCAATGTAGGCCTGTATTATTCACATTTTCTACTGGGGGCCTGCTTGGATGCCTCTGCTTTCTCAAGTTAGCTAATTGACTGATTATATTCACCAGTGCTGGTCTAATTGGCTTATTGCAATCACCTGGGCTGAGCTAATTGGCTTAAGGTATTTACCCTAGTTGCAGAAGATGACCTCTGACCTACTTTTCTTCTGAGGCTTTTTTTGCAACATATACACACACATTACATAGACATAGCCATGTGATCCATTCTGTGTGTATATGTTTATCCACCTATCTTATATCTAAATAAAATAGTAAAAATGCTAGGATAAAACCATTGTTTGTGTAATTATGGAACAAGGAACAGTCATGTATCAAACTCCGAACCTAGGAAAATTGAACTAATTGAAAAATTAGAAAAAATGTAAGTGACAATAAATATATGGAAAAATGCTTAACATCACTGAGGATTTTTTAAATGAATTTAAAAAATTATATTTTTTTTAACCAATGAGCTTGGTAGTCATTTAAGTCTTATTATGTGAAGTGTTAATGAATTGTTGGTGGGACTGCATATTTGTATGACTTTTTGATAAAGTGGTTTGGCAATATCAAAATATAAATATTTATTCACTTGTACCTAGCAGTTTCACTCATTGTAACCTGTCCTATAGATGGGATTGCCCAAAATGTGCCAGGGTAAACTTAAAAAAAAGTACATCATAACATTCTAATGGAAATAACAAAATGATTTAAACCTATGTATAATACAATATAATATTAACAATATTTATCATTAAATACATGTACTGGACTAGGCAATAAAATTACAGGACATTTATGCTGTAGAATATTATGACAGTGCCAATAAATAAATTTATACCTTTAAGTGCCCATATCAGAAATGTCCAGGATATAATAAGTGAAAACTGGACATTGTTGAATATAAAGATAGTATGTTTTATTATGCCTATAATTGTGTAAAAAAAATTAAATGGGTATACAACATGTAACTGTATGAGCAAATGTCTGAAAAATTGAAAAGAACTGTTAACAGTGGTTACCCTCATCTAAGTGACATAGGTGAATAGGGGTTACCTTCATAAAGTGAGGGCAGGCTGGGGTAAGAAAGCATATTTTTCTCTTGATTTATTTTTAAATAGTTTAAATCAAAGTAAAATGATTGGAATAAATAAATAAGGTTATATCATATTAGGAAAATATAATTTATATGATATAAATTTCAATTATTAGTTAAATTTCTGAAAATTCACAATTTTGTTTTTTTTCCCCAAGACACTTGTGTAACAGCAAGCAATAGCACCAGTTGTACCTCTTCAACTTCTTCACTTTCTAACTACTTATATGTCTTCATCTTGGGACAACTGCTGCTGGGGGCAGGAGGAACTCCTCTTTATACTCTGGGAACAGCCTTTCTTGATGATTCTGTGCCCACACACAAATCTTCTCTCTATATAGGTAAGTTTATTCTCTAAACTGTCTCAGTATCACTTTATCTTATTATATGTTTACTTTAGAAGTAAAGTATAACATAAGCTTATTAAAAAGTTAGTTGTAATGCCATAGGTATTCCCAATAAATGCATGCATTATTACTTTTGTTTTATTTCCTGCCATGTAATGTCAGTTAATATAAATTGTCATCATTTTTGTTGACCCTCTGCTGTATTTCTTGGTATTGGCAGGCCAGCTTTGCAGGATAGGAAGAGCCATTTAAACAGCATTCTCTCTAGATTGCTTGAATCTCAGGGTAACTTACACAAGTGACATAGAGGCAGATCTCTGCAAGGTGCAGAGATTGAGCTCTGCCATTCTGTGTGATTTATTACATCCTATATTGACTTACAGTCCACAAAAGAAACCATTGTTTCTCCTTTGTGATGTAATTCCTGGTAGCATAAGTTTCTCTTAAATTCTTTCTCTTATGTTCCTGAAAGGTAAAACTAACTAGACAATGCACAGCCCTACATCTAATTATTGAATACTTTATTTGCATATGAGTTTTCTCTTTATCAGTCTGTTAATCTAACATAGGAGATTCATTGCCATAGCGCTAGTAAGATAGTATGTTCAGTGCAGCCTAAGCTACTGAGGAACTCACAAATACCATTGGCCTTGATTACAGCCAGAGGATTCAAATGGAGACTACACTGCTGCACCCACCCAGAATCAAACCCAAAGGGTACCTACCCAACCAACACCATAGATATATCTATAGGAATATGTCTTATCCTATGAAAACGACTCAGTAAAATTGGAAGAGTTACTGTTGCTCCAGCTGTGCAGACATCAATATATTAACAAGCAAAAACAAAAACATGAAAAATCAAGGAAACATGGCACCTTGAAAGAAATACAATAATTATACAGTAACAGAACCAAAAGAAAATAAAAATCTATGAAATGCCTAAAAAGGAATTTGAGCTAATGGTCTTAAAGAAACTCAGTACGATATCAAGGGAGCTCAGATAAACAATACAAGGAAATCAAGGAAACAACTTATGGTCTGAATGAGAAATTCAAGAGAGACAGATATCATTAAAAATAACCAAATATAAATCATGCAACTGATGAGTTAAATGAATGAAATTACAAGTGTAGTTGAATGAAAAATTATATTTGAGAGGTTTAACAATAGACTAGATCAAACAGAAAGAATTTCTGACCTCAAAGAGAGGTCTTTTGAAATAACCCAGTCATACAAAACAGCAAACAATATGAAAAAAAAATAAACAAAGCTTATGTGACATATGGGCACTATTAAGTAAACAAATACTTGAATTTTAGGAATTTCAGAAGGAGAAGAAATGGGAAAAGGTATAGAAAATCCATATAATGATATAATGCTGAAAACATCCCAAGTTGTGGGTGAGAAATTAGACATCCAGATCCAGGAAGCTCAGTGATTCCCAAATAGATTCAACCCAAAAGGGTCCTCTTCAAGGTATATTATATTCAAACCAGTAAAAATCAAAGACAAAGATAATTCTAAAAATAATAAGAGAAGAGCATCAAATCACCTATGGAGTAATTCCCATCAGAAAGATTTCTCAGCAAAAACCTTACAGGTCAGGAGAGAATTGGATGATATACTTAAGAATGCTCAAAGGCAGGGGTTTGGGGGTCAGAGGCGGGACACAGCTGTCAGTCAAGAATACTATATCTAGCAAAGCTATTCTTCAGAAATAAAGGTGAAATAAAGTCTTTCCCGGGCAAGCAAAAACTGACAGAGTGCATCATCACTAGACCAGCCCTACAAAAAATGCTTAAGGGAGTCCTACATCTGGAAGCAAAAGGACAATAATTATCACCCTGAACACAAGTGAAAGTATAAAACTCAGTGCAAAGCAGATACTCAAGAAAAAGAAAGGAATCAAATGTTATCACTACAGAAAACTACTAAAATACTAAGATGAACAAGAGAGGAAGAAATGAACAAAGGATATATAAAACAATCGGAAAACAATTGACAAAATGACGGAAGTCCTCACCTATCAATGATAACAACCTTGAGTGTAAATAGTTTAAATTCCCTAATTAAAAATTTAGGTAGGCTGAATGGATTAAGAAAGTATATCTAACCATGTGCTGCCTAGAAGAAACTCATTTCAACTGTAAAGATACACTTAGACGGAAAGTGAAGGGATAAAAAAATACATTTAGTGTAATTGTAAACCAAAAGTGTGTGGAAGTAGCTATACTTAAATTAGACAAAATAGTATAAGTCAAAAAGTACAGGAGGCAAAGAATATTGTTTTACTCTTACAAATTCACCAAGAATACAAAAATAAATTCACCAAGAAGATACAGCAGTTATAATCGAATACAAACCCAACACCAGCGCATACATGTATATAAATCAAATATTATTAGAGTTAAAGAAATGGACCCCAATATAATAATAGTTGGAAACTTTAATGCTCCACTTCCAGCACTGGAAAGATTATCTAGGCATAAAATCAGCAAATAATACTGGACTTAAACTTCAGTATAGACCAAATTGACCTAACAGGTATTTACAGAACATTTTATCCAGCAGCTACAGGATACATGTTCTTCTCTTCAGCACATGGAACATTCTTTAGGATAGACCATATGAAACCACAAAATAAGTCTCAATAAACTTTAAAATATTAATAATATATTAGGTATATTCTCAGACTACAGTGAAATAAAACTAGAAATCAATAATGAGGAACTTTTGGAACTGTACAAATACATGAAAATTAAACATCATGCTCCTGAGCAACCAATATGCCAATGAAGAAATTAAGAAGGAATTACATGAAAATAGAAATACAATAAACCAAATCTTATGAGGTACCACAAAAACAATGCTAACAGGGAATTTTATACCAATAAACACCTACATCATAAAAATAGATTTCAAATAAACCACCTAATGATGTACCTTAAGAAAATGGAAAAGCACGAACAAACAAACCCAAAATTAGTAGAAGGAAAGAAATAATAAAGACTATCTCAGAACTAAACAAGAGTTAAAAAAAAAAAACTACAGAAGATCAATGAAATGAAAATTGATTTTTGGAAAAGATAAAATAAAGCCATTTGCTAGACTAAAAAAAAGAGAGAAGACCTAAGTGAAATCAGAAACAAAATAGAAGGCATCACAGCTGATACCACAGAAAAACAAAGGGTTATTAGTCTTACGAACAAATACATCCAACAAATTGAAAAACCTAGAGAAAATGGATACATTCCTAGGCACATAAAACCTACCAAGATTGAACCATGAGGAAATAGAAAACTTGGTCATGTAATGAGTCATGTAACATGTAATGAGATTGAATCAATAATAGACAGTCTCCCATGAAACAAAAGCCCAGGGCTGGATGGCTTCACTGCTGAATTCTATAAAACTTGTAAAGAAGAACTTAGTACCAGTTCTTTTCAAACTATTCCAAACAGTTGAAGAGGAGAGAATTCTTCCTTATTCTGAGACCAGTATTACCCTGATGCCAAAACCAGAGAAAAACAGAATGTAAAGAGGAGCTACAAGCCAATATCCCTAATGAACATAGATACAAAAATCCTCAACAAAATTATAGCTGGCTGAATTTAATAGCACACCAAAAAATGATATACCCTGATCAAGTGGAATTGATCTCAGTGATGCAAGAATTTGTTCATCATATGGAAATCAATAAATGTGATACATCACATAAACAGGATGAAGGACAAATATCACATGATCATCTCAATAGATGTAGAAATGTATTTTATAAAACTCAACATCCCTTCATGATAAAAACTCCTAAGAAATTAGGTATAAAAGGAACATACATCAACACGATAAAGGCCATGTATGGCAAACGCACAGCTAACATTATACTGAATGAGAAAAAGCTGAAAGCCTTTCTTCTGAGAACTGAAATACAAGAAAGCCCACTTTCTTTTTTCTTTCCTTTTCTTTTCTTTTTTTTCTTTTTGAGATGGGGTCTCGTTCTTGTCGCCCAGGCTGAAGTACAGTGGTGCGATCTCTGCTCACTGCAACCTCTGCCTCCCGGGTTTAAGCAATTCTCCTGCTTCAGCCTCCCAAGTAGCTGGGATTGCAGGTACCTACATCACGCCCGGCTAATTTTTGTATTTTTAGTAGAGGCTGGGGTTTCACCATGTTGACCAGACTGGTCTCGAACTCCTGACCTCAGGTAATCCACCTGCCTCGGCCTCCCAAAGTGCTGGGATTACAGGTGTGAGACACCAGGCCTGGCTGAAGGCCCACTTTCATCACTCTTATTCAACATGGTACTGGAAGTCCTATTCAGAGCACTTAGGCAAGAGAAAGAAATAAGGGACATCCAAATTGGAGACGAGGAAGCCAAATTGTCTGTCTCCACAGATGATATAATCTTATATAAAAACATCTAAAAACTTCACCAAAAAACTCTTAGAACTACTAAATAAATTCAGTGATGTTTCAGGGTACAAAGTCGCATTAAAAAATCAGTAGTGTTTCTCTACACCTTTGATGAACTAGCTGAAAAAGATATCAAGAAAGTAATATCATGTATAATGGTTACAAAGAAATACATAGGAATAAATTTAACCCAGGAGGTGAGAATCTTTAAAGGAAAACTACAGAACACTAATGACAGAAACTTAAGAGAATAAAAATGGAAAGGCACCCCATGCTCATGGATTCAAAGAGTTAATATTGTTAAAATGACTGACTATACTACCCAAAGCAATTTACAGATTCAATGCAATCCCTATCAAAATTCCAATGTCACTTTTCAGACACGGAAAAGCAGTCCTCAAATTCATATGGAACTGGAAAAGATGCCAAATAGCCAAAACAATCCTGAGCACAAAGAACAAAACTGAAAACATCACACTATCTGATTTCAAATTATACAACAAAGCTTTAGTAATCAAAAAAGAATGGTGTTGATATCAAAACAGACACATTGACCAATGGAACACAATAGAGAACTCAGAAATAAATCTGTGTATTTATGACCAACTGATTTTTGCTAAAGATACCAAGGATATACACTGGGGACCCTTTAATAAATGGTGCTGTAATAACTGGATATTGATATGCAGAAGAATACAACTAGACCCCTATCTCACCATATACAAAAATCAACTCAAAATGGATTAGACACTTAAATGTAAGACTCAAAACTATAAAATTACTAGAGGAAAACACAGGGGAAACACTTTATTACCTTGATCCTGGCAAAGATTATATGGCTAAGACTGCAAAAACATAGGCAACAAAAACAAAATTAGACAAATAGGACTATATCAAGCTAAAAAGTTGCTGCACAGCACATGAAACAATCATCAGGTTGTAGAGACAACCTATAAAACAGGAGGAATTATTTGCAGACTGTTCATCCAACAGAGGACTAATGTCTAGAATATATAAAGAGCTTTAACACCTCAACAGCAAAAAGTCCAAATAATCTAATTAAAAAATAAGCAAAGAATCTATATAGCCATTTTTCACAATAAGATATACAGATGACCACCAAGTATATGAAAAAATGCTCAACATCAATTATCAGGGAAATGCAAATCAAAGCCACAATGACATATTATCTCACTTCAGTTAGAATGGCTATTATCACAAAGACAACACGTCAAATGCTGGTGAAGATGCAGAGAAAAGGGAACTTTTAAATAGAATGTTGGTGGGAATGTAAATTAGTACAGCCATTATGGAAAATAGTATAGACATTTCTCAGAAACGGAAAGTATAATTACCATATGATCCAGTAATGCTACTATTGGGTATTTATCCAAGGGAAAGGAAATCAGTGTATTGAAGAGATAGTTGTGTCCCCATGCTTATTATAGCACTTTTCACAATAGCTAAGAGATGGAATCAAGCTAAACATTTGTCAACAGATGCATAGGTAAAGAAAATGTGAAATGTACATACAACAGGATACTATTCAGCCATAAAAAAAAAAAAAAAAAAAAGCTGGGCGCGGTGGCTCAAGCCTGTAATCCCAGCACTTTGGGAGGCCGAGACGGGTGGATCACGAGGTCAGGAGATCGAGACCATCCTGGCTAACTCGGTGAAACCCCGTCTCTACTAAAAATACAAAAAATTAGCCGGGCGAGGTGGCGGGCGCCTGTAGTCCCAGCTACTCGGGAGGCTGAGGCAGGAGAATGGCGGGAACCCGGGAGGCGGAGCTTGTAGTGAGCCGAGATTGCGCCACTGAACTCCAGCCTGGGCGACAGAGCGAGACTCCGTCTCAAAAAGAAAAAAAAAAAATCCTGTCCTTCATAGTAACATGGGTGAGCCTAGAGGACATCCTGTTAAATGAAACAAGGATACAACAGGATACTATTCAGCCATTAAAAAACAAAAACAAGAATCCTGTCGTTCATAGTAACATGGGTGAGCCTAGAGGACATCCTGTTAAATGAAACAAGTCAGGCATAAAAGGTAGATACTATATGTTCTCACTGATATGTGAGAGCTAAAAAGAAAAAATACCAGCTCCTAGAATTCAAGAACAGAATTATGGTTATTAAAGGCTGGGGAAGATATGGGAAGGGGAGGATATGGAGAGATTTGTTAATGGATAGAAAACTACAATTAGGAGAAATAAATTTTGGTGTTCTATATAGCACTGTAGATTGAATATAGCTAACCATTACTCATTGTATATGTTCAAAAAGCTAGAAGAGGGGATGTTAAATGTTCCCAACACAAACAAATCATAAATGTATGAGGTGATGAGTGTGCTAATTAATCTGATCATTACACATTGTATAGATATATTGACACATAACCATGTATCCTCTAAATGTGTACAATGGTTATGTGTCAACTAAAAAAGGAAAAAAAGTGAAACTATATTCAACTGACTCCCCAAAATACTTGGGAGCTTAAATAAACAGCAACAACAACAATAAAAAGACATGAGTGATCAAATAAGTTTTGTTTTATGAAAATTCAGTTATATATGGCAATATTTTAAATATCTCACAGATAGAAATAAGCTCAATTTAATTCCACTGCAAGCAAAAATAGGGAGAGTCCCTAAGAGGAAGAAGTTTAACGGCTTACTTTTAAGAAGTAGACTTTTCAGCAGATCCAGATTTGAAGTCAGCTGCTGTAGTGCAAAATACAAAATTCTTTCTGAGTTGCACAGAGTAGAAAAGGCTTCTTTTCACATTGCTTGCATTGTTTTCTTCCGTGATATTGTAAACAGTCACTATGATCACTATCAGTAAAGGATAAATAGTAGATATGCTACCTCTACTGCCAGTTAACAACACTTTCCATGGATTTATAATTTTTGGTTTTGTTCTAATTATTACTACAAATAGCTTTTACATTGAATTACATGTTTTAGACTCCTTGACTGTCTATTCAAATGTTATTGTTTTAATGCAAATATGTGTGATTTTGGTATGTTTAATTGTTTAGATTTTTCTGTAGTAAGACATTTGTTTTCACTGTTAGGCAAAGTGAGGTTGTACATATGACCGTATTCAATGTCTCTGTTCTTCTTCTAGGAACTGGTTATGCTATGTCAATCTTAGGCCCTGCTATTGGCTATGTATTGGGAGGACAACTGCTAACCATGTACATTGATGTTGCTGTGGGAGAAAGGCAAGGCAGTATCTAGTTTTCTTTTATTTAAAGTCATTTTATTTTAATTATGCCAATATCATAGACAGAACATTTTCACAGTACTTCCCTCAGTATAGCATGAAGAATTATTCAGGAAAAAAAAATTGAATACAAAAGATTCTTATATAATATCTAATTTGGCTGCATTACCTTTTGGGTTAATGCTATACCATTTTTTATTATAATAACATATTTTCATAAATAATGACATTTAATAAAGTCGTCTGGTGAAATTTTTAAAAATACATGTGTAGGACCCCATTCATTGTTCAAAAATAAGAATTCAATAAAAATTAGTAATATTTTCCGTGGATTTAGTTGGGACTAGATAGTCTGAAGAGTCTCAAGAGTCTATGATTCTCAGAAAATGTTCCAGAGTAACTCTGATAATGTCATAGAGATCACAATTATGCCATTTTAACAACGATGACAATGAAGGATAGTAATAGATAATATTTATTTGTCCTATACTGTATACCAGACACCATATGTTTTGTATGTTAACTTATTTTACATGCTATCTTATTTAATAATCTCAAGTATTCAACAAAGTAGTTGATACGCACAGGTTGGTAAGTGTCTAAGACATGAATTAAAATAGATCTCTTTCACCAAAATTCAACACTGAGTTAGTTACCTTCTCTATTTCCTGATTAGAGAAATTTGTGCCTTTGCTGAGGTCATATGTTTTTTCATTTTGCCACTGGGAATTATAACTGCACAATCCTCTACATGACCATGAGCAGTGAATACAAAAATATAGTCATAGGTATGTGATTTGTTCTCTAAACTGTTAGTCCTAGTTTACTCTTTCACAGACTATGAAAAGACATGCAGAAGTAGTGACCCGGAGATTTAAGAAAGGACATTTTAATTTCAGTGGAAAATTACATGAGTTGTAGGAGTAGTGTATTTTTGGAAAGGGTCAAAGTGTATTAAAATATGAGACCCCTGGCTGGGCACGGTGACTTATATCTGTAATCCTAGCACTTTGGGAGGTCAAAGTATAAAGATCACTTGAGGCCAGGCGTGACTTGTGCCTGTAGTCCCAGCTACTTGGGAAGCTAAGATGGGAGAATCGCTTGAGCCCAGGAGTTCAAGGCTGCAGTGAACTATGATCATGCAATTATTGCACTCCAGCCTGGGTGATAGACTGAGACCCTGTTTCAAGGAAATAAATAGACAAATAGTCACTTTAAGAATAATTTTACATTAAAGAAATGCTCTAATTGAAGCACACTCTATGGGCTTTTAACACAGATCAGTGATTTGCTGTGATATATATTTAATACAGTAGAGAAGAAAATTTAGCCAAAGTTAAAAGAATGTTGAGAAATTCTACATATCTTTTCAAATATTTGTCATATTTACTATTAGATATTTTAAACTTTCATGTCATATTTGCCATTTTTAAACATTTTGTAAACCATTATTCTCATAACTCTCAGTTATGTCTGCTACCTGTTTTCTGATTCTTTGCAATGGCACAATTAAACTGTTGGATATTATAATCGTATTCTACTATATGCACTTGAAGTATAAAGTATATAATTATCTTAACTGAGTTTTAACTAATAAGGTAGAGTTGACTTTTACCTCTTGTTTTTCTGTCATATAGCACTGATGTCACTGAGGATGATCCACGATGGTTGGGAGCTTGGTGGATTGGATTTCTTCTATCATGGATCTTTGCTTGGTCTTTAATAATACCTTTTTCTTGCTTTCCAAAACATTTGCCAGGTAAGCATACTTTCTTTAAAACCAGAGAGGTTTATTTTAATTGTAGGCCAGTTGTTATTTTCTATATGATTAATAAGAACCATAGATTCACCCTGTTTGTTTTATAGAATCTCAACTGTCTGCCTATGTAAATTTTGAATATTCTTCATTCTAGAAATTATTGGGTAACAATCTTAATATTCATGGTTTTTTTTCAATTCCATTTAGTGATAGAACTATGAATATTTACTTCTTTAGATACTTAATAAATTTGTTTCTTATGTTTTATCTGGAATTCTGCTTTATGTGTATACAAGGTACAATATCTTTTAAACTATTACTTTATATTCAGTTAGTCGTTAATTTCAGTCTATCTTAAATCATTCATGTTAATTATTTGTAGTTAAAAGTGCAAGTACTTATTTTTTTTCAATTATCACTGAAGTCATTCTGTAGTGTACTTTTTTTTATTTTTTTACTGTATGTGAATATTAAACATTCTTTTTTTTTTTTTTTTTTTTTTTTGAGACAGTCTCCCTCTGTTGCCCAGACTGGAGTGCAGTGGTGCGATCTCCGCTTACTGCAGCCTCTGCGTCCCGAGTTCAAGCAGTTCTCCTAACTTAGCCTCCCAAGTAGCTGGCACTACAGGCATGTGCCACCACACTCGGCTAATTTTTGTATTTTTATTAGAGATGGGGTTTTGCCATGTTGGCCAGGCTGGTCTCGAACTCCTGACCTCAGGTGATCTGTCTGCCTCAGCCTCTCAAAGTGCTGGGATTACAGGCGTGAGCCACCACTCCCGGCTTGAATACTAAACATTCTATACAAAAAGAAAAGGTTAATTAGAAGGAATATTCATTTTTCTCTATGAGCTCTTGCTTCTGTATAATCATGTAGTTAAAAAACATATCTGTAGAAGTATTTTTCTTTAGGTTGGAGGTATTTAGTTGTTTATATTGCTATTTTCAGCAGGATAGATGATTAACTTTTGGAAATGGGCAAGAGAAAATATGACAGACTGGGAGTAGGTAGACTCATTAATTTCTTTCTACCCTGAGCCATTCATTTATAGTTCCATATGTTAACTGTTTTCTCAAATTTGTTGGCAGTACCATTATTAAAAATCAAAGAGACATGGTATTAAGATGGTGAATATTTCATTTGTCAAGCATGTTAGGATTAAGAGAGCAGAGGAAAAGTCTCTCAAAAGTCTCATTTACTCAAAGCCACAGTTTGAGTAAAAGGATCAAAAAGAGAACCATTTGAAAGGAAGAAAAAATGTTAAGAGATTTTAAATGAAAAGCATAGATATGTGATTGGAGCAAAATTGTCTCATTTGAATGTTTAGACTAGTTGGAACTTCCTTAGCTAGTACTAATGAATACTAGTTCTTGGGGCATCCTAATTACAGAAATAGATATTTGAACAATTTTCTTGACAGAACAACTAGCCTCTTATAGAATTTATATACTAGCGGAAGTATGTGTCAATTAGAAAGTAAGCACATTTTTACATGAAGAATAAAGTGATAGAGCAAGTTTACTTACTACTTTTTTTTTCTTTTTAGGTACAGCAGAAATTCAAGCTGGAAAAACTTCCCAGGCTCATCAGAGTAATGGTAATGCAGATGCGAAATTTGGGAAAAGTATTAAAGATTTTCCAGCTGCTCTAAAGGTAAAATAAAACTCTTCTCTGTCTCTCGCAGTCTCATACACACATACGTATACACACACACAACTCACATGTACATATGTATAGATGTGTGTGTATATTATATATATTATGTATAATATGTGTATAATATATATTATATATAATAGGTGTATAATACATATTATATATAATATACTATACATAATATATATGTACACACATAAATACATATAAACACACGCATAAACCCACACATACCAACACATACCCACACGTACACACACACATGCGCTATCTTTTCAGAGTATGGTTTTGTTTGCTTGTTTACTACAATTGGAGCTCTTATAAACAACTCTTTGGATTCAGTTTTACTGTCCTTTGAGTAAATGAAAACTATTCTAGGGTAGAATGGTTGAAAGAGCATGAGTTGTCTTATTGGCAATATCACATTCAGTGGTTCCTTGTTAACACTAGCAGCCCATTATTCCATGACATTTTGCTTATGAAATTGATTAGTCACTTATCACTGAATTGTAAATATATTTGAGAATTCTGAACCAATATTTTTCTTTTGTGAAAGAGGTGGTTAGTGGTAACTTGGTTTGAATTTGAGGATAAAGAACAAAAATGTTATGGTCCATTCAGTTGTACTCAGCAGAAAAGTATTCTATTTAGTGTTATTAAAGTTTTATTCATAAAAGACTTTATAATTTTACCTTTTCAAGATGTGAAATTGTTTGCTTTTCATTGTTTTTGGCTTCTTGTCAAATAAAAGCCTTAAAATGTTTTTACTTCTCCACTCAGCCCATCTTTCAACTCTGCACACCATACATGCACATTCTTGTGTTTTGCTGATATTGTTCATGCTTTAATTGCAACTACTAATATTTTCTCTTACAGTAGTTCTATTTCATTATCCCTGTTTAATTTATCTTATACATTTTAATTTACATTACCATCTAGACTCATTACTGACCATTACTTTTTTTTAATCCTTGTGTCCTCCTGCTTAGTGATCTCTATTCTGATTTCAATCTCTATGAATTCAACATTTTCTTGTTGGTTTTCCTTAGATAGGATACCACCTAGATATCTTTGAATGTTTGAATAATATATTTTACTAGGTGAATACTTTTGGATCATTCCTCTTTAATCTCTGTAGCCTGTGAATATTGCTTGCTCTTCTCTACTTAATTGTGTTGTATTTGAGAAGTTTTATGTTCGTGTGATTCTGGCTTATTTTCATCTGTATGTTGGTAAGTTTTTTCATTTATCTTTGATTACAGGAAATTTACTTAGTTATTCTAAAGTATATGTCTTTTCTCATTAATTCTTCTCCAGAATCGATTGTTTTCAATCTGAAGACAATTTTTTAAAATACCGCTATTTATTATTATTATAAATTATTTTAAATTATTGCATGTTTTTAGGTACGTTTTCCTTCCTTTGTCAGTCTATGTGGCTCTGACTTCTAAAGCTCCCATCTTGCTCCTTTGTGATTCCGTGTGTGTGTGTGTGTGTGTTTGTGTTTTGCTTTATTTTATGAAAAATTTTTTGACATTTAATATTTGAGAATTATAATTTGATTTTCATTTTGTGGTTAAATATATTAACACAACCTCCATACTCCCCTCTGTCAATAAATCAGATTCTGAGAGGTCTAGCCATATAGACACCTATTTAAAGTTGCTTAACTGTGTTTCTAAAGTTTTTAATTGCTGAGTCTAATCATGGAACAATACTATGAATTTGATACTTACAGACCATTCTCATCTGTGCTCATAGTCTCAAAGTCTTTCTTTACTGAACATAGGAATTCCGAACACAGTAAAATACCAAATCGGTGGTAGATTTGTAGTGTGTAAATTTACAGTAACACTTGGGAAGAGAACTTTTCCAAGAAGGCTTTTACTTTCTTTCCGTGGCCCTTGGAATGCAATAAAAGCATAACCACCATATTGAGGAATCATCTATCAATTTTCTAGGTATTCCAAATATAAATTTTCTCATCATGTATATGTAAATCTATTAATTATCCCTAGTTACATTTTTGTTTTGGAGGAAATGCTGAAATGTTACAGATGATTGTAAAATTTTGTTATTTCATCATGCTAACCTTCTAACCCTATACTTTGCAGTATAATCACAGCTATTCATTTGAGGAACTGTATTTTTTTCTTTAGAATTTGATGAAGAATGCTGTCTTTATGTGTTTAGTTCTGTCAACTTCTTCAGAAGCCTTAATTACTACTGGATTTGCTACCTTTTTACCTAAATTTATAGAAAATCAATTCGGATTGACATCCAGCTTTGCAGCTACTCTTGGAGGTAAAACATTTTCTTTATTTTAACTTAATCTAAAAATTTCACTTTACCCTATTAAATTTTTATTAGGATAATGTATAATTTGAGACAGCCCTTCCTTGACATTTAAACTGAAACCAGCCTGGCCAACATGGTGAAACCCTGTCTCTACCAAAAAACATAAAAATTAGCCTAGTGTAGTGGCATGTGCCTGTAGTCCCAGCTCCTTTGGAGGCTGAGGTGGGAGAATCACTTGAATCTGGGAAGTGGAGGCTGCAGTGAGCTGAGATTACACTGTTGTCCTCCAGCCTGGGTGACAGAATGAGACCCTGTCTAAAAAAAAAAAAGACGTTTAAACTTAATTTTGGTACAAATTTCTGATTTTCTGACATTAGGCAGTCTATTGTATGAACTAGAGAAAGACAAAAGCTAAAATGGCTAAAGAGAATATATATTAATCCTAATTCTTAATGTTCAGTACATTAATTTGACTAATTCCCTACTTAATGGACCTATTAAGTCATTTGTACACATATTTCTATAAATCAGGTGAATAAATATAAGTTAAAACCATATTGGCACTTGTTTCTGATGTTTTTCAGTTGTCAGTATAAGTGAGTATATGTGTATGATTTCTCACAATCCACATTCTTCTTTCTTATTAGGGGCTGTTTTAATTCCTGGAGCTGCTCTCGGTCAAATTTTAGGTGGCTTCCTTGTTTCAAAATTCAAAATGACATGTAAAAACGCAATGAAGTTTGCATTGTTTACATCTGGAGTTGCATTTACGCTGAGTTTTGTATTTATTTATGCCAATTGTGAAAATGAGCCGTTTGCTGGTGTATCCGAATCGTATAATGGGTAAATACATCTCAGTGCTTTTTGATATTAATACCAGAATAATAGACTAAACATTTTCAAGCATATGTTTTCTTAAATAAAATGGTGAGAAATTGGCTTTTGAAAAATTTGGAAGGCCTTTTTTTCTATGTAAGAACATGTGGTTTTGTTTTTAGTTTAGATAATTGATGTCTTCTTAAAAGTTGGGGATATTTATACAAAGAACATTTAAGGAGCAACTTTCATATACTGGGCACTATGCTTCCTCAGGGATACAAAGATTAATACAGTAGGATTTTTGCCTCTAAGCGATTCATATCTTGGGGAGAATTTCACATTATATGTTTTTATTGATTTAAATTTTTTAAAATAGAAATAACTCCCTATGATAAAAATTACCTTATTAGGTTGGTTGCAAATAGACAAGAAGAGAAATTAGAATAAAGCTAGTCCTAGCTAATACTAATCATTATTGTATCTACTTAAAAGTTTATGTTTATTGTAGATAAATAAATAACTTGTTCTCACCTGTAGACATGTTTCTAGCTATAACTGATTTGACCATTTATATTTCTTTGTTTTCCTTTGAAATTTTAAGCCCTAAGTAGGTGGTCAGGCAAGAGGGTATTGCACAGCAGTATATTTTATACCTCACAGTGCTGCTTTGTTTCATTACATATGTTTGAGGCTGTCAAGGAAGGTGGTACGTTAGGTCAAGGACTCCATAATTTTGTATAATACGACCTACAGATGATATAAATATAATCTACTTCAGAAAAGTTTGCCAATGACAATTACCATGATTTGCAGTTGCTGCTAATGTATCTGTGATTCTTTCACATTAATGCTGAGCATTCTAAAGCAGTATTTAGTTAAGCTCCATTACATTTTTTTTTTTTTTTTTTTGAGACAGAGTCTTGCTGTGTCACCCAGGCTGGAGTGCAGTGGCACAATCTTAGTTCCCTGCAACATCCGCCTCCCGGATTCAAACAATTCTCGTCTCAGCCTCTGGAGTAGCTGGGACTACAGGCTCATGGCACCATGACCAACTAATTTTTGTATTTTTAGTAGAGATGGGGTTTCGCCCTATTGGCCAGGTTGGTCTCAAACTCTGACCTCAAGTGATCCGCCCGGCTCGGCCACCCCAAGTACTGGGATTACAGGTGTGAGCCACCACGCCCGGCCAAGCTCCATTACATTTATTCGATATTTGTTGAATGCTTCCTCTAGCAGACCTTCATGGCAAAATCCCTGTTCTAAAGGAGAGATTGCGAAAGAAAACAGTGAACGAATAGTCAATTAGGTAATGGGGGATAAACAAATTGCTATGGAATTGAAAAGAAGGTGAGCTTCTCAATTTTATTTGATTAGAATCTGGAAGGGCTTCATAGCATAATAGTGAAATGGGGTTTAAAAATCCTTCAAGGATACAAAGAGTTTTGAGAAATGAAGATTTGAGAAGAGAGACAGGGAGAGGGAATATGCTAAACCAAAGTTATAAATGCTATTAAATGTGAAGGCTAGTTTCAGAGACCAGGTTGAATGGAACTTAGATTATGCATCTGGAAATAGTATAAATATGTTTTGGAATGTCGAAAGGTAGGTAGAGGTTAAGTTGCATAGACCTGACTTTCACCCCTGTAAACTTCACCCAAACTTATCTCAGTAAACTTTTTCTGTATGTTCCTTTTAGAAAAAAAAAAAAAGGAAGTGCTGGATAGTTTAACACATAGTTTTATCACCTTGAGTTACAAAGTACGTGTGAATCCATTTAATATTGTCTACCTTAAGTGATAGTTACTACCAGGTGTGCTGTCCTTCATGTAATCAGAAAGGAAGGCATGTGTGATGGGGTAATTCTGAGGTTTGTGTAGAAGTTGGCCATTAAGATATATTAAGATCTGGGACATAGTGTTTAATACACATACACATTTCTTAGTGATGAGAAAAACTGAAAGTAAATATACACACACACACATAAATGTCACTAAATGTATGTGTTTTTACTCACATTTATGTATGCGTGTGTACATAGATAGAAATAGGGACACAATTTAATGTCACCAAGTAGGTGTGACATTTTCAGATCATATTTTTCTCATGGCCCCAAATTCTTAGTTTTAGTTTCTGTACCCTGAGTATTAAAATGTGTGTATTACAAACAGGTCAGTCAAACTAGTCTCATCTACAAAACATGTATAGAAGAAAAGGTGCAGGCATATGTTGAGGATACGTGGGTTTGGTTCCAGACCACCAAAATAAAGCATATATTGCAATAAACAACTCAAATGGATATTTTGGTTTTCCAGTGCTTATAAAGTTTATATTTACTCTATACTGTAGTCTATTACATATGCAATAAGTTTGTGTCTAAAAAAGAAATGTACAATGTACATACCTCAGTTAAAAAATTATTTATTGCTGAAATGTGCTGACAATCATCTGAGCCTTCAGCAAGTTGTCCTTTTTTTTGCTGGTAGAGAGTCTTGCCTCAGTGTTGATGGCTGCTGACTGACCAGGGTGGTGGTTGCCAAAGGTTGGGGTAGTTGTGGCAACTTCTTAAAACAAGACAATAATGAGCAGTCAGAACACACACATCATTTATTGATTAAATTTTACTTCTTAAAGGGGCATGATTCATGCTGTCCCGAAACAATTATTTTAGTAACATCAGAAATCACTGATCACCATTAACAGAAATGATAATGAAAAAATTTGAAATTTTGCAAGGTTACCAAAATATGAAATAGACATAAAATGATCGTGCACTCTGGGAAAAATGGCACTTTACAGACTTACTGAATACTATCACTATTACTACATTGCCACTAACTTTCAATTTGTAAAAAACACAAGATTTGCCAAGTACGATAAAACAAAGTGAAGTAAAGCTAAGTAAGCCTGTCTATGGAAAGAACAGCCTAAGAAGCTCAAGAAATATCTTTTCAGGGAGTGAGAGACAGAAGAGGTTCTGAGGATGTAGGGTTTCTAGTAAAGGGATGCAAAAATCTTTGACCTTTACCGTGGTAAGCACAGATGGGTAAAAATAGGTTTTGCATCCATGAATTAATGAATTAGGTTCATTGATATATTCTTTGAAACTTCCTGTTTAACATAACAGCATATCAAAAAAATGTAAGATCAGGGGATATATATATATGTGTGTATATATATATGTATATATACATATTGACCAGGCTGATCACCATGTTGACCAGGCTGATCTTGAACTCCTGACTTCAGGTGATCCACTCATCTCGGCCTCCCAAAGTGCTGGGATTACAGATGTGAGCCACTGCGCCTGGCTAATAGCCTTTCAACCCTTGCCCCACTTCTTCTCTTCTCCCTCCTGTAGTCTGCAGTGTCTATTGTTGCCATCTTTATTCCATAAGTACTCAGTGATTAGCTCCCACTTTTAAGTGAGAGCATGTGGTATTTGGTTTTCTGTGCCTGTGTTAATTTGCTTGAGATAATGGTCAGGATATTTTTCAATAATATTTTAAAGTAATTTATTATTAAATCTTTAATTGGGTACAATACTATATTCGATTGTATAAATACTGTTTATTTTCCCACTGTTCCCCATTGCTGTTTTGTTGCCTTTACAATCTATAGGAACTTTGAGTCTTATTTTGGTGATCAGTGGTGGTAATGATGATTTGTGTTTTACTTAATACTTAAAAACTTCATAGAATATAGAAATACCATAGTGTATACACACAGTATTTTTTTCTGTATCTGGCCTTTAGCTAGAATTTTACTGATTATATGAAATAGCATCTTAAAGAGGCATATTAATATTTTGCAATGGTTTTAGGGAAATTTTAGCCTGTTATAGAGGCATAATTATAGAATAATACTTTGTATTTAAGAAACTAATGTTTGAATTCTACTTGCGACAAACGTATATATGCACGTTTATTTTATTATATCTTAAAAACTAGTAAACATTTCAAAATAGGATATTTTTATATATTTTTAAATAATATGTATACACTAAGAAAATTTAATAAACTTCACAAGCATCTGCTGTTTTTCTACTAATAATTTTCTAGTTACCTCAAGAAGTAAACCTTTGTAAAATATGTAGACAAATGTGATCAACCCTTGATATTAAGGAATATAAGCTATACTTCTTTGTTTCTACTATAATTAGCATCATACTGTCTTATACTTTGTATGATCTCAGTAATTATTTATCAATAATATGAGAATTATCTATTGGGAACTTTAAAAATTGCTGTGTAAAGGCTATTTCTAAAGTTGTAGGGATGGCTTTTCTCTGGTTATCTTATTTCTGCATCTATGTTATGAGCTCTGTGAGCAGACACTCGTGATTGTTTTTGTGAACATGACAAACCCTTGATATCATCATACTTGATAAAGATAAATCTGGCAGCATCCTGTGGAATAGATTTGAATAAGATGAGACTGCAGGCAGAGTCGGGATTACTATCTTGATCACTCTTTCCTTCAGACTCCCTACTCATTTAGTCATTTTTTTTTCTCTTTAATCTGTTTTCTTCATGACTTTCTTGTTCTCCACCTACTTTGTATGTCATCATTTTGCAACATAGTGTCGATTATCTTCTAATATTTACAGAAATCACTCATTTACTGTGTTTGACCCCGATGCAAGAAAGTTAGCTTCATGGTGGCAGGGGTTTCCTTCTCTTCCTCCCTCCCTTCTTCCCTTCCCCTTTCCTTCTTTCCCTTTCCTTTTCTCTTTCCCTTCCCTTCCTCCCTTCTTCCCTTCCTTCTTTCCCCCTGTCTCCCTTCCTTCTCTGTTTTCTCCCTTCCTTCTTCCCTCTCCCTCCCTCTGTCTCTTCACTCCCTCATTCCCTTCCTTCCATCCATTTCTCTCTCTCCCTCTGTCATTTTTAGTTCTAGCTCTAGCTCCTTCTTTCTTTTAAGTATAATTCTACCACTTTGAGTAGTCTAGCACATAATTGGTGTTCGTTGTGTGTTTATTAAATAAGTGGACTCCCAAGACCTCAGTACTCTCCTCATTCCACCCACTATATGACTGATCTTATAAATGCTGGTGGTTTCAGCTACATCTATGTCCAAATGGTTATTAAGAAATCTAGCTCCATTCAAGATTTCTTCACTAAATTTGAGATACTCTTAATCTCAATAGGTACAACACCATACTCATCATCTCTTCTCCAAAACTTGTTCTCCTATACCTAAACATCAAGTTAGGTATTATGAGTCACCTTTGACTCTTGCATTCTTTTTTTAGAGATGGGATCTCCCTCTGTTGCCCAGGCTAGAGTGCAGCACAATCATAACTCATTGCAGCCTCAAACTCCTGGGCTCAAGTGATCTTTCTACCTAAGCCTCTTGAGTAGCCTCTTCCATTTTTAACAGGAAGAGTCATCTTCCACCAATCCATCACCAAATCTTACTGATTCTACATCCAAAAGTTTTATTTAATCTGCTTCCTATCATTGTATGTTCTATCTTAGTTCTCCTTTATATGGTCATCACCTACTGTCTAGGGTATTGTAACTGGTCCCCTTTCTTCAAATTCATACTCTGTACAGCTCCTAGAATTATTTCTTTAAAATGAACTTTTGACAGTGTCACTTTCCAGTCTAAAACTACCTTAATGATGACCTTTTGTCAGGCCCATGTGGTTCTCAATTAAACTGGTCCTTTACTCCTCTCCAGCTACATTTCCTATCACTCTGTGCCTCAGACACCATTCATATTTCTCCACAGAGGATGCTATTTCTCTACTCTATGCCTTTGTACCAGCTTTTTCTGAAATACGTTTCACCTTCCCCATTTGACTGGCTTACTCATACTCATTCTTTATATATTTTTTATTTTTTATTTTTTATTTTTTTTGGAGTCTCACTCTGTTGCCCAGACTGGAGTGCAGTGGCACTATCTTGGCTTACTGAAACCTCTGCCTCATGGGTTCAAGAGATTCTCCTGCCTCAGCCTTCTGAGAACTGGGACTACAGGTGCCTGCCACCATGCCCAGCTAATTTTGGTATTTTTAGTAGAGACAGGGTTTCACCATGTTGGCCAGGCTGGTCTGGAATTCCTGACCTCAAGTGATCCACCTGCTTTGGCATCCCAAAGTGCTGGGATTACAGGTGCGAACCACTGCACCAACCTCTTACTCATTCTTTAAATTGCATCTCAGGCAGTAGCTCTGCCAGTCCCTTTTCTCCAAACTTTGACTTGTGATAGATGTTCTTCCTTGGTGCTTCTAAAATGCACTTTGCACATATCTGTAACCACACTTAGCATATCAGTGAATAATTATCTATGTCCCTCTCTACCTCTAAACTGTGAAATCCTTGAGGACAGAGACTGTCTTATTCTACTTTGTATTCCTGTTACCTAGCATAGGGCCTAGCAGTTGCTCAATATATGTTGTTTGAAAGAATAAATAAACAAATGAGGTATGAGGGATGCATTTTTGATTAGTGTAATCCTTCATATTAGGGAAGATACTTTCTGTAAGAGGCAGCTTGAAATTACACTGATCCTGGGGACTGGGAAAATTATATTTGGTAAGGAAAGAAAAGTAACTTAATCCCCCTGGACCTCAGTTTTCCCATTGATGAGATGATTATGTTCAACAGCATGATTTTGTTCATCCTTCCAAGTTTAAAATATTGTCTGCATCCTGGAGATATTTGGCACTGTTTGGAGATATTTTGGTTGCTGTAATGAAGGAGAGTGCTACTGGTATCTGGTGGAGGTCAGGGATGCTGCTAAACATTGTACAGTCCACAGAACCAACCCCACAAGAGAATTATCTGGTGCCAGATGATAAATTCTTGTTTTCTTCACTTATTCTGCCTTATATTTTTAATTACTGACAGATACTATACTATATGACTATTGTTTTTGTTGCCTCTCTCTGGCAAGAAGTTAAACTTTATGTGCAAAGGAAGACTTTTTGTTTGGTAATTCTGTGTTGAGTGAGTGAATAAATGACCTAATGGTAAGATATAACAGTGCTTCAAAATTGTTAGTTAAAAGTTATGACGTAGATCATTTACCCTTCTTTCATTTCTTATTTACAGGACTGGAGAATTGGGAAGCTTGATAGCCCCTTGTAATGCCAATTGTAACTGTTTGCGATCATATTATTATCCTGTCTGTGGAGATGGAGTCCAATATTTTTCTCCCTGCTTTGCAGGCTGTTCAAACCCAGTCTCACACAGGAAACCAAAGGTAGCTTATGTCTCCTACTTTTCCCTTAGTGAGGCAATGTGTTTATGGGTTTCTATCTTGACTTCGCTAATGGGGTTATGCAATGCCTATTCTTGCCTTCCTGCTCCACTGCCTCCATTAAGCAGCCCATGATGTCTCAAACTGAAATGGATTCTTTTTCCTTCATGCCTCTTGCAGTTATTGTTGAAAAATCAATTTGGAAATTACAAATATTTTAGCAACATCACTTTGTTGCAGTTGTGAAATATCTTTTACCTTTTCAAATTGTTTTATGGTCATCCCTCAGAATACATGGGGTGGGGGATGGGTTCCAGGACCCCTGAATATACCCAAATATGCCATACTTAAGTCCCGCCGATGGCCTTGAAGAACTTGCTTTAAGTCAGTGCCTCAGTATATATGGGTTTTGCATCCTGCAAATACGTGTTTTTGATCCATGTTTGACTGAAAAAAAATCCGTATATAAGTGGACCAGTGCAGTTCAAACCTGTGTTGTTCAAGGGTCAATTTTATTTTTCCTTAAATATACTTTTAAGATCTTTGAAGGCAAGAGAGTTTTCCTATTTTCACTAGGTACAGTTTATATAATAGAAACTTAGTATTTGTTTTATTTGATGTACCATGAATACATTTAAAATATTCAAATCAATTTATTTTTAAATACAAATTCATATTTATTTCTGGATCTGAATACTAATCAATGTGCCTGGATGTTATTTCTTTTTTGTATGGTTAAATAGTTTAAAAGAACTCAATACAATTTTATTGTACTATATCTTAGAATCTAAATATTTCATCTTAGCTAAACTTAAGAGCCTTGGAAATAAATAATATTCAGATTATGATAGTACACAGTATATTATGCATTAGTAGATAATATGATAACTTTAAAAGGATCTGAGGGAAATATATACTGTGGTATAAACAAAAACAATGAATAAGATGTGTAAGAGTTATATGACAATTTTGAATCTTTGAATTTTTTTCCGTATATATGACCAATAAATGCTATTGGCTAACTTTGATTAGAAGCAGATTATGACAAGGAGTTATTAGGAAGGTTTTTAGTCACATGACTAAATATATATAGACACAAATACCATCCTTCACAGGGAAACAACACAGAAAATCTAATACCCAGAGCATATTTAAAATAGTTTTGGTTATTTTGATATGGTTAATTTAATATTTATATTTTTCGCCAAATGCTAAGATAATTACTGTCTTACACAGCAAGTTGTCTTCTAGAATTTTTTGGGAAGAGCAAATGATTTTGACTTGCAAATTTTCTATTTGTCTTGACAATTTTATGTCCAATCAGTCTGTGAAATAATCAATTGATTCACAATACTTTTTTCTTATGAAATATTTCAGATAGGCAATATATATTTACAATACTTTTAATAAACACCCATATACATTTGTTCACAGCAATACAGTTTTAATCTTATATTTCACACCAGTGACCCAAACTACAAAATCTGACCTTGACTAACTGCTATACTGCAGGCAAATGAGAGTTGTAAAGTTTCATTAGGATAGAAAATACTGTTTTCAGTTTCTCTCCTTAAAACTTTTAAAGGCTGAATTATTTCATTATTTGATAAATATGATTGCTGAATATGTAAGAGTCAATTTTGGAGGTGTCATCTGCATATTTGGTTTTCCTGAATTGGTACCAGAGGTCTTAGAATGGCTTTAGCACCAAAAAAAAAAAAAAAAGTTTCTGCCCTTTAGAACAATGAAAGCACTGCTTCTCTTTGATATCTCTGGCTGTGCTCTGATTTCATTAAGGCCTTAATGTCTAAAAAAGATTTACAGTAAGGATAAAGGATATGGAACAATGGAGTTGAGATGTAAAATGCCTTTAAGAAATAATTACTGTTGTAAGAAGCCTAGAATGTGCAAGATCACATAACTTATATTCTCATTAAATTGTTCTGTAAGTCAGTAATTACTATAGCAGGGAACAAGCTGAAGTAATGGCCACAAAAGTCAAATACAAGTAATTCCACATCATAAATATGGTTTGTTTCCACTTGTTTAATTTCTTAAGGGTTAAATATTCTCTCAGCATAATTTGTTGTATATGGATTAAGACAGTATGAGAGTGTTTGCCATGTCTAGAGAATACCTAATTTACAATAATTTATTTTCTAAATAATCACTTTCATTGTTTTTGTGTCTAATATTTTTAGGTATATTACAACTGTTCCTGTATTGAAAGGAAAACAGAAATAACATCCACTGCAGAAATTTTGGGTTTTGAAGCTAAAGCTGGAAAATGTGAAACTCATTGTGCGAACCTGCCCATATTCCTTTGCATTTTCTTTATTATAATTATTTTTACCTTTATGGCCGGTACTCCTATAACTGTGTCTATCCTAAGGTATGTAGTATGTTGAGAAAGTTTCATTCCCAAAGCTACATGTTGATGGAAAGCAAATGGACTTGGGGCTCATTTGTGGTTCATATTGACCATTGGTTCAATATCAATCAACCCTTACAAGGTCATTAGTTCTGTGGCATTGGATAAGCGCCTCCATAGAACCCCAGATGTAGAACATTTAAATGATACGCATGTGAAAGTGTCTTCACATTGCCTGCCTGGCTTGTGCTTGGTGTTTTCTCTGCTTCTTTCATGAAACTTCAGCTGTGAGCTGGAGAAATGTTCAATTTGAGTATCACAGAAATAAAATGCATTCCAATATGCCAGAATCAGAATGGCAAGCATTCTACCTTATGCATTAGGCACTGTGTCATTAAATCTTCCTTAAGCGGTGCTAATCAATAAGAAACTGGCTGTTACCTGTGTTGTTCACCTGTGTTTTGTGTTTCCAGTTGCTCTTCCTCCTTCTATCCCACTGTACAAACACATTTCATACCTGTCCTTCCATAGAGTCATCAGTCTTTGTATATCTTTCCTAATGAATTCTAGCTTTTTTTCTTTTTTTGTTCCTTAATATTTACTCATTACCTTTTCTTTTTTTTTACTGTTTATTTGATTTTTATTTTAAGCTCAGGGGTACATGTGCAGGTTTGTTCTTTTTGCTTAGGATAGCTTTGGCTTTTCTGCACTGAAGCCATTGCGTCCTGGGCTTTTCTTTACTGGGAGACATTTCATTACAGCTTCAACTTTGCTACTTGTTATTGGTCTGTTCAGGCTTTGGATTTTTCTTGATTCCGTCTTGATAGGTTGTATGTATCTAGGAATTTGTCCATTTATTCTAGATTTTCCAGTTATTGGCATATTGTTGCTGATAATGGCCACTCATTATGCTTTAAATTTCTACAGTATCACTGTAATGTGTCCTTTTTTATTTCTGATTTTATTACTTTGCATCTTCTCCTTTTATTCTTAGTCAGGCTAAGGGTTTGTCAATTTTGTTTAATTTTTCATTGATCTTTTGTATTGTTTTCTTCATTTCAATTTCATTTATTTCTCCTCAGATCATTATTTCCTTTCTTCTACTAATTTTAGGTTTGGTTTCCTCTTGTTTTTCTAATTCTTTAAGATGTATCATTAGATTATTTGTTTGAAATTTTTCCTCTTTTTCGATGTATAGCTATAAACTTCCCTATTAGTACTTCTTTTGCTATATCCCATAGATTTTGGCATGTTGTTTTCATTATCATTTGTTTCAATAAATTGTTCTATTTTCTTCTTAATTTCTTTATTGACCCACTGGTCATTCAGGAGTATATTGTTTAATTTCTATGTATTTGCATAGTTTCCAAAATTCCTCTTGTTATTAATTTCTTGTTTTATTCTGTTGTGGTCAGGGAAGATGACTGATATTATTTCAGTTTGTTTGAATGTTTTAAGACTTGTTTTGTAACCTAACATATGGTCAGTCTTTGAGAATGATCCATGTGCTGACGAAAAGAGTGTGTATTCTTCAGCTATTGGATGCAATGTTTTATAAATCTCTATTAGATCCATTTCATCTACAGTACAGATTAAGTCTGATGTTTCTTTCTTGATATTCTATCTGGAAGATCTGTCCAATGCAAAGCATGGGGTGTTGAAGTCTCCAGCTATTATTGTATCAGGGCCTGTCTCTCTCTTTAGCTCTACTAATACTTGCTTTATATATCTGGGTGCTCCAGTGTTGGCTACATATATGTTTAAAATTGTTATATCCTCTTGCTGAATTCACCCCTTTATCATTACATAGTGACCTTCTTTGTCTCTTCTTACAGCTTTTGTTTTGAAATCAATTTTTTTCTAGGTATAGTGACTCATATTCTCTTTCAATTTCTATTGGCATGGAATATGTTTTTCCATTTCTTTATTTTCAGTCTGTGTGTGTCTTTATAGGTGAAGTGTTTTGCTTGTCGGCAACAGGTCGATGGGTCTTGTTTTATCATCCATTCAGCCAGGCTGTGTTTTTTCATTGGAGAGTTTAGTCCTTTTAGATTTAGTGTTATTGATAAAACAAACAAGTAAAAAGAAAACTAATAAAAACTCTACACCTTAACTTTGTCCCCTGGCTTTTTATCCTTTTGTTGTTTCTATGTATATCTTATTATACTATGTCTTGAAAAGTTGTTGTAATTATTATTTTTTATTGGTTCATCATTTAGCCTTTCTACTTAGGATAAGGGTGGTTTACACACCACAGTTACAGTGTTATAATAGTCTGTGTTTTTCTTTGTACTTATCATTACCAGTGAGTTTTATACCTTCAGGTGATTACTTACTGCTCATTAATGTTCATTTTCTCATGGAAGTACACCCTTTAGCATTGCTTATAGGACAGGCCTGGCATTGATGAAATCCCTTGGCTTTTGTCTGGGAAAGTTTTTACTTCTCCTTCACATTTGAAGGATATTTTAACCAGATATACTATTCTAAGGTAAGAGTGTTTCCTTCAGCACTTTAAATATGTCTTGCCAGTCTCTTCTCGCCTATAAGGTTTCCACGGAAAAGTCTGCTGCCAGATATATTGAGGCTCTACTGTATGTTATTTGTTTCTTTTCTCTTGCTACTTTTATGATCCTTTCTTTATCCTTGATGTTTGAGAGTTTGATTATTAAGTGCCTTGAGGTAGTCTTCTTTGGTTTAAATCTGCTTAGTGTTCTACAACCTTCTCGTACTTGGATATTGACATCTTTCTCTAGGTTTGGGAAGTTCTCTGTTATCCTTTTGAATAGACTTTCTTACCCATCTTTTTCTCTACCTCTTCTTTATGACCAATAACTCTTAGATTCTCCCTTTCAAGGCTATTTTCTAGATGCTGTAGGCATGCTTCATTGTTTTTTATTCTTTTTTCTTTTGTCTTCTATGACTATATATTTTCAAAAAGCTTGTTTTCAGTCTCACTAATTCTTTATTCTGTTTTATCGGTTTTGCTACTAAAGGACTCTGATGCATTATTCAATATGCCAATTGCATTTTTCAGCTCCAGTATTTCCACTTGATTCTTTTTTTTTTGTTTGAGATGGAGTCTTGCTCTGTTGCCCAGGCTGGAGAGCAGTGGCCATGATCTTGGTTCACTGCAACCTCTGCCTCCCAAGTTCAAATGATTCTCCTGCCTCAGCCTCCCGAGTAGCTGGGATGACAGGCGTGCACCACCATGCCCAACTAATTTTTGTATTTTTAGCAGAGACAGGGTTTCACCATGTTGACCAGGCTGGGTCTCAAACTTCTGACCTCAAGTGATACATCTGCCTCAGCCTCTCAAAGTGCTGGGATTGCAGGTGTGAACCACCATGCCCGGCCAATATCATTTCGTCTTTTTGTAAAATATATCTGACAGAATTCTGAATTCCTTCTCTGTGTTTTTTGAATTTATTTGAGTTTCCTCAGCACAGCTATTTTAAATTCTCTGTCTGAAAGGTCATATATTTCTGTTTTTCAGATTGGTCTCTGATGGCATGAACTCGTTTGGTGAGTTCATGTTTTCCTAGATGGTGTTGATTCTAGTAGATGTTCTTCAGCATCTAGGTATTTAAGAGTTAAGTATTTACTGTAGTCTTCATTGTCTGGGTTTATTTGTAGCCGTCCTTCTTGGGATGGCTTTCTATATATTTGAAAGGACTTGGGTGTTGTGATTTTACTTGTATCTGCTTTAAGGGTCACCCTAAGGTCAGTATTGCTGTGGTTTTTGCAGAGTCTCTCTCTCTTTGTTGTGAGCCACCTAAAGCTGAAGGTGGAGTGATGCAAACACCTCCGTGGCCACCACCACTATGATTGCGCTGGGTCAAACCTGAAACCAGCACAGTGTTGGGTCTTTCCCAAGACCTTCTGTAACCACTCCCTGGTTACTGGCTCTGTTTGCTTAAGGGCCTGGGGCTCTACAATCAGCAAGTGGAAAAGCCAGCCATGCCTGTGTCCTTCCCTTCAGGGTGCGGAGGTCCTACAGGCACTGGTGGGTCTAGAAGTGCCACCCAGAAGTCAGGGACTAGAGTCAAAAACCTTAGAAGTGTACCTGGTCTGTTGTATTACTGCTAAGCTGGCACGAAAACCACACAATGTAGTCCTTTCCACTCTTCTTTCCCCTTTGCAAAGGCAAACAAGCATCACCCCATAGGCACCTCCACCCCAGGCCACGAGGAGTACTGCCAGACTACCACCAATGTTCCCTTATGGCCCACTGCCTCTTTAAGTCAGGTTGTTGTGAATGCTGCCTGGCCTGGGACTTACCCTTCAGGGCAGAGGGCTCCCCACTGACCCAGGACAGGTCCAGAAATCAAGTTCTGGAGTTAGAGTCAAGTTCTGAAATTGGGAACCCCAATAACCACTTTTCCCTCTCTTCTCCTCAAGTGTCAGGAAAGGGTTTCTTTTGGAACCTGGAGCTGTGCAGCCTGGGATTAGTGGAGGAGTAATACCAGGACTCCATTGTCTGTCCCAGCTTGTGTCTCAGTGTGTCACGTGTGCCTCGAGTCCACTGTCTATGAGCCTAATTCAGCACTAAGACTTGCCCAAGAGTTGCAGTCCCTATGGTCTAGACTGCCTTTCAAGTTAACTTGGAGACACAGTGCTGTAGCCCTCGGTGGTGAGTTGTTTTGTAAGCACTGAAGTTTGGATTGCTGCCTAGGAGATTACCCTCTGGCTAGGGCTGGTTTAAATGCTCCCTCTGTGGGCAGGTGTCAGGTGAGTTGGTCCTTTCCTTTCTGCTCTAACAGGACAGCACTGATTTTATTGCCTCACAATTGCTATATTCTCCCTCTCCACCCCCAGAGAGTCTCTCTGTACTACACTGCCACTGCCTGCGTTGGGGAGGGGTGGTGTCTGAGATTCAGGACTGTTTTATTCAATTTCTTCAGTGCCTCTTTCAGAAATATAAAGGTCAAACCACGTATTAAGAGTGCTCACCTGACTTTTGATTCTTGTTAAAGTGTTTTTCTTTTTTCTTTCTGTGTAGATAATTATTAACATGGAGCTTTTCAGTCCCTCATCTTGTGCCACCCTCTGGCTGTTTTAGCTATTCTGGATTTTTTTGTCGTTGCATATGAATTTTAGGATTGCTTTTTCAATTTCTGTGAAAGATGCTGTTGGAATTTTGATGGAAATTACACTGAATTCTGTAGACCACTTGATGTAGGATAAATATTTTAAAATATTTATTCCTGCAATTCACAAACAAGGGATATCTTTCCATTTATTTGTGGCTTCTTCAATTTCTTTCATCAGTGTTTTATAGCTTTCAGTGTACAAGTATTTTACCTCTGTGGTTAACTTTATTCCTAAGTATTTTATTTTTCAATGCTAGTCTAAATTTTGTTGTTTACTTGATTTCTTTTGTTCATTGTTGGTGTATAGAAGTGCAACTGATTTTTGTATTATGATTTTGTATACTGAAACTTTACTAAATACATCTGCTAGTTGTAGTGCTTTTTTGGCAGGATCTTTAGTGTTTTCTACATACGTGACCATTGTCATCTTCACAGAGATAATCTTACTTTTACTTTCCAATTTGGATACCTTTTATTTTCCTTGCCTACTTGCTCCGGATAGGACTTGTAGTACCATGCTGAATAGAATTCGTGAGAGTGGGCATCCTTGTCCTGTTCATCTTAGAGGAAAGGCTCTCAGGTATTCACCATTGAGTATGATGTTAGCTGTGGATTTGTTATGTCTGGGCTCTGTTATATTGAGGTACACTCCTATACATAATATATTGGTGACTTTCATGGAAAATATATCTTGTGAATGAATACCCTTTCTCCTTTACATTTATTAAAACTAATAAAGACTAGTGACTCTTTGGTGTTATTTGCAATGTTTTAGGTCAGATAACATTTTTCTTCTTTTATAATTCCAGGAAGATTAAACCATTTACAAGCTCTTACAAATGCATTGTTTATTTTGTGTTTACAACATTTACTTTTAATATAGGAATGCTAACCTCTTATAAATGTGAACTTGCTCAAAGAGTGAATATACTATTCCACGTTTTTTGGTCTCATATGTATTTAATGTTTCCAGGTGTGTTAATCACAGACAACGGTCCCTAGCCTTGGGAATACAATTTATGTTCCTTCGATTATTAGGTATGCCATTTCTCTTTATTCATTGCTAAGTGTTGGCTATTGTGGTTCAGTAGTGTTATTGGTTTTTTAATTTATGGCCTGTGACATTATAGTAGAAGACTAGGCTACATCATTCTTGTTGAAGGAAGCCATTTTCTAATGTTTCAGATATAGGATTATTTACATATTGCATACTTTTAACCTACCTGCCTGGTTACCTGTTCTAACTCTATTGCAAATAAAACCTTAAAAGGTATATCATGTCTGTTTCAAATATAAAATATGATCATCAACACATAATTCCTTTTCTCTCTGCTTTTGTCTCTATTTGTGACACTATTGTGTTACATTAGCAATTAAAAATGATGTTAAAATGTTTCAATAGCAACTGTGGTATGGATATTGTGACTAGTTAAGAATTATTGGAAGAAAGAATTTATACCAGAGAATTTTACAAAGTTCCAGATACAGGACAACTTACAAGAAAGGCAGACATAGTAAACATAATATTAAGATTATTTATTAAAACAAAAACAAAAAGTGCGCGCATTAGAGATCACCTAGTCCAACTTGCCGATTTTTTCAGATGAGTAAATTAAGGTCCTGAAAAGTGCAGGGTTTTGCCCATAGTTACACAACTAGTGATATAAATGAAACTAGGAAAATGATTCCTAACTGTGAGTCTAGTATTCTGACTGTATCATGCTACAGGTCATGAAAGAACTGACTGGATGTAACTGAAATCTTGTTTAAAAATTACTGCCTCAAATAATTGGAAGTTCCTTAGCTATATGGAAGTTGAGTACCTCATGACTTCTTGGAGATGGTGGCGGGTATATAAGATAGTGATATTCCTAGATATGGTATTATAAGACTATATATCTGTATATACATACACTAATACATACAGAGGTCCATGTTAATTTATATACACATGCACACTCACATAGATATAACATATATTGTAGTTCAACAGATTTATTTGTGCATCATGAATAATTTATTTTGATTTTTAAAAAGTATAATAGCTAATTTCAAAGGCACGTTTATTCATTATATTAGAAAAGTGGTGAATTGAAATATTAACTGTTAGCCCGATATATATTGGATATTTCTATTAAAATACTTTTTTGAATTGATTAGAAATACATAGTAATTACATATAATTATTTTAGAATATTGTATCTGTGCTTTATATTCCTTTGACTCGTACATGAATTAATTTGTATGTGGACAGATGAATATTTTTATTTCTATAAAATATATGTATGATCATGTATAAAAAGATCTGTAATTCTAAACTATAATCTTTACCCTTGTTTATTTCACCCATAATTCTTTTAGGAACAATACCTGGACCAATTATATTTGGTTTCACAATAGACAGCACATGTATTCTTTGGGATATAAATGATTGTGGAATTAAAGGAGCTTGCTGGATTTACGATAACATCAAGATGGCCCATATGCTAGTAGCCATAAGTAAGTGGTGATTTCTTGATAATTTTAGAGTAAACTAAGAACTTAAAAAAAAAATCTCGTTGGTTACTTAGGTCATAGTTATTTTCAGTTGTTCAGTCCACATTGTTGAACCATCCAGTGGTCTTCCTGAAGCAGAGAACACTTATCACAGTGTGTTATGAAAGTCTTTGAACGGATGGAGTCTGCAACGCTCAGTATTAAATACAAGAAAATAAAATTCTAGCCATCATTATATCATACAGTATATACTTTTCTTTTAATAACTATCTCAAATATTTTTGAAAAGTATACTTGAAAGGTAAAAGAGAATTCTGAGAAACTCCCTGGAATGATTGTCATCTAGGTATCTAGGTGTTGCAAACACATAGAGCTCAGGCAGGGAAGTATCTTTTGTCTCTAAAGCACATTGTGAGGAACCTTTTTATAGCTTAGAAGGTTAGCTATGATGTTCAATTCTTTTTGCCTTTTGCAGTTTGTAATGTCTTGGTTAAACAATGAATGAAATTTAAGGCAAGATTAAGAAAGTAGAACAATGTATCTAGTTTATACTGGTAAAATAAAAGTTGAAATTTAAAATTTGAAAAATAACTTAAGAAACTAAAATATCTTAGAGAAATTCTGAACGTATGTATACATATGTATCTAATATAATGTGTGATTTTCATTGTGATTATTTTGACACAAGTATCAAGATAGGCTTATGATTACTCTTTACATGCATGTAAATCCAGAGTATACTTTCTGAGTTGATAGAGATAGAGTAATAGAATATTTGCTGAAGAAATAATGTATAAATTCATATAGCACTTGGGGAGTAAGTATTGACAAGTATAGGCAAAATGAATCATCCCATTACTTTACCTGTTTTTAAAAACCATTTTTTATTCAGTTTTGTAAACTGTATATTTTTACCACAATCATGACTACATACAATGTTTTTATGTTTAAAATTTATTTAATTTGTTTTGTTTGTACTTTTCGGTCAAAGATATAGACAGATAACAAATTGTTCATTTTCCTACTCAGTGATGAATGTGGGAATTCCCCCATAAAATACATAAATATCTTAAAATTTTCAGAATGAAACAAATAAAAAAAATTGTAAGTTGTACCTATGTAACTAATCATTCTATAAATCTAGTAATGTCTAGATGAATGAGCATTCCTGTTTTTAAAATAGATGTTTTTAAACAAAATATTAATAATCAACAAAAAGAAACCAGCTACTGCAAGAACTATACTGTGAGACCACATTGAATTTATTAGGCTGGCAATTATTAAATGCTTATACGGTGGTTGGAACTAGTTTAACTTCATATAACTTCATATTAAAATCAGATTTACTTGAAAATAAATCAAAGTTTGTGAAGTGAATCTTAATGTTTCGTATTTTTAGCTGATAAGAAGAGTAGATTGATTAAGTATTGAGTGTGATATTCTCCCACAGAGGCTTTCTCTCAAGAACTCCAAAACCTTTTTAATTTTCAGAATTATTTTCTATCCTGGACCAGAATGTTCTGCAATTTATTCAGGTTCAAGAATGTTACAAACTACTTTCCCTCATTATTGACTTTTGGTTGCTTGCAATTTTTTATAGATATGATATTGTGTTAACAAATTTATTTATTTATTTTTGAGACAAGGTTTCTCTCTGTCACCCAGGCTGAAGTGCAGTGGTGTGATCTCAGCTCACTGCAACCTCCAGCTCTAGGGGTCAAGTTATCCTCTCACGTCAGCCTCCCAAGTAGCTGGGACTACAGGCTCATACCATCATACCTGGATATATTTTGTACTTTTTTTTTGGTAGAGACAGGGTTTCCTATGGTGCCCAGCCTGCTCTCAAACTCTTGGACTCAAGACATCCACCTCTGTCAGCGTCCCAAAGTACTGGGATTATGGGCTTGTGTTAACAAATCTAGATGGTGGCCCAATTCCTATTTAGTTCTATACAACACTTATTTTACCAGAATGTGCAAGCATAACCAAGAATAAATTAATTATTGTACTCTATTACTGCTTAGAAAGAAAATAAATACTACTGCCTTGAATTGTATACAAATGTTTTTTCTTTCCTCTTAATGTTTCAAAAATTTTAAACATAGAACTCTAATGGTTATGTAATTATTCTCTTTGAAAATGTTCTATTCATGAAGATTTTTCTCAGTGACAACTTTTATCATAATTAAAAACAAAAACCATGATTAATTTTTTTTTTTTACTTAGGTGTTACTTGTAAAGTTATCACCATGTTCTTCAATGGATTTGCAATCTTTTTGTATAGACCACCTCCACCAGCCACAGATGTGTCATTTCATACTGAGAATTCAGTTGTGACTAATGTTGTAGCAGAAGAGGATCTCAACAAAGTAGTAAAAGAAGGGTGAAATGAGAAAAGAGAAGACTGTTTTACACCTGGAAAATTTACCTCGATTTTTAAGAACACGCGTTGCCGTGACAACATTATCTATCCAATATGGACAATCACATTTACAAAATTGATGTTTTCATAATCAAATGTATTTTTTTACATATGCAGTTTTTGTTTTATGCAAGAAACGGACCTGTGCCTTCAAAGCCCACCAAAAGCCTCAAAACACAGCACACACACATATGAACACACACACACACACACACACACACACACACACTTCCCATTCCCATTGTCTAGATATGAAATCCTCAAGCAATAAGAAGAAAAAAGGCCCACAATTAGAAAAGTTTACATTTAAAATACAATGATGTTTCTATTCCCATTACAACTTGTTTAATTTTAATTTTCATTGCCAATATTTTGAGCTTAGAACATTTATGGTATAAAAATTTAAACTAATCAAAGTTGTGTGATGATTTCCAGGAATTATTATTGAAAGCCTATTAACTTAAAACCAGGTTTGTCACGTAATTTGTTTTTAAATTTATGTATACTAGTCTGGCCTTTCTCAAAGCAAATTATTGAACTATTAGAATATGTTAGTTATCATCCTTGTGTCCTGGTATGTAGTGAATACAAAAACATCAGCATTGTATATGCATATTTTCACTTTAACTCAAGAATTCCAAGAGGTAATTTGTTGTTATTACAATGTTTAACACATCTATTGATTCTGTGATAGTATTATTCAATTACGTACATTTCAGAGGAAAGTACCAGTCAGTAAAGAAAAATGCCAAACAAACATGAAACTATTGATCAATACTTATATACCTTTAACTTTTCTAATTTGAAAAGCCAATCACTTAACATATTACTCATAGCACCTAAAACAGTGCCTTGCATAGTGTAGTCATCTATTATTGTTGTTTAATTAAAACATTAAACCCTACCCTTTAACTCAGCAGTCCCCAACCTTTTTTGCATCAGGGACCAATTTTGTGGAAGACAATTTTTCCAGGCGGGGAAGACGGTATGGTTTTGAGATGAAACTGCTCCAACTCAGACCATCAGGCATTAGTTAGATTCTGGTAAGGAGAGTGCAACCTAGATCCCTTGCATGTGCAATTCCCAGTGGGGTTTGCACTCCTATGAGAATCTGATGCTACTACTGATCTGACAGGAGGCGGAGCTCAGGCAGTAATGCTCACTCACCTGCCTCTCAGCTCACCTACTGTGTGGCCTGATTCCTAACAGGCCACACACAGCTCAGAGTTGGTGACCCCTGCTTTAACTGATGCATTGATTTAATAAAGTATTTTACAAGCCTGATAATGTTATAACCCTATTTATACAGGTCCTATTTATGCCAACTTTGCTGAGAATATGGAGGGTATAGATGAGTGAACATCAACAAACATAACTTCTACAATGGTTAAGAATTTTACTTGAGAAAAGTATTGAAGTTCAAATCCAGATATTATTACATTTGAAATTTTTATAAGGGTTATTAATTTAATAAAATTCATTATCAGGTTTCCCCTATAAGCTTTCTCCGAGGTTAGTTTTCCACAAGCATTGTTTTATATACACTGTAATAAGGATAACACAAGCCTAGTGTTAGATCTGGTAGGAAACTAAGATTAGAAACATTAGAAATTTGCAGAATTTAAGAAATTACGTTTTGTGGTAATCTGTGGCCAGGGATGATAAAATTTAGTGCAATTGTAAAGTGAAATTCAAGGAGAAGGAATGAGAAGTTAGTCAAGCAAGCACAGTTGAATATTAGAGAAAGAGAGGAGCTGTGGGTCAGGAATCAGAGAGACATGCTAAAACCAGACAGATATAAACACCAAAGACGGAAGCCAAATAGGTAGCCAAAAATCCAGATATTTGAGAAGCAGGAAATTTATAGCAGCCAAAGAAACAGGGCAAGATAGGCAGGTGAACACACATGATACCTCAGTTGACAATCTCCCTCCCACCAAGCTAGACACATTGTAAATGCTGCTTCCTGTTGGAGCCCAGAAAAAAGGAAAATTTAGGCTTTCTGTGTCCCATGTGTGGAAGCAGGGAATTGGATTGAAGACTTTCATAGTTGTAGAATAAAGGCAAATCCCGAGGAACTCACTGATAGAGATGTGAAATGACAGTAAGGAAGAAAACAGAATAACTATACAAATATATTAGTCTAGGGCCACTTAATTTAGAAGAAGAAAAAAAATCACCCCATCCACAGAAATAATTTGATAAACAGGTGACTAAATAATTGGCATTTATAAAGATTCTTAGTTATCAAGGGCTGCATCGTATTTTATATATTCAGTTTCATAAGGTGATACTTTTTAAATAAGCTTTTTATGAAAATGGTTAAACTGAACATAATTTTGGTTCTTAAAAGGAGTCCAGAGCTTTTTTATATAATGTACATATTTTAAAAGAACACCTCCTTTATAACAGGGTTTTACAGACACTACCATAATTTATGATCATTGTTTTTTACTTTTGGGTTCACCTAGATCAAATGAGTTGTTATGATACTTCTAGAACAAAATTATTCAAAATGTGTTTTTTGTAATTTATGATTTTTAAGTAAGATTGACTTATAAGTTGACATTGTAATTTTGTACATAATTGGATATATGTGTTAAAATTTGACATTTAGATTTATTTAATTGTAGAAAATATATGTGGAAAGAACTGTATGCAGTTGACTTTACTATGTAAATTGGAGGGAAACAAAGTTTTAGATCCATTTTCTTTCAAAATTGTCTTTATTGTAAAGTATGCAAAATATATATTCATACCATTTATTAAATCAGAGTGTTTATTACAAAATTGTCATGTTTGAGCTTATTAAATGACACAGGTTTGAAACTTGGCTTATCTCTGTGAACATAAGCATATTTTATGGATGGGAAAGGGAAGTTAGTATTACTTTTGAACTTGGTGAATGTATTAATAATTTAATCCAGAGATTTCTTGTATCTCAACAGATGTTTTTAATTCAATACAAACCACATTTATTATGAAATATATATTAGGAAAATTCTCTTACACAAGTTTCTATATATGACAGATTAATATATAAGATTTATATGAGTGGGATACATTTTACAGATGGTTTATTTTTAAAATATCTGATAAAAAAGTGTGGGATATATTTATTTCAGTTTATTATAATAGTAAAATATTTTAAGGAAATACTATTAGATATTAATTTGAAATATAATGTTCTTTTCCCCCAGGCTCCTTCAGCTTTTTTTTCAGTAAAGTCTAATAAACACTAGCTTTTACAGCACATATGAGTAATCAAAAATAAATGAAAGACAATCCACTTTGAAAAACTCAGTGGGTAAATTGGATTATAACATTTTAGTGCTTCAGCTAAAATTAATTTAGCTTTTAAAAATTATCAAGAATTGATCTTTTTTTCTTTTCAAATTTAGTGTGTCTGACTTTCCATTTAAAAATTTATTTTGTGACTTTGTAAAATAGTACACATAAAATTCCTCTATAAGCTTTCCATAGTGTTAATATATTAAAAATCCATAGAACAATTACCTAAAACTAGAAACAATTACAAATAAACTAGCATTGGCATGATACTATTAACTAATCTACAGATTTTATTATAATTTTGCCAGTCACAACACTAGTGGTGACAAGGACAGGAGGCTGAGAAATTCTGGGCAGAAGAGAGAGGGTCCTGGTAAAGGCCCCACCCTCAAGTCTGGAACCACAGCCCAAAGTGAGAACATGCATTCCTGTTTTTCTGCTCAAATGTTGCCTTTTCCAAAACCACCCATGACCCACTCCACCGCCTATCCTGTGCCATCCCAGGCTCTGCCAGCAGAGCAGGAGAGGAGAAAATGAAAAGCAGCTGGACATTGGAAACGATGGTTTGGGGTTGGAGAGAAGAAGTCCAGGCCGCTGGACTTTGGGAAAAGATCACCTTCCTGCTCCATCCCTTTTCTAGCTCCCCTTCCAGCTGAGAACCACTTTCATAGGCAATGAAGTCCTTCACATTCACCACCCTTCAATTTTTTCATGCAACCTGATTTTTCCTGGATGTTGAACAACAGTTCAGGTGCCACAGGTGTGAATGCTACAGGCTATCACTCTGACCCTCTGCCCTCACTGGTGGAGAGCAACTGCCTCACGCCAAAAGACAGAGGGCCTACTGAGCTGTTTCACACTTAAGCCGTCAGCAGACACCAAAGCTAAAAGAACACTGTAAAGCATGCAACTGGGGCTTCGGGGGTCGCAGGTACTTCCCATTAGATGCTTCCATGGAGCCTGCATGGAGTTTCCTGTTGGTGCCCAGAAGCACTCACCCTGGCTCCTGCATCCACTCACTTATGTGCTCTCTTCCACAAGGCGTTGAGCACAACAGGTTCTACTGAGTGGGGTTTACCCCTGCTGGCACCAAAGCAACCAGCTAGCTCCAGTGCCCACACTCCAGTTCCTGCCTGCAAAGGGATCAGGGTAATTTCCTGCTTCAGTGGTCTTTATCTGATCTGAACCTAGTCAAGGATCCCACGTTAAATTTATTTATTACTGCTTCTTAATCTCTTCCAATCTGGAATGGTTCCCCAGTCTTTTTTCTTCATGATATATTTCCTCTCTATTTCTATGTGTCCAATAACTCTAAACTTCAGTGGCTTAAAACAGGAAACATTTCTTATCCTACCATTTCTGTGTGTCAGGATTTCAGGAGCAGCTGTGCTGAGTGGCTCTGGTCTGAAGTTTCTCAAGAGGTCTCAATAAAGATATTGGCTGGGTTAATCATCTGAAGGGTTAATCATCTGAAGGGTTCTCTGGGATTGAACAATCTGCTTGTCAGAAAGTGTGCTCACATATGTGTTTGAAAAAGAACTTCATTCCTCAACATGTAAGCCTCTTCACAGGTCTGTTGACATGGCAACTGACTGCCCCCGGGGTGAGTGAGAGCAACCAAAACTGAAATCACAGTGTCTTATATGATTTAATTTTAGAAGTGACATATCTTTTCTACCACAGTCTACTGGTCATACAGGTGACCTTAGTAATCTTAATTCCAGCTGCAAAGTCCTTAAAAGGATTTAAAAGAACTTTGCGGTAAACTACAACACCTCGATTCATATACTTGGTTGAATGCGCCAGGGAGGAGAAGATATCTTTACAATTCTGCCTACCATGCCTGGTATAGTGTGGGAAGAAAAGACAAAAGGTGAGTACCAAGAGGCATGAATATTGTGATTATCATTGGGATGATATTGGGGGCTGGCTACCATATATTACTTTGACAATTTTGAAAAGGATTGGCCAATTATTTTGTAGAATATCAATTTGGATTAGTCTGATGTTTTCTCATGATTATATTAACATTATACTTTTTTTTCAAAAATGATATATTCTTCTCAGAGCACATATTAGAGAGTACATGTTGTCTAAATATGATAGAACTTTGATCACTTGGTTAAGGTATATATCTGCCAGCAATGACCACTCTAATTTTATTTTCTCCTGTATTATTAATAATTAGCTCTTGAAGGGATACTTTGAGAGCATGCAAATATCCTGTTTCTCAGCAAACTTTCGTCCACTAATTTTAGCATCCATTTTTGATTCTTGCATGCTTAATGTGGTTTTTGCTAATAGTGATTTTCTGTATTCATCACTTCTTTAACATGTATTAATTGGTATTGTAATCTAAGAAAGAACCATCCCTTTCTGTTTATTTAAAGTGACTTTATTATTTGAATAAATATAAATTATTTGACTAGGTTATTATCCACCAGTTTGGTTTTTTTTTTTTGTCAATTTGTTTTATATGTAGACATTGGAGCCTCATTATGTTGGCTCCTGTGTTTTTTGGACATATTTACATCATTATTTGAGGACATCCTTAGTGTTTAGCACCACAAGATACTCCAGGCTCCTCTTATACTTTCCATTATTTAAGGATCAAATAACTGAAAACCAAAATGTGCATGTTAACATGCATAACATCTATTTCTACATTAATTTATGTGTGTATGAATATGGATACCTCCAATTGCAATCCACATCATAGAGTTCATGTTAATCTTCCTTTTCCTCATTTGCAAATATTTTCTTAAAGAGTAAGAAAACTGACTTTTGTTATTCACAACACATTATTTGTCCAATACTAGATAGAGTATTAGTTTCTATTGCTGACATGACAGATTACTACAAATTTTATGTCATAAAATAATACCCATTTACATCTCACAGTTTTGTAGGTGAGAAGCCCATGAATAGTGTGGTTCAGGTAGTTCTCTGTTCCAGGATTCACAAGTTGAAATCAAGTTGTTCAAGGCTGTATTCATTTCTGGAGGCTCTGGGGATGAATTAAATCCCAAGCTCATTCAGGTTGTTGGGCAAATTGATTTGCATAATGATATGGTTTGGCTGTGTCCCCACTGAAATCTCATGTCAAATTGTAATCCCCGCATGTTGAAGGAGGGGCTTGGTGGCGGGTGATTGGCTCATGGAGGCAGTTTCTAATTGCTTACCATCATCCCCCTAGTGCTGTCATATAAGTGAGTTCTCACGAGATCTGGTAGTATAAAAGTATTTAGCACCTACTTCCACCCTTCTGCTCCACCACGGTAAAATATGCTTGCTTGCCCTTCACCTTCTGCCGTGATTGTAAGTTTTCTGAGACCTCCCAGTCATGGTTTCTGTTAAGCCTGTCAAACTGTGTGTCAATTAAAGCTCTTTTCTTCATAAATTACTCAGTCTCAGGTAGTGCTTTATAGCAATGTGAAAACAGACTAATACACATAGCAATGTAGGACTTAGGTCCCTGTTTTTTTTTGCAATAGTGTCTGGAGGTTGTTCTTGGGCCCTAGAGAACATCCACATTTCCTGGTTTATGCACCTCCCCCGACTTCCTCCATCTTCAAAACCAGCAGTGACGTGTGGACTCCTTCTCAAGATTTGAATCTCTCTGACTTCCCCTGTGTCTCATCTTTCCTGCTCTCTTTTGCTGCTGCTTTATGACTGTAGCTGGATAAAATGGTCTGCTTTTACGAGCTCAAGTAATTAGATTGGGCCAACCTGGACAAGTCATGATAAACTCTCTGCTTTAAGATTCACCATCTTAATTTCATTTACACAGTCTCTTGACCACAGTATCCAGTTAAGAGCTTCTTCGAATAGCCCAGGGTATGGAATGTTGAGGAAGAAGCATCTTTAGAATTCTGTCTAATACACCTTATAAGTGTACAAATTAGTTTCAGTATTTCTGCAAATACACTGTAGAAACCTGATCTACTGGAATGATGGAATGAGAGGTTCATCAAATCCTCTCCTGAAATGCAACAATACAACAAAACGATACAAAATTGTCAAAAACAACCACTTAAGTTCCTGGAAATCAAGCACAGGCATATGACAGACTGGGAAATATTTATTCACCAAAAAAGCCTACTAAATCTTGTGTAAGAAAAGCGGACCATGCATGGTGGCTCATGTCTGTAATCCCACCAGCTTGGGTGGCTGAGACAGGAGGTCACTTGAGCCCAAGAGTCTGAGACCAGCCTGGGCAACATAGGGAGACCTTGTCTCTACAGATAATTTGAAAAATTAGTCGAGGATATTGCCCATGTCTGTGGTCCCAGCTGCTTGGGAGGCTGAGGTAGAAGGATCACTTGAGTCTGGGTAGTCCAGGCTGCAGAGAGCTGTGATTACCACTGCACTCTAGACTGGATGACAGCGTGAGACCCTGTCTTGAGCGGGGGGAAAAAAGATAGGAGTCTCTGATCTATTTTAGCCTGGGGAGGCTCTCGTTCCTTCACCAGCTTCATCATTGTGGTGGTACTATAAGGGTGCCAGACTGTGAAAACCAGCAGTTTTGCAGGTAGAGGAGCCTGTCTTGACTTGGAGTGGAATACAGTGAAACTCAAGGCCCATGGGCATTTTCTCAGTCACTGACAATCTCAGTGGCCAGTGTTGTAGCTAGTCTGAGGTTGAGATGCTGGTTAAAACATGCAGTGCTATCAGAGTATCAAGAAATTTAACAGGGATCTCTGGACTCACCCAGAGGGGAAAACAAATTCAAAGTTTGCTACAGTATATTTTCTTCAGTGTCTGGATTCCAACAAAAAATTGTGAAGCATCTAAAGCAGAAAATCATCACCCATACTCATCACACTACCCGTCTCAGCCACCCAAGCTAGTGGAATTACAGACATGGGCCACCATGCATGGTCCGCTTTTCTTACACAAGATTTAGTAGGCTTTTTTGGTGAATAAATATTTCCCAGTCTGTCATATGCCTGTGCTTGATTTCCAGGAACTTAAGTGGTTGTTTTTGACAATTTTGTATCGTTTTGTTGTATTGTTGCATTTTAGGAGAGGATTTGATGAACCTCTCATTCCATCATTCCAGTAGATCAGGTTTTTACAGTGTATTTGCAGAAATACTGAAACTAATTTGTACTCAGGGAAAATAGTCAATGAAACCTGTCTTGAAAGGGAGCAGATATTAGCCTTAGCATGCAAAGACTTCAATACAATTATTACAAACATGCCCAAATAACTGAAGAAACCATGTTTAAAGAGTTATATGAAATTATGATAAAAATACCTCAAAGAGAATATTAATAAGGAATAATTATAGAAAAGAAAAGGGAATTTTGGAATTGAAAAGTATAATAACTGTAATAAATGAGAAATTCACTGGGGAAACAACATCAGATTAGAAATATTAGATGAAAGAATCAGCAAGCTTGAAGGTCTCCCAATTATTCTATCTGAGGACTAGAAAATAAAAAGAATAAGTAAAAATAAGAGCCTCAGTAACTATGGGAAACCATCACACACACCAATATATAAGGTAATAGGAATCATAGAGGGAAATAAAGGGACAAAAAATATTTTAAGAAGTAATGGCTAAAAGCTTCCCAATTTGCTGAAAATTTTAAATTACATAGCCAAGAAGATCATCAAAGTCCAATGTAGGGTGAACACAGAGAGATTCATAGCTACACACATCTTATTCAAACTATTGAAAGACAGAGAACATTTTGAAAACAGCAACTGGAAACCCGGTCAACATGCACAGGAAGAAAACAATGCAACTAATGGCTGACGTCTCTCCAGAAATAATTGAGGCTAGAAGATACGGGGGAATGACAGAATCAGAGTATTGAAAGAAAAAAATCATTATAAAATATATATTTAGCAACTATATGCTTCAAAAGTGAGGGTGAAATGACATTTCTAGCTAAACTAAGAATGAAAGAATTTCCTCCTATCAAACTTGCCTTACAAGAAACACTCAAGTAAGTTCTGAAAGAAATAGAATGACGTGCTGAAAAGGCTGAAAAGAAATGATGCTAGATTGTAACTAATTCATATTAACAAATAAAAAGCACTAGAAAAGGTAAGTACATGGGTGAATATGAAAGACTATATATATATTTTCTCATATTTATCTTAACTGATTTAAATGATAATTTATCCATATGCAAAAATGAAGTTAGACCCCACCTCACATCTATATGAAACTAAATTCAAAATAGACCATAAGTTTAAATGTAAGAGCTAAAGTTTGTAAATATTTCTTCTAAAACATTTAGAAGGAAAAAAAGGTAAATCTTGGTGACCTTGGATTAGACAATGGTTTCTTAGATATGACACCAAAAGCACAGTGACAAAATTAAAAATGGAAACATTTGACTTAACATTAGACACTTCATACTGTAAACAATACCATGAAAAATAAAAAGGTAACCCAAAAATGGGAGAAAATATTTTCAAATTATATATCTGATAAGGGATTCATTTGCATACAGAATATATAAAGAACTGTTACAACTCAACAACAAAAAGATGAATAGGCCAATGAATACACAGGCAAAGCATCTGAATAGACATTTCTCCAAAAAAGAGACACACATGGCAAATAAGCACATGAAGAGATGGAATAGATTCTGTTTGTCGAAAAGGCTGGAGATACTGGTAATCCAGCAGTAATGAGCACATGTAAGCAGACAGATGTTGCTTTCCAGAAACCATTTTTAATAAAAACAAACAAACAAACAAACAAACTAGAGCTCTCTGGCGATATGGCTAATGCTGTATTGGAGAAGGGCACAGCAGTGATGGCAATGTTAGTGTCTTTTTTTAAATCATTGAACTGTGTACTTAAAAATGGTGCATTTTGTGATATATATTTTTCCCTAATAACAGTGATTTGAAAATTTTAGAACATAATATTAGAAACAATGATTTAAAAAAACTAAGCTATTTAAAAAACAAACAGTTGTTGATCACTTCCACCAAGTTGAATGAGAGAGCCCTAGTGATGAAGGTGTAAGTGAGGAGACTGATAAAATATTTGTAGTTGGATGCTTATTGAATTGCAGTCCAACCAGAATGGAGTATGAACCCCAATATGTTGAGGTGTAAAGGAACTTGGAAATGGGTTACTGTTTTAAGCCTAGGGCCCTCAATGCAAAGAGAGGGAGTCTTACAGGAATAGCTGCATTCCTAACATCTGAGGATGAGAATTTCCCATGCAATAAGATGCCATGAGGTATTACTATACTTGATGGAACTCTGCCTCAGGGGCTCCTTGCTGTGAGGTCCTTCCTACTAAAGTAAGGAACAAGGGAGGATAGTTCTGTAAGAAGTCAGCTCAAGGGAGCGTCAATCTGTCTGGGAATTGATCAGTTCAGAGGTAAACATGGACCTAACATCGCACCTCATAAATGAAGCAGTCTTTGAAGCCATGCCGTAAATGGAGGGCATGGAAGTCAGCCAGTGTCAGCCAAGAGAAGGCGGTGTAGGCCCTGGTCATGTAAGGATTTTGCCCCTCTTCCTGTGTTTCTTTCATCCCTTCCCTGATGCAAAGAGCACAGAAAACAAAATGGACTAGTGAAGAACTACCCTCTCTTCCCTTATTGGTACCTTTTACATGAGTGAGTTCTGATTTGGGGGTATAAGAGAAATGAGACTTTTCTATTGCCTAAAATTGCCATATGGCTATGAAATCTTAGACTGTTGTCAAGAAAGTAGGGAAGGTAGATCCTACAAAATATACTTGAAGATAGCAATGGGATAAAAATAAGGCCCTTTATAGATTGAATCCTATCAGTCCCACCTCTTCCAGTTACTTTACTATCTTTGTATTCTTGCTTTACTTATACAGAGAAAACAAACATAATTTTAGTACAATTCTCCCTTTCAAACCTATGAAAAAACCTATCCCTTACCTCATGAAATTTATTAACTAGGGTTTAGGTCGAGGATTGGCAACAATAGCTACAATTGAAGTCACTCGTGGAATTTTTAAAATTAACAATGTTCAAGCTCCATCCAGAACAAATTAAATTAAATTGTTAAAAATTTCCCAGATGATTCTAAAGTTAAGTTAGGGTTGGAAACTGCTGAGTATAAGCTATCGCATTGAAGAAGATGCAGTGCAGGAGGGAGACATGACTCACTTTTTGTTGTCAGTGATTTAATCAAGATTTCTTATTTCTAACTTCAGTCTCAGAGAATAAACATTTAGTTTTGAAAGTAAAAGAGACATGAAAAATAATGGGGTAATTTGAGGTTGAGACATTACTCAGGTTTCATCTGAAAATATGGAAGCATGTGTTCTTTGGGATGAATGAGGTTAATTGGGGAAGAAAGGGTGTCAGAAAATTGGGAAGCAGGGAAGAGAAATTTCTATTTTTAAATTTTGCCCAGGGTTCTTTCTTTCAGAAATAACCACAACAACAAATTAGAGAATATCGCTTGGTAAATTCCCTCTTTCTCTGCATTCGTGAGCTACTTCAGTAATAGTATGAACACAACACTACTGGATATTTCATGAATAGATCCAGAAGTAATTTGGCAGAGTACAGGCAACATATGGTGATAGTAATATGAGAAATTCTGATAAGGAAAATGGGGCAGATTTGGCATAACTAAGGTACAGGTGCTAAAGACACTGAGACATAAAAAAATAAAAAATCCTAGGACATGCTCTGCAGCTATATTCTTGAAATCTTTCTAATAATATGGAAACAACTGATCCATCTGGCTGCACAATGACACAATATTTTGATTGGTCTCTGACTGTTGTCAGCAAAGCTTACCCAAGGAAGTGGAACATAAATCACAATATCAGATATGTTCAAATTTTTTCCTTCTTCCCTCTCTTTTCCTTGTCCTATATACATCCTGTTTGGCACCTGGTAAGATTAATAAATCTATTATTGGCTTTCCTTTTATATAAGGAAATAACATATTGATAATTACCATATGTCTTTATTTATTGAGACATGGTCTCACTTTGACACCCAGTCTGGAGTGCAGTGGCACCCTCATAGTTCACTGCAGACTAGAACTCCTGGGCTCAAGCAATCCACCTGCCTATGCCTCACCAATAGCTAGGACTACAGGTATGCTCCACCACACCCAGCTACCAGGTATCTTTGACAGATGATTTGAAGGTCTGAAAATTAATTATAAGCAGCAAAACCATGTCGAATAACATTATCCATGAAAACACTTTCAGAAAAAGTATAGCAGAAATCAGGTAATTCTAATGAAAATGAGGTAGTTATCAGTTATTGCTTATCTACTCAGTATGACAAAATGTACTAGATATATCGTGCATTTTATGCTCACGACACCACTATTTTTTTGCATGTGAAACAACTGAAACCCGGGAAAATTAATTTGTCAAGGCCACAAAGGTAGAATCAGAGGTAGAACTTGAATCCAGGTATCTGCAGTTCCAAAGTTCAGGCTTTCTCTTTTCGCTAGTATATGCTGAAGTTCACTTTATAGGTTAAAAGGAACATAACCCGCAACTTTTAGTCATGGATATCATACAGTATCTTTTTTAATCCTAAAAATTATATTTAATTAAGCAATTGAACAAATTTGAGGCCCTAGACATAAAAATGTGATATTTTCAAGAAAAGAAAATCTTCACTAAGTTTTGGACCTTCAACAAATAAAAAAAGAAAAAAGAAAAGTGTTAAATGTCCTTTCAGTCTTTCTGGGATTGCAATTTCTACTTTTACCAGAAGGTGGCGGTGTTGCTTTTTAAAGACTAAGACAACGGGGTGCTTTGTTTGCTTAACTTTTTTCCTGTTCTTGGAGTAAAAACTGCATTTGCATTTGTATTTGTTCATTTTCTTTGTTCCCATACTCATACTAATTTTGCAAGAATTCTTTTCTCATTGCAGATCATTAGAAAGATTTGCAGTTAAAAGAAAAACTAGTAACGAAAGAGAATTATTTTGTGGATGCAGCTTTCACTATTTTCAGTTCCTTTCTAGGTTGGAAATAGGATAGCACATTTCTCATTTCACAAGTTTCACTGCAGATATTGACCAAAAGCAAATTTTTGTACTATTCTGTAGTTTATTTTAAGATACCGAATAGCTATTTATATTGTCATCCATAGTACATTTGGAAAAATGTACTAACAAATAAAAAACTTCAAAATTTTTACAAGATTGTCTTCTCACTGATGTGCATGAATTCTGTATATACTAAAAATATTAACATGTTCTACTATTAATACTAGCATTTTCTCCCATGAATATCAGTAAGACTGCTTCAAAATAAAATTTAAAAATCAAATCTGAAAAAATTGATATGTTCTTATACTTATTATATAATTTCTATTAAAATACCTCAATTGTGCTTATAATTCTCAAACTATTTTTGGCTAGCCATGGGACGAATTATGTAATGTGACTTTCTTACAAAATGCCTCTCCCAAAGTTTTCTTTTTAAGTCAATTCAGGCTTTATTTAATATGGGATGTTGTAACTAGAGTTACTCTCCTCAAAAACTTGAAATCTAATTGGGGAAATAAAGCATAAATATGTGAAAAGTTTAAAAGTAAAGCATACAAGATATAAACAAAAAGTGAAAGACAATACAGTCATCTTCCAGAAACATTTATTGACCCTTTACTTAATGCAAAGAACTATTGTGAGCTCCAAAAATGAGCAAAGGGAGATAGAAAAAGAGAGGTACTCTGTCAGTATTTATTCTCAGAGGCCTGTGATTTCTGTAAATACAGGCATACCTCAGAGATACTGTGGGTGTGGTTCCAGATTACTGCAACAAAGCAAATACTGTGATAAAGCAAGGCACACAAGTGTTTTTGGTTTCCCAGTGCCTATAAAAGTTAATGTTTACACTACACCGTAGTCTACTAAAAGTGCAGTATTATTTCTAAAAGTTGGTAAACCTGAAATTAAAAATAGTTTATTGTTAAAATAATAGTAAGAACCATCTGAGCCCTTAGCCAGTTGTAGTCTTTTTGATAGGTTCTTGCCTCGGTGTTGATGGCTGCTGAATAATTAAGGTGGTGCTTGGTTGCTGAAGGCGGGGGTTGCTGTGACAGTTTCATAAAACAAGAAAACAATCAAGTTTGCTACATTGATTGACTGTTTCAGGAAATATTTCTCTGCAGCATGTGATGCTGTTTGATAAGCATTTCACACATGGTAGGACTACTTTCAAAATTAAAGTCAATCCTCTGACTCCCTGCTGCTGCTATTTTACCAACTACATTTATGAAATATTCTAAATCCTTTGTTATCATCTCAACAAGTGTTGAAAGCATCTTCACCAGGAGTAGATTCATCTCAGGAAATCGCTTTCTTTGCTTGTCCATAAGAAGCAACTCCTATTCCATCAAGTTTAATCATGAGATTATAGAAATTCAGTCACATCTTCAGGCTCCATTTCTAATTCTAATTCTTTTGCTCTTTCTACTACATCTGTAGTTGCTTCCTTCACTGAAATCTTGAACCTCTCAAAATCATTCATGGGGGTGACTCCATTAGAGCCCTTGGGTGACTTGGTGCATTGTCAATGAGCAGTAACATTTTGAAAGGAAATTTTTTTTTTTTCTGAACAGTAGGTTTCAACAATGGACTTAAAATATTCAGTAAACCAAGAACTTTTTCTGTTTATGTGCTGTCATCCAGGCTTTGTTATGTCATTTGTAGAGCATAAGCAGAGTATATTTAGCATAATTCTTTAGGACCCTGAGATGTTCAGAAAGGTAAATGAGAATTGGCTTCAATTTAAAGATGCCGGCTACCTCTAAGAAGAGGGTCAGCCTTCTCTTTGAAATTTTGAAGCTAAGCATTGACTTCTTTATAGCTAGCACAGTCTTAGATGACATCTTTTTCAATAGAAGGCTGTTTTGTCTACATTGAAAATCTGTTGTTTATCTTAATGTAATAAAAGCCAGCCTTGACAAACCTACAGCCAACATTACATTGAATAGGGAAAAGTTGAAAGCATTCCTCCTGAGAACTGGAACAAGATGAGGATGCCCACTCTCACCACTTCTATTCAATATGGTACTGGAAATCCTAGCCAGAGCAATGAGACAAGAGAAAGAAATAAAGGGTACAAAAATCGGTAAAGAGGAAGTCAAACTGTTACTGTTTGCTGATGATAGAATTGTATACATAGAAAATCCTAAAGACTCCTCCATAAAGCTCCTGGAACTGATGAATTAATTCAGCAAAGTTTCAGGATACAAAATAAATGTTCACAAATCCATAGCTCAGCTATATATTAACAGCAATCAAGCTAAGAATCAAATCAAGAACTCAACCCCTTTTGCAATAGCTGCAAAAAAACTCCAAAATACTTAGGAGTGAACCTAACAAAGGAGGTGAAAGACCTCTCCAAGGAAAACTACAAAACATTGCTGAAAGAAGTCACAGATGACACTAACAAATGGAGACACATCTTATGCTCATGGATGGGTAGAATCAATACTGTGAAAATGACCATACTGACAAAAGCAATCTACAAATCCAAAGCAATTTCCATTAAAATACCACCATTATTCTTTACATAACTAGAAAACACAATCTTAAAATTCATATGGAACCAAAAAAGATCATGCATAGACAAAGCAACACTAAGCAAAAATAACAAATCTGGAGGCATCCCATTACCTGGCTTCAAATTATACTATAAGGCCATAGTCACCAAAACTATGTTGTACTGTTATAAAAATAGACACATAGACCAATGAAACAGAATAGAGAACCCATAAAGCCAAGTAACAGTCAACTGATCTTCAAAAAAGCAAACAGGAACATAAAGTGGGGAAAGGACAACCTATTCAACAAATGGTGTTGAGATAATTGGCAAGCCAGATGTAGAAGACTGAACTGGATCCTCATCTCTCTAAAAAAAATCAACTCAAATGGATCAGGGACTTAAATCGAAGACCTGAAACTGTAAAAATTCTAGAAGATAACGTTGGAAAAACCCTTCCAGACATTGACTTAGGCAAAGACCTTATGACCAAGAACCCAAAATCAAAATGCAACAATAACAAAGATCAATAAATAGGATTTAAGTAAACTAAAAAGCTTCTGCACACCAAAAGAAACAATCAGCAGAGTAAACAGACAACCCACAGAGTGGGAAAAATTTTTGCGATCAATACCTCTGACAAATGAATAATATCCAGAATCTGCAAAGAACTCAAACAAATCAGCAAGAAAAAACAAACAATTCCATTAAAAAGTGGGCTAAAGACATGAACAGATAATTCTCAAAAGAAGATACAGAAATGGCCAATAAGCATATGAAAAAATGCTCGACATCATTCATAATCAGGGAAATGCAAATAACATTCACCTTACTCTGGTGAGAGTGGCCATAATCAAAAAATAAAAAATAATAGATGTTGGCACAGATATGGTGAAAAGGGATCATTTTTACACTGCTGGTGGGAAAGTAAACTAGTACAACCACTATGGAAAACAGTGTAGATATTTCTTAAAGAACTAAAATTAGAACTACTGTTTGATCCAGCAATCCCATTTCTGGATATCTACCCAGAAGAAAAGAAGTCATTATACAAAAAAGATAGTTGTAGATACATGTTTATAGCAGCACAGTTCTCAGTTGCAAAACCATGAAACCAGCCCAAATGCCCATAAATCAATGAGTGGTTAAGGAAATTGTGGTATATACATACCATAGAATATACTTAGCCATAACAAGGAACAAAATAATGGCATTTGCAGCAACCTGAATGGAATTGGAGACCATTGTTCTAAGTGAAGTAACTCAGGAATGGAAAAACCAAACATTATATGTTCTTACTCATAAGTGGGAGCTAAGCTATAAGGATGCAAAGGCATAAGAGTGATACAATGGACTTTGCAGACCTAGGGGAAAGAGTAGGAGAGGGGTGAGGGATGAAAGACCACACATTGGGTACAGTGTAGTTTGCTCAGGTGATGGATGTACAAAATCTCCAAAATCACCACTAAGGAACTTATTCATGTAACCAAACACCATCTGATTCCAAAAAACCTATTGGAATAAAAAATGAATTATTATATGTTAAACAAAGAAAAAGAAAATCTGTTGTTTAGCCACCTTCATCAATGATTTTAGCTAGATGTGAGTTGCTTGCTGCAGCTTCAACACACTTGCTGCTTCGTGTTGCATTTTTATGTAGGAAGATGGCTTATTTCTTTAAACCTCATTAAACAATATCTGTTATCTTCAAACATTTCTTCTGTAGTTTCCTCACCTCTCTTAATCTTCACAGAATTAAAGAGAGTTTGAGCCTTGCCCTGGATTAGGTTTTGGCTTAAGGGACTGTTGTGGCTGGTTTGATCTTCTATTTAGAACACTCAAACTTTCTCCATATCATTAATAAGTCTGTTTTGCTTTCTTATTATTTGTGTGTTCACTGGAGTAGCACTTTTAATTTCTTTCAAAAGTTATTTCTTTTTGCACTGAGTACTTGGCTATTTGGTGCAGAAGGCTTAGCTTTCAGCTTATCTCACTTGTTGACATGCCTTTTTCACTAAGCTCAAACATTTCTAGCTCTTGACTTAAAGTGAAAGATATGTGACTTCTTTTCACCTGAACACATAGAGGCCATTGTAGGGTTATTAATTGGCCTATTTTCAATATTGTTGTGTCTCAGAGAATAGAGAGACCTAAGAAGAGGGAGAGAGATGGGGAAACGCCCTGTCATGGAGCAGTCAGAACACACACAGTATTTGTTTATTGTTAGCCATCTTAAAGTTGTATGGTTCATGGCACATCAAAACAACTTTAATAGTCATGTCGAAGAGCACTGACTACAGATCACCAGAAGAGATAATAATTAAGAATTTTGAAATATTGTGAGAATTACCAAAATGTGACATAGACACACAAAGGGAACCCATGCTGTTGGAAAAATGGCACTGACAGAGGTGTTCAACACAGATTTGTCACAAACCTTCAATCTGCAAAAACTGCAAAACTTGCAAAGCATGATAAAGTGAAGCAAAGTAAAAAAGATACGTCTGCAGACATGGAATTAATCAATTTTATTAAAACAATTCAATTTTTCACAAGGTACTTTATTGAGGAGGTGTTTAGAGAGTCACGTTTAACACCAGTTTTATAGAGATATACTCCACCCCTGCCAGCTAGTGCTTACATACAGTCAATAAAGCAGTGAAGACATAGAATATAGAGTGTTCAAATTGTCACCACAACACACAGTGAAAGTGACTCACCAACTCTGAGATTGTTATGCAGGACAGTGACAGCTGTGTTAGTGATTTAGAAAGTGATGAATTGACATAATGTTACAAAGCAATGCCTGATCACAAATGAGTTGCACAGCTCTATGCTGAAAATGGTTTAGTTAGAGCTATCTCCATAATGGAGGAGACATCCAGAAACTTCTATCGTGCTTTGCATCCTAATATTATTTGCCATGAATGGTATTACTTCTTACTTCAGAGAGAAAAGACAGACTATTAAATAGGATCATTCTCATCTTTCATTACACCACTTTACCTCCCATTTACAAATTAACATATATCTATTATTTCATCTCATCTCAATGGCAAAGAGGTCCCTTCTTTTTCAGGGTCACCTACTAACCTAGTCCTTTCATTCTATTATGAATCTTCCCGATCATCTTCTTTGGGGTCTTGCTCAATTAATTTCTCTCTGCTCTCTAGAGTATATTAATTGCTTCTCTCTTTCATCTTTTTCCCATCTGAAGACCAAGTTCTCTCTTCTGTAGAATATTCTCCCCCTCCCCTCATGCTTACCAAATGCCCAATTCCAAGCCTAATCTGTTTTCTCATATCTTTGCTCATAGCAGACATCTCTTTTGGGGTAAATCATAAGCATCATAAACTCAATTTGTCAGCAACTGAACTCAACATCTAACTTCCCTTCCCATGAGTCTACCTTTCTTGTTTTCTTCTTTTTGAGTAATGGCAGTACCTTACCTGTTGCCTTTGCATTCTAAACCCATCAGCAGTCCCTATGTCAACAGTGAACTATAAACTAGCATCAAATATTGCATGTAGTGACTATAATTTCACAGAAAGGATAATGTACAAACATCATTTAAAATTTCTTCATTGAATAGATATTGGATTATACCATGTAAAAGCAGAATAATGGAATGCCATATGTAGATATAGACTAAACATTTTCCTGTATTACCTATATATATTCTCAAGAAATAATTAGAGAAAAATCAAGGGTGACAAAATATTTAATTTAATTTCTTGGCTTAATTTTTATTTTCAAGCATTATTTCTCTCATGAATATATATGACAATTTAATAATCTTCAATATGAATCACTTTCTGATGTAAATTGGAAATGGAAATGCTTGTTCTTTTTGAATTCTTATTTTCCAGCTTAATAATACCTGGCTGATAGCCCAGAAGCAGTCCCAGAAAAAGCTACAAAGTAAAACTGGTAGTTTTAAAAATTTTTATAATTTTGTCCAGCCTTGGGGTGTCAAAGTAAAAACTGTATCAGGCAAAGTTAAATAGACAAGAAAGCCTTTATTCAAGGTTATTCTCAATAGAAGAGGAAGACCAGAACTCAACTCTGCTCAAACAAAAGCAGGTAAGGTGTTTAGGAGGTAGGTTAACAGAAAGATCATAAGCCATCTGTGTTTACCAGCTGGCTTTAATCCAAGAAAAAGTAAACTTTTTTTTTTTTTTTTCAAGACAGGAGGTAGTTTTACAACTTAGTGTGAGGGGCCCACTGAAGTTAGGCTCCTATTCTGCAAAAACTGGGAAACAGAGGCACTACCTTCCTTGATGATTGAGTTTTCACGGGATGGCCCCTAGCTATTTGAGAAAGACATTCCCATTATTTACATCTCAGAGGGGCAGGAAAGGTATGAATTACAAGCTTTTCAGAGTAAGCGCTCTAGGAAAAGAGATGTCAGGTGCCTAGAATCAGGAAAAAGCAAGTCTAAAGTTTAGTCAAACTGAGGGAAATGTGAAAGCTGTCAGAGTTAAGGGGGATGCAAATTCTTTGACTTAGTTTCAATTTGTTTAAAGTTCCTCTAAGTAAGTTTTATGTAGCTTATCCTGTGGTTGCTAGGTATTTGATTTTGGATTCAGGTACTCACTAACATAGAAGCCCTTCTTAAATTTCAGTCAGGCTTAGCCTATTGTTTTTTCATTAAACAGCATATCTGTCAATGGATTTGTGGTTTTAAGCAAATGAGTATAACAGAGCAATTAGTTGCTAGAAACTGAAAAACTAAGCCACAGTGTCCTCGACAGACATTGATTCTATTTTTCTGCTTTGAATTCTGATATAGGAAGGGTACTCATAAAAGACTGCTGTGAACAGAGCAGGCTGAGATAACACAGGCTCAGACAGACTAAAGCTAATTACCTACAGTAAATGGTTTGAATGTGCGCCAATAAAAGACTGGGGAGTAGGCATATTAAAACCACTATAATAGAAGACATGAAATGAGACAAAAGAAATGAGGGATGGAAATGTGATGCACGAAAGGAAACTCATACAGGAGATTAAGAAAATTACTTCGCTATTGTGTTTCATTCCAGTTAAAGTGAATGACCTTCTCTGGAAATGGTTCATGAATTTAGTATTTATAAAAGAGCACAGAGTCATTCAATAGTGGATGGCATACAGGTTAAATCCTTTTTGCTTTTCCTTGTTTCTTTCCTTATCATTTTCCCTTTATGGGTTGGATAATTAGCCGCGTTGCAGATACACAATGTATACACATAAAATCACCAAGAATGGAGATGCAATGGGCTATACTTAGAAGATTGGACTGAAGATTGGACTTTTCCAATGTCACACCCTCTTCAGCAGTCACAAAACTGCTGCACTTAAACATTAATAACTATTTGGTTTATGAAGGGATGTGTTTTGAGAGCATTTTCCCAATTTTCAGTGAATTACTAGGCCCTGGTGGTCTGGCGCTCTGTTGGATGGATGTTTCTATTTTGGTGGAAAGTTATTTTTTTCATAAATTTACTCTCATGCACATATAAATGTGAATAATAAGCCTTGTTATTCCCATGACAATACAGCAGCGGACCCCTGCTGGTGGGCGGGGTAAACAAAGCATTAGTTAGGCGCCATCTTGGATTTGTGTTTTTTTCCTGCTAGGTAAAATGATTGTCTTCAAATTATTCCCATTCTAATGAGTATAACCTTAACTCTCAGAGGATGGGAGGGAGCAAATATCTTTTTGCCATTAATATGAAGAAAAGCGCCAGGCGTGGCAGCTCGTACCTGTAATCCCAGCACTTTGGGAGGCCGAACTCAGGAGTTCAAGACCAACCCGGCCAACATGGTGAAACCCCGTCTCTACAAAAATGCAAAATTAGCCGGGCATGATGGCAGATGCCTGTAATCCCAGCTGCTCAGGAGGCTGAGGCAGGAGACTTGCTTGAACCTGGAAGCAGAGGTTGCAGTGAGCCGAAATCACGCCATTGCATTCCAGCCTGGGTGACAGAGATTCCGTCTCAAAGGGAAAAAAAAAAAAATGAAGAAAAGGCGTACACACTGAGGTGAGTTTACTGTAACCCTATAAATTAGTACAGCAGTTTTTCAGAGATTAGATACTAGTCCAGGGATTCCCACATTTTCTCTGTTCACAGCAAACTTAATGTTTCCGTATTTTTTTTTCCCCTGGAATACCTAGACCCTAAGAAATGGCTAATTTTTTTATTAACTAAATAGGTCCAAAAATTAGTAAATATTTATTTCCTAAAATTTGATAGTTATAGGAAAACAATATTCATAAGGTATATGTATTAATATATTTTTATTTCATTATTAAATAGTCACAATTGCCAATGTGTGTACCTGCCGGAGACTGCACAACTTAAACCTCCGAATTGGTTTGGATATCGACTTCCTCCTCTATTTTTTTTTTGAGACAGAGTCTCACTCTGCCACCCAGGCTGGAGTGCAGTGGCGCGATCTCGGCTCACTGCAAGCTCCGCCCCCCGGGTTCACGCCATTCTCCTGCCTCAGCCTCCTGAGTAGCTGAGACTACAGACGCCGGCCACCGCGCCCGGCTAGTTTTTGGATTTTTAGTAGAGACGGGGTTTCACAGTGTTAACCAGGATGGTCTGGATCGATCTCCTGACCTCGTGATCCGCCGGTCTCGGTCTCCACCTAAGGAATACAGTACAATTAAATGTTAAGACTCTGAATTCCTCAATCTAGCAGTTTGTACAAAGTTCAACAAATATGAAGTATTCCTTTACTTTTCTAAAAATTTTAAAAATATTCTGCAGGGCTTTTGTGAGTTTGCTACCACACGATGGGGTGTGTAAAGGTAAATGCAAATTAAAAATAAAAGGTTTAATTCTCCCTGTTGAGAATAAGGAAAGAGACTTCTCTCCCCTCCCTTTGCTTAGAGCATTTATTTTACAAAACCTGTGATTGTAACTTATTTCTGTATCTTTGAAATGTATGTAAATCTTTTCAAAAGCTAAAAGAGCCTCTTGCCCACTTAATGACCCAGGAATGTTTTTTTCTTCAAAACCTGGTAACCCTCGCTTTGAAATGTAATCATCAAGGAAGATAGAGCCCCTATCTCCCAGGTTGTATGGGAGGGAAGGAACTTAAAGTAGTCAGGTCTTTGGTCTCAAGCTACCTCCTGTTATAAAGATAGGAGAAGTTTATTTTTCCTTTGGATAAAGCCAGTTCAGTTACTAAGTAAATTTACAAATCTTAATTCTACATATGGCAGATGGTGCTGACAGGTCCGTTTACTGAGGAACTAGTTATTGTTTACTCTGAGAATATGCATGTGAGTTATATCTATTTGGCTGTATAACAGTGCGATAACCCTTTCTGCTCTTGGAATCTCTTTAGTGGATCACGCTATGATGCACATCACATTCTGGTTTTAATGCTTGTTAGATAATAAAATTGCTTTATTTCTCTTTTACCCTTTGTGAAGAAGTTTTCAGGATGAGGACGAGGTTTTATTTTAATTACATTTTCCCAAGAAGTGCTTTTAGCTTATTATGGAAAAATGGTCCTGTTTCAGGAAAAACTGCCCATTGTTCAAAAATAAGTGCCATGAAAATAAAAAAAAAAAAAATTGCCAGGTAAACACTACCACAAGGGTTGACAGGAAAAGACACATTAATTGTAATATGCTTATTTGGTGAAGAAATATGTGGTAATACAAACAATACATGAATAAATAGAGATTAGGCAAAACTTATATTATGGTGGATAGATGAGTGGAGGGCAAGATAGATTGTAATGGACCTGATATTTTCACTTACTATAATGGGAAGCAAAAGGATAATAGCTAGATTTGATGAACAAAGATCTGACAACAAATATATTATTTAGTAATAGAAAAGTAAATAAATAACAAGAAATGGGCAATAAACATGAAAATGGTTGCCTATGATCAGTAGGATGATGTTTGTATATGGGAGAGGTGAAGAGGTAGGGATATGTGAAAACTTGTTTTTGTTAAGCTTTCAGAACTATTTGACATTTCAAACTCTTTGGATATTTTTTGATAAAGACTAAATTAAAGTTAAATAACCTCTTGATTCTTAGAGCAGAAGTGATTATTTTAAAGGGAAAAATGACTTAGGAGAGTTTAGTGAATTTTTCAGTGCAAAATCTAGAATGTTCCTTCAGTTATGATTGCTGAAGCTTTGAGACACCTTTCGTAGGATATCCTCTTTCACTCTACTTCTCCCATTTACTTAAGAAGAGGTTACCCCAAAATTGATGGATCTCAAAGTGAAACATGGAGTTTTGAAGACATTGTCCAAGTGCCAATTTGTGAGATATGTGATTTGTCTGGAAATTTAGAATAGACAGAATACTAATATTCTGTCTACAGTCTACATGATGCCAGGATAATCAGCTCCAAAGTGAAGAATTTAGGCAATGAAGGGAATGCAAAAAGTCTTTTGTCTCATTGCCATTTTTTTTTCAGTCTTGTACAGACATGCATTTAGTCATTTCTAGCATCTAGGGAAGTTTTTGAAAGTAAATCTGCTTTGTAATTGACTAAATATTGTAACTTCTAGCTTTTGTACATACACACAAAACCCTATAGGAGTAAACATTTTTAAACAAAGTAATAAAAATATGTGGAGACAGAATACTTATGTTTATGGTCAGAAGCATGACCTTAAATTTATTTTATTGAAAACTAAATATTGTCAGCTTGTGGCATGAAAATAATCAGGAATTGGTCAGAAAGGCAAGTTCTGTGATTTTTTTAATGTGAGATAAAGTTTGGCTCAATATGGCCTTTAAGAACTATGTGCTTCACATGGCTTTGTTAATCTAGTATCTGTGGATAAATTACCGTAAAACACTCTGAAGAAAGTAATCATTATTTTTCCATTACTGATAAGCAGTAAAACTAAAAGGCTGAAAAAATGAGAACTAATCTACTAAAATTATCACTGAGTTCATTTAATATGTGGATATTAGAAGCTTTAACATTAAACAAAAAAAGAAAACCAGTTATTTATGCTGCTGAGATACTACAATGAGAGATAATAAGCCTGAAGAATCTCTCAAAAAGGACTTCATTGTCTTTTCCCTCTTTCTTCCTGCTAGCACATTTCTGACATGCTTTTATTACCTTATATTTTTCTAGTCACAAAACTGCTAGGCACCCGGACCTGAAGTATGATATCGATTAGAAGAACAACATTTGCAATCCCAACAATAGCTAACTTTGCAGTGGCAGTGCCATTTTAATTTCTTTCTGAATTAGGAAAAAATGGAAACAAAAATGGAAAAGAAACAAAATAATTGTTTCTTATTCATATTTTGAAGTCAAAAAGTTTGATGCCTCCAGGTGTGTTTTCTTTACTCAGGACTGCTTTGATCATTCAGGTCTCTATAGATTTCCTCTGAATTTTATATATTTTTTTCTCTTTCCATAGAAAATGGTATTGCGATATTGATGGGGAGTGCATTGAATCTGTAGACCACTTTGGGTGGTGTGGAAATTTTGACAATACTAATTCTAATCCATGAACAATGGATGCCTTTCTATTCATCTGTGTCTTCTTTAATTTCCTTCATTAATGAAATTTATAATTTTCATTGTATGAGTATTTCACCTCTTTTATTAAGTTTATTCCTAAGTATTTTATTATTTGTGTTGCTATAGTGAATTATTTTCTTAATATCTGTAGTTTGTTATTATTGTATAGAAATGCTATTGATTGGCTGGGCATGGCAGCTCACACCTACAATCCCAGCTCTTTGGGAGGCCAAGGTGGGTGGATCACTTGAACCCAGGAGTTTGAGACCAACCTGGCCAACATGGTGAAACTCCATCTCTACCAAAATTACAAAAATTACCTGGGCATGTTGGCACACACTTGGAATCCTAGCTACTTGGGAGGCTGAGGGAAGAGAATTGTTTGAATCTGGGAGGCAGAGGTTGCAGTGAGCCATGATCGTTCCACTGAACTACTGTACTCCAGCTTGGGTGACAGAGTGAGACTGCTTCAAAAAGAAAAAGAAAGAAATGCTACTGATTTTTGTATCCTGATTTTGTACCCTGAAACTTTACTGAATTTCTCTTAGTTCTAATAAAATTTCTGTTGAGTTTTTAAGGTTTTCTGCATATACTATTATGTCAACTGCAAACAAAGATAATTTTACTTGTTCTTTTCTGATTTAGATAACTTTTGTTTCTTTTTTTTTTCTGCCTAATTGCTCTGCTTGGGACTTCCAGTACTATGCTGAACAGAAGTGGTGAGAGTGGGCATACTTGTCTTGTATCGAATCTTAGATAGAAGCTTTCAGTTTTCCTCCATTTTTATATACTTTTTATATACGGCCTTGGTTATGTTAAGTTTAAATTCTTCCAGGCCGGGCGCGGTGGCTCAAGCCTGTAATCCCAGCACTTTGGGAGGCCGAGACAGGCGGATCACGAGGTCAGGAGATCGAGACCATCCTGGCTAACACAGTGAAACCCCATCTCTACTTAAAAAATACAAAAAAAAAACTAGCCGGGCGAGGTGGTGGGTGCCTGTAGTCCCAGCTACTGGGGAGGCTGAGGCAGGAGAATGGCGTAAACCCGGGAGGCGGAGCGTGCAGTGAGCTGAGATCCGGCCACTGCACTCTAGCCTGGGGGACACAGCTAGACTCCATCTCAAAAAAAAGGTTAAGTTCTTCCTATGTCAATTTTGTTAAGGGTTTTAATCATGAATGAGTATTGAACTTTTCACATGCTTTTTCTTCATATACTGAGGTGATTTTTCCCCCTTTTGTTTTGTTAGTGTAATGTATCACTTGATGGATTTGTATAGTTGAACCATACTTGCATCCCAGGAATAGGTACCACTTGGTCTTGGTGTATGATCCTTTTAATGTGCTGTTGAATTTGATTTGTTAGTATTTTATTGAGAAATTTTGCATCTATGTTTATCAGGGATATTGGCCTTTAGCTTTATTTACTTGTGCTGTCTTTTTCTAGTTTTGGTATAAAGGTGATGATAGCTTCATAAATAAGTTTTTTTTTTTTTAATTTATTTTAAGTTCCAGGATACATGTGCAGGATGGGCAGGTTTGTTACATAGGTAAATATGTGCCATGGTGGCTTGCTGCACCTATCAACCCATCACCTAGCTATTAAGCCCTGCATGCATTAGCTATTTATCCTGATGGTCTCCCTTCTCCCACCCCCTGTTCAGGCCCCTGTGTGTGTTGTTCCCTTCCCTGTGTCCACGTGTTCTCATTGTACAGCTCCCACTTATGAGTGAGAATGTGCAGTGTTTGGTTTTCTTTTCCTGTGTTAGTTTGCTGAGGATTATGACTTCCAGCTGTATCCATGTCCCTCTAAAAGGCATAATCTTTTTCCTTTTTATGGCTGCATAGTATTCCATGGTGTATATGTACCACATTTTCTTATCCAGTCTATCATTGATGGGCATTTGGACTGATTCCATGTCTTTGCTATTGTGAATAGTGCTTTAATGAACATACTCGTCCATGCATCCTTATAATAGAATGATGTATATTCCATTGGGTATATACCCAGTAATGGGATTGCTGGCTTGAATGGTATTTCTGGTTCTAGGTCCTTGAGGAATTACCACACTGTCTTCCAAAAAGGATGAACTAATTTACATTCCTACCGACAGTGTAAAAGTGTTCCTATTTCTCCACAACCTTGCCAGCATCTGTTGTTTCTTGACTTTTTAATAATCGCCATTCTGACTGGTGTGAGATGTGGTGTCTAACTGTGGTTTTGATTTGCGTTTTTCTAATGATCAGTGATGTTGAGCTTTTTATCGTATATTCATTGGCCACATAAATGTCTTCTTTTGAGAAGTGTCTGTTCATGCCCTTTGCCCACTTTTTGATGCTTTTTTTTCTTGTAAATTTCTTTACGTTTTTTACAGATTCTGGATGTTAGATCTTTGTCATCTATGATCTATGTCATTTATGTCATCTATGTCATTTATAATCTATGTTATATAACATATAACATAGATTATAAAAATGTTCTCCCATTCATAGGTTTTCTGTTCACTCTAATAATAGTTTCTTTTGCTGTGCAGAAGCTTTTTAGGTAAGTCCTATTTGTCAATTTTTGCTTTTGTTGCAATTGCTTTTGATTTTTTCATCATGATATCTTTGCCCATGCCTATATCCTAAATGGTATTGCCTAGATTTTCTTCTAGGGCTTTTATAGTTTGGGGTTTTACATGTAAGTCTTTAATCCATCTTGAGTTAATTTTTGTATAAGGTGTAATGAAGGGGTCCAGTTTCAATTTTCTGCATATGGCTAGACAATTTTTCCAGCATAATTTATTAAATAGGGAATCCTTTCCTCATTCATTGTTTTGGTCAGGTTTGTTGAAAATCAGATGGTTGTAGATGTGTGGTCTTATTTCTGAGATCTCTATTCTGTTCCATTGGTCTATTTGTCTGTTTTGGTACCAGTATCATGCTATTTTGGTTACTGTAGCCATGTAGTATAGTTTGAAGTTGAGTAGCATGATGTCTCCAGCTTTGTTCTTTTTGTTTAGGATTGTCTTGGCTATTCAGGCTCCTTTTAGGTTCCATATTTTAAAGTAGCTACTTCTAATTCTGTGAAGAACATCAATGGTAGTTTAATGGGAATAGCATTGAAACTGTAAATTACTTTGGGCAGTATGGCCATTTTCACAATATTGACTCCTCCTATCCATAGGCATGGAGCATATTTCCATGTTTATATCCTGTCTTATTTCCTTGAGCAGTGGTTTGTAGTTCTCCTTGAAGAGTGACTTGTTTTTCTAAGACCACCAGAGCGAGCACAAAAGAACCAGCGGGTAGGCAAGTGTAGGAGCAAAACTGCAAGTTTATTTTGGTAACCTAAGGTGTGGGGAAGAAGTCTGTCGGCCTCCGGCAAAGAAGGCCGACAGAGTCCCCCTTTCGTGGGGCT